>NC_141385.1:26813159-27213159 GCF_017979445.1 Akebia trifoliata
AAGCAGCTTTGGATCTCGAGATAGATGAAATTGATGTCTTCGGAGATTCAAGCCTAGTAGTCTATCAGACAACTGGAGAATAGAAGACTCGAGAGCAAAGATTGGTCCTTTATCACAAGTATTTCAAGGAATTAAGCTCATGCTTTGACAGGATTTCATGCACTAGCTACACACGTTTTTATGATTAGTATTTCAGAAAATCTAGTGATCAACCCTATTGAGATTGAAATTCAAGATGAGTAAGCGTATTGTCTACCAGTCGAAGTAGAGGAGCCTGAAAAAAAGCCATGGTACTCGGACATCAAAGCATACCTCGAAGATTGAACCCTCCCATCAGATGCAATGCCAAATGATAGATGGACCATTCAAAGATTGGTAAGCCAATTCTTCTTGAGCAATGGTATTCTATATAAGAAATCACATCACAAGGTCTTACGCAAGTGCGTAGCAGAAGTAGAAGCAAAATGACTGATTGAGACTATACATGGTGGAGTCTACGGGCCCCACATGAATGGTCATATGCTAGCTAAAAAGATCATGAGGATGGGATATTACTGGTCTACAATGGAGAGTGAATGCTATCAGCACGTTCGCAAATGCCATCTATGCCAGATTTATTCCAACAAGATCAACGCTTCGTCGTCAAAGCTACATAACATGACCACCTTTTGGCTCTTCTCGTTCTGGGGCATGGACGTTATTGGACAAATCTCCCCGAAAGCTTTAAATGGATATCACTTCATACTAGTTGCTATCAACTACTTCACTAAATAGGTAGAAGTAGCATCATATGCTAATGTCACGAAGAACAACGTCTTGAAGTTTGTCAAGAACAACATCATCTGTCGATATGGGCTTCAGCAGATTGGTAACTAACAACGCCAAGAACTTCAAGAACAAGGATATGATCAAGATGTGCGAAGACTTCCAGATCACTCATTATAACTCTGTACCTTACAAACCTAAAATGAACGGAGCAGTAGAGGCTGCCTACAAGAACATCAAAAGAATCATTGAGAATATGGCAGTCACCTACAAGGATTGACACGACATGTTGCCTTTCGCACTTCATGTCTATCGAACCTCGTTCAGGACTTCAACTGGGGCAACTCCGTATTCATTGGTGTACGGAATGGCAGCAGTTTTACCCATCAAGATTGAGATTCCCTCCCTCCGGATCTTAAAAGAAGTAAAGTTAGATGAAACTGAATGGATTCAAGCTCAATTTGATCAACTAAATCTGATTGAAGAAAAACGCCATGCAGCTATTTGCCACGGACAGATCTATCAGCGACGAATAGTTCGTGCCTACAACAAAAAAGTCAAGCCTAGGGATTTCTCACCAGGAGACCTTGTTTTGAAGAAAATTTTACCAATCCAAGAAGACGTCAGGGGAAAGTTTCGACCAAACTATGAGGGACCATTTATCGTACAAAAGGTAATGACGAGAGGAGCTCTGATCCTTACAGAAATAGACAGACAAGTCTTCTATCAACTGATCAATGGTGACACTGTCAAGAAATATTACACCTAAAAACTGATCCTAAGATGACGAAAGGCCATATTTGCTATCATAAATCAAATATCTACCCTAGTCAACCCTTTTGAGCCATCACGTTCATTTCTTAACCCAAGATTGGGGCACTTCAACAATTACAAAAAAAAAAAAAACCAGAAAGAAAATATCAAAATACTCTTGACCCGCATGAATATTTTGTACCTTAACTTTTTGTACCTTTCCACTACCATTAACCTAAGCCAACTTTTCATCCCACCAAAAATTATTTTTGATCAAGGAATGTACTAGGGCAACACAATGACAGTGGTAGCACCAATGATCATGTAACTTGATCCTGTCCTCCAGTCTTATTAGTCGTTGGAAAACTCAATAGGGGAATCTAAATCAGATATTCGAAAAAAAAAATAGTGTCTTGAAGCGTATAGTAGCCTATGAGGCGGCTCAACTTGGGTTACCAAGCCACGAAAAGTCGTCGAAAAACTCGAGAGGAGAATCTAGATCGATCATTCAAAAAAGAGCACCACTACAAGAATAGAGTCACCGATCTCGCAGCTCAACTTGAGTCACCAAGCCACAAAGACACACAGACTCCAAGCAAGATTTATAATGAAAAAATCAAAAAAACTCAAGCATAGTCTGAAAGGGCATAGTGAAAACCTGAAAGGGCACTACGAGTAAAAGAATCAAATTATGGCAAGATCAAAGCCACCGACACGATGAAAACCAAAGGGGCGTCGATGCGCAAAAACGTGGAAACCGGGTCTAGTGAAAATTGTAATTGTCACAGGGGCAAAAATGGTATAAAAAAAAAATTCAGGCCCGCAAGAGTATAAACTTGTAGACACCCCATTTTTGCACTCGCCTGATTAATCAACTCGTCAACCTGATCGCAAGGATTCCCAATGATGGATGTGTATTCCATTGCTTTACTTTGTTACCAGATTTGTTTCAGAAATCCAGATGAGGTATCTCGAATTGACAAAACCTTAGAAACCACGCTACGCTAGGAAAATACGACTCCAGAAACATAGAAATCATGATCTTGCAAATAAAAAAGAAGCTTCACGATAAAAATCACTAAATTACCAAAATACCCCTAACATCAAAACAACTCTAGAGCCTGCATTACGCTTAGGAAAACCCATTCAAACACATAAAATAATAAATCGAAACCAAGTAAACCACTTCGCCAATTTTCACAAAATTTGACAAAATTACGAAAATACCCCTCATAAAGTTCACGATCATTTCATATAAAAAACTTCATAAATGACAAAAACCAACATTCCCATTGAATTCCTTACGAAAAACTGATTCCAAAACATCCTGGAACATTGAAAAACGACTTAAAACGTAAAAAATCCTCTCCAAGGGCAAAACGGTAATTTCACAATTTTCATAATTAAAAAATTCGAAATTAATAAATAAAACATTAATAATTAAAGTGAAACATTAATGAAATTAATTTAAAAAGTTGAACCTAAAAAATCGATTAATTGGACTCTCAGGCAAAATTGTTGAGGGTTCGTGGGATATTTCTTTAAGGACCCCTCCATTTGGGGGTTCAAAGAATTAAAGATATAATAGAAGGGGGTTCTCCAAAAATTAAAAGTAAATCAAGCAAGACTGAAGTCAAGGTATTAAAGTCAATCAAGTGAGACTAAAGTCAAAATTAAAGTCAATCAAGCAAAACTGAAGTCAAGGTACTAATCGAGTCAATCTCATAAGACTAAGGTCAAAAACCCTAAATCAAAACCCTAATCTAAACTAATCAAGTCAATCTCATAAGACTAAGGTCAAAACCCTAAATCCAAACCCTAATCTAAACTAATCAAGTCAATCTCATAAGACTAAAGTCAAAACCCTAAAACCTAAAGACTAAGTCAAAACCCTAATTGAAACCCTAAAAAGAAACCCTAATCAAACCCTAAATGCTTCTAAAAACTTTATAAATAGGAGCCTCCACACCCTATTTTCGTATCAAAGAAAAAATCCTAGGAAAGGTAGGTAAAGAAGCCTCCATAGCCTCCCCAAAACCCTAATTTTGGAGTCCCAACTCCTTCCCTAACACCCCTACTCCGATTTTAGCCCAAAAACACCCCAAAACCTCTCAAAAACATCCCAAAAATCCACAAAAATTCGAAGTACCCAGATCCAAGAAGGGGATACCTTACCTCGGAGATCAAGAATCAGATCCGGATATAGAACGAAGTAAGGAATACGGTACAATGAGCCATTCTCACCAGATCTGAGGGAATAACACTTTTGCAGATCAAAAGGTAATTTTTTTTATTTATTTTTAATCTAGGTTTGTCATTAGCAATGTAGATGTATTTGGGATAAGTAGAGACCGGCATTGGCCGGGCGGGGTTGGTGCCTAATACCTTCCAACCCCGTAACATGATCCCCGGATTCAGATTTCTATAGTAGATTAGTTCTTTTATCCATTGTAGGGTCAATTTGGTTCCTAGACCGTAATAACTAGGTGGCGACTCCCAAACCTCAAGGGTCAAAAGCGGATCCGCGCACCCCGCGGATCGAGGGCGCTTTCAAAACTGTGAACGACAAAATCTTTCTAAATCTTGGGGCCCAAACATATAACAATCTTTTGATACTAGGGCACTGGTGATGACTCTAAAGGAACCAAAAGAATAATTGATGTTTATATCCTCTACGATTGGCAAAAATACCAAGATCGTCACAACCAAAGATTTTAAAACTCTAAATTTATCGTACTCATTTGATAAAGACATTTGATAAAATTTCAAAAGAAAAATTACAATTTTGGCCAATGACGGCAAATCTATGACTTATTCAACAAAACTTCATGTTTTCAAGAATAATAGATATACCTGAGGCCAAGTAAATAAAAATCCTATTTTCTTTTCATTTCAAAAAATGTCATGTTACATTTTTTATTAACAAAAAGAAAAATACAAAAATGCATTGTGCCAATCCCATGTCTCGACGAGAAACGAAGAAAGAATCAAGTCTCTCTTCCAAGGCAGAAATTCGGACAACTTGTCTCGTCATCACCACCTCAACGTCTAAAGCATCATGACTCACCAGGTAAGATGCGAGAGCATCAAAATAGGGACCTGGAGCAAGCCTCTCCTGAAAATCATCAATCTCAACCCTCAAGATGGAAGATTTCTCGTTCCTCAAAGACTTAAGATGAGTTATATGAGTCTTCAAATCATTCTCAGAATGTAGTCAAAGCATCTCAATCTACTTATGAGACACCCTCGTCTATTCCATTCGATCACAATGGTCAAAGAAACGACCCAAGCCGACCTCCTGGTATTGTGATAAGTGCAGCTACTTCCTTCTGGCTTCTTATTCCATCAAAGAGAGTTTTTTATTTCATGTGAAATGAGAATTCTCGCTATGAGTAGGATATCCTTTCTAAACTGTGTATGTTTAGATGGTGTTGTTAAAATGGCCAAGATCCTAGTAACTGTGTATCTCTACTGCGAGTAAATACTCCAAATTCCAACCAGAATAACATGTCGATATTGCAAGAGAGTAGTACCGATGCAACAGGCTCGTTCGTAGTTTATGCTCATGTTGATATTATTGCGATAAATGTGGTTCTAAATGGGGGTGACCCAGACTATATAGCCCTCCTGCCTTCGAACCTTAGTTGATTCAACTCCAACAAGAAAACTCTCTTTTGAATCTATGGCAACTGTTAACAACCTTATCACTTGCACTCTTGAAAGGATCCAAGGCGTCATTACAAGGGACAATGCATGAATTGAAAATGTTAACTTATGGTAGAAATAAAGTAAGATCAACAAAAGAAGGCAATAAAGAGTGAATTTTAGGTTGGAAAAGAAAGAAAGTAAAGAACTCAAGAATGCACCATACATCATCATTGCCTTGTGGTGTTTCTTTTTGTTTGAGAAAAGATGACTTGGGGAGTATTTCACTACCTTGCAAGGGTATTGGTTCGGGTATTGACTTCCAAAGATATGTTAAGTAAAAGAATCAAAAAATCAAAAAATCAAAATGATTTCAAAACCTTTTCGAAACACATTGCCTTCCAATTTGTCGAAACCTGGCTGAAGAAACACTCAAATTTCGAAACTCATCAAATTTTCATAGAATCTAAGATCTAAAACGAGCTTCATGCCATCGAGATCAAAGAATAATAAGGCAAAACTCTATCAAACACTATACTTGAGTAGCCATTTTCTACAAAATCATCAACCCACTCAGTATTTTCAAGTCGTGTTTCGCAAAGTTTTATGGCCTGTACAAATAGAGGTTTAGTCTATTCTTTGCAGTTCCTTGCATGCAATTCCTGCAAAGAATAGCAGCTGTACAAACCCTAATTTGAACGGGCCCCAACTCGAAAGGACCCAAAATACCAGATTTTCAATAAAATTAGTCGACGGGCCTAAAATGTCCAATTCATTGAAATACGATGCTTAAATCGAACCATAGACCCCTAAGACCCCTACGGGACTAGTGGACCCATAAAAAAGGACTTGACCTACCCCCACCTTCACCACTTCGCTCTCGAAACTAAAAGCACCCGATTTTCAATAAAATTCACCAAAGGACCTAAAAAGCCCGATTTGCCAACATGTGACATTCTGATAAATCAAATAATTTCAAAAAACCTCAAAAAAATGAATAAAATTAAAAAAGAGACTTGGGATACCCAACACCTCTCATAACCATCACCGCTACGCTCTCGAATCATAAATACCCTAAGCTCACCTAAGACCCATAAACCTTCAACCCTCCTAAATCAATCTCTTACCTCCCCTCCCCTAACTTAATTTTAACCCCATCTTACCTAAATCCTAAAACCTACCCACCATAAAAAATCCAATCCAAAATGACCCAAAATAATTCCTAAAGCCCAAAATTATTTCTAAAACCCAAGCCTAACACTACTAAGCCTAAACCCATATCTAATGCATATTATACCCATAATCCTAACCCACAAACCACCATCCACATCAAACCAATCATCACTTTTTCATCAAAATGACACATGTCATCACCCCATCTCACCTCCCTCATCAAACCACCAACTCCCATCACCTTTCTCTAGAAAATTAACTATCCCATTACTTTTTCTCTAAAAAATCACATCAACCCACACCTTCCCCTAACCTACCATCATCACTTCCTACTAACTAACCATCACCTTCCCCTAATATACCATTATCATTACCTACAAATCCATCTCTATAACCTAAACCTACACCCTTCACCTCCAATCAAACACTCATTATCTTCTATCAATTCATCTAAACCTCTAATCTCCATACATCTTGCCACATGTCACCATCTCCTTCACCCTCCCAACCACCCTCTTACACCTTTCATTCTCTTAAATTAAACACCACTTAATCACAACCACCTTCTTAAACACCCATCATTTCACTTCACCAAACACTCTACCCAAATGGGTTGGGTAAGATCCAAATCATTTGGGTAAAAAATCACCCATTTACCTTCATTACACAACTACCTTCATTTCATCCATAAATTTCATACCCCTCACCCTTAAAACATATATCATTCTCTACTCTCCCAATAATTCATCCCATTATATCCCTAAAATATCTTCCCAACACCTATAAATACCCCCCTCCACTCCCCAAAAATGGTTACCAATTTTCTTCCCTACCAAGTCTCATACTAAAAAAAAATCTTCTCTCTAAACTATCTTCTTTTATTACTCTCATATTCTCACATCATCTTCTAAAATTACTTATTCTCACCTGTCGAATCTTGTGATCGAGATCTTCATTTTGAAAAATCCATTTTCAATTTTGAGAACTTTGAAAAATTGAGTTTCCAACACTTAGCCAAATTTTCACCAACTTTTACCATTTTGGCCAGCTTAGGTACCGTGCATCACGGGATCTCGTTTTAAAGAAATCTTAATGATTTTCAATTGAAAACTCAAAAATGAATTTGAAAGATTGAAAAGGAATGATTTGATTCAAGAAGACGAAAAATGAAAGTACCGAAAGAATAGGGAAAGGGATGAACGATAAAATGTCAGAATCACACCCGAGGGGTGATGTCTGCATTTTACATTGTATGTTGTATGTAGGTTGGTAAAAGGATATCCAGATTATTAATGAAAGGGTTGCAAGTTTATTTACGATTATGTTAGCGCGTGCGCTGAGTACTGTTATTTATTTTTAGGCCGGGTGGCCACAGTTGCATGGTAGAAACTTGATATCCATTCTCAACCCTGTTATGTTAATTTTCCTTTTGTTTTAAATGAAAAATTTTATATATATACGTAGCTATTTTGTGATTTGTTAAAGGGTTTGTGAATGCCTGAAGGGATAGTGCGTCACATCATCCGGAGGGGTGCACTATCCTGGGATGTACGGTAGGGACCACCAAGCTCATACGTGGTATGGGACGCGTATGAGAGTGGAGTCACAACTGAAATCCAGGTCCATTGCTTTCTTATCTTTACTAGTGAACGTGTATTGTAAAGGTGGTCGTATATGAGTGGAGTGTTATTTTGGGAATCACATGCACACCTGATAGGCATAGACAAAGATGATTGGTCAGTGATCACTAACACTCTAGTAGTAGTCGAACGTTCTGACACATCGAAAAGAGACCCATTGCTTACAGTCACCTCAAACGGCCAGCCTGAGCCAGATAAATGGTCTCGCAAGCGTGGTAGACACGACCAGCCACAAAATCAGGAACTAAAAGATAGATTTATGTAATAACATCATGTCCCGACTGGGACCGATCCATTCGTGAATCCCAATGCTCAAATTCGATTACTCCACCACTTGTATTATGTATCTATTATTATATTTCAAATTATAAACTGCAAAGCATGTCTATTATTTCAATGTTGTCAACTGTATTTGCATAAAAAGACAAATGTATAATGAGTATGAATGATTGATGTTATGTGTAACTTTTAAACTGTTTGGTTGCTTATCCCTGGCCGTATGTACCAATTAATCGTAGTTTCAACTGTAAAACTTGCATGTTTTGAAACGATGCAGTATGATTATTCGATCACGTTAGGGGAGGTTATTAGTAGGAATTGTTTGTGGACCTACTGGGTAACCATTGTTACTCACCCTTTACTTCCTATTTTTTTTTTAGTTTCAACACTTACAGTTAAGGAAGCAGGCACAGAGTCGATAAGTGAGGAGTACCTGGTCGATTAGATCGACGATCAGAATTTGTTGCACGATGAGCACTAGGGCCATACCCTTTTGTGTAGTTAGTTTCGTCCAGGTGTATACATATTTTGAAGTTGAGTGTTAGGGTTGTGTTAGAGTGAGGTTGGACTTTTGGTAATCATGTATATCGCTAAATTTTCGCACTCTGATCTATTTACATGTTAGATATAATTAGTCTTCCCCTATTATTTCCTGTATCTACATCTTTATATACAGGTTTTGTTATAACTTGGATTATCAGGTTTTATGTTCCGTTGAATGCTGACATAAACAAAGGAGACCATGACGGAATTTCGAGGCGCTACCTAGTACCTCGAGGTGGCCTTCGGATTTGTATTAGCGTTTGGCGGGGCGCCACAAATCCCCATGAGCCCATGCTAAAATCCATGCCAAGGCACTAAATATACACATTCCCAAAGATGATAATAATGTAAATAAGAAACATAGTGATAACATATAATATCGCAGCAGAAAATTTAATAAATCTGATATATAATTGTGAAAATATATATCCACGAAACAACCAAATTATAAACTAGAACTCAAAAATCTACCAAGAAACAAAGGTTGGCGAATCCTAACTACCAACCCTACATTCAAATAAAAATGAAATAGAAGATTCCGAACACCTAAAAATAAATAAAACTAGTAAAAGCAATTTCAGTTCTCACCTAAAAGTGGATCTTGATCGTTAATATGACCTACGTGTTGGTACTTCACTAAAGGCTCCTCTAACTACACCTCTACTGGGGGAGGTGTTGTATGGTACTTTCGTCCCACTTAATTTGGTATTTGAAATAAGCACAAACTTGGCCAAACATTGGAGCAAAGGTAATAAAGGAAAGAAAGACATAAGACTAATCACCAAGAAGAAAGAAAGAAGAAACAAAAAACATCAAACATTGGTAATCTACTAATAGTGAAAAGCCATTTGGTTTGTTCACAAGAATGTTTTAAGAAGCATTTTGGTATTTCTCCTAAGCTGTGTTAAGGGACTTTTGTCGCTTTTAGATTTTTTTTTTATTTCTCTTTTGCTTGGTTTTATTTTAAAATAAGAGTGTTAAAATCTATAAAAACTCAATGAATTTTTTTGGATCTTTCTCACTATAAGTTCTTAATTTATTAAACCTTGTAATTTTTAATTACATTGTGAAATAATGGATCTCAAACTATGAGAGACCTTATCTTTACTTATACTCCCTTTCTTTTCATGTAAAACTCCATGAGAGTGAGACCACCCTACCTGTAATACCCTGAGTTTTTAATTCATGTCTCAAGGAAAATCAAATAGTGGAATTTTAAGAAAATTCTAGAAGTGGGACTTAGGGTAAAACTCTCGAATTTTGTTCTGTTCACTTTTAATGAAATCTAACCTCATTTTTTTTATTCAAAATGGTCAAAAATATATTTTATCATGTAAGCACGCTCAAATTTGAGTTCGAATGAAAAATTACAAATCCTTGATTTTTGAGTCAGACCGAGCTAAAAAGTGAATTTTTGTTAAAATAATAATTAGAAGAATCTAATAGCACCATTAGGTCCGCAACGAAAAATTATATAAAATGGATTATTCACTCTTTAGTTTTTGAGTTTGAAAAGTCAAATTATTATCAAAAATAGAAATAAGTTTGAAAATATAGATTTCAGCCCGATATTTATTTATATAAAAGAATTAGATATTTTTTGTAATATCCATTGCCTTCTCCAAAACGCCAAAAATCAACAACCATAAGGAAAGAAAAAAGGTTAGTTTTTCAACCACATTAAGTTTGATTTTCGTCATCATCGAGACTCCGTTGACCGTTGGCGAAGAAGGGAAAGTTGTCCACGTCGCCAAATACTACAAATCCACATTATCATTTTCTCTCTCTTTCTCTCTTTTCCTTCTTTACTTTTCAATAAAAATCAGTCAAACCATAAAATAGGTTTTGACCCTTTCAACCCAAAATTTCATCGACATAGAGTCCAAACCATCCTTTATCGAAGAAGGAAAAAAGGACACTATCATCAAAATCTTCGAATCGCCTAGATCATTTCAAAAATCAACTGCATCCAAATTTTAGTTTCTTCGATTTTCAAGTCATTTTTCTCGATTTTTACACATGTTCTTTATTTCTAACGACCACCGATAGGTAGGAAGGCTTATGATTCTTACTAGTAATTGTAAAATGCGTTTAGAATTTTTATCAATCTTTTGATTTTATTTCAAAATGTAGGATTTTCTTCGTGTATTTCAAATTCATGATAAATAAATGTGTTTGGTATGTTTAATTGTGTTTTATAACAATTTATATGTGGATAGGATATTTCACCGGATTATTTCCGCTAGTTCGGTCATATGCCACTACTAGGACCCTGTTTTGTTCCAAATTTTGTAGTTTTTTTATTTAAATAATAAAATGAATTTTAAAGTTTGAAAATGATTTGATATTAATTGAATTTACATTAATTTGATAAATAGCAAAACAAAGAATTGTGTTTTCGAAAAAGTTTGAAATGTGCCGATACCTAAAAAAGGAAAAAAAATGGATGAAACAATAAAATATCAGAATCACACCCGAGAGGGTGACATCTACATTTTACATTATTAAGATATGTCTGGGTTGATGAATGGATATCCAGGTTAATTCCACCGATGAAGTCTTGATCAGTGGTTGTTGATGGAACTGACAAAAACTTCTGTAAAACGCAAGTTTCTACTAGTTACGATCTTGGACCTCGAAATTCGATTTTTCTCCAATAAAAAAGGAAAAATTAAATCTTTAAACCTTTTTTTTATCCTAAATTTATCATACAACAAGATCGATCATGAGTTTTAAAAAAATGGATATTCCTAGCTTTTAACAACATAGTTAAGGTTTTGATTAAAAATCTACAATGCATGAAAACTAAAACTATTAGAGAAGTTTAGAAATTCTCTACATTTTTTTACGCTAAGAATCCTCGAAAAATGCAAAAAATATGAGATGAATCCTAAGTTCTTCTCTCTATGGAGTAAACTAAAACTTTAACTTTACATTTTTCCTCAAAGCTCTCAACAATTCAGACAATCTTTTCTCCTATGACGAACCCTAGAGAATCCTTTAATCAATTGAAAATTGAGTCAAAAAGTTTTCATAGGCTAGAGTTTGCTCTAGGGTTTTATTTTCTCAAAGAAGAAAAATGCATAAAATAAAAATTTGTAAATTCTTATTATGTTTGACATTTAAAGAGTTAAAAGGATGTAATAATCATTTGATTGTTTATGTTAAGAACTAAAATGTCTTGTGCTTCGATTTTTACAAACTATAGTCTTTTTCAGTTAATTTTTCATTTCAAGTCCAATGACGTAATCAATTTCGTCAAATTCCAACTTCAAGAAAATTTTCCATCCATTTTAACTTGAAAATTTCTTCGAGATATGCATAAAAATATGGGGCATTACAGACATCAACTTCAAGCCATTATTAGGGTTGGCAATAAGCCTAGTGTGGGGTTGGATGAAACATATATCCACATTTTTATCCAACTCGATATATTAATATCAATATGTGATTTGTTACCTATTTTTACGAAGGATATCTAAAGTCCAATTATCTATCCAATTTTCTCAAGGATAATTTGTATGCAACTTTTACTCAAATTTCAAACAAATATCGAAGTTCTATATATATAGGGGAATGCAACCATAAAATAGTTTCTGAGACGTTAGGATTCTCCAACACATTCTTTTTTCAATAATATTTTGCTTTTAGTGAAAATATAAGGGTATATTATAAATGTTTGTCTTATACATAATTAATTCTAAGGGTATTTTAAATTCTTTGTTTAAAGTAAATGCTTTGGTAATTAATGTTAATATAATAAACGCATTTATTAAATGCATAATAAATGTATTTATTGCGTAAAAAGACTAACATACCCTTATCTTTTTCACTAAAAGACAAAATAGACAAGGGTATCGTTAGGAAAAAAAAATGTGTTCGAGAATGCTAATGTCCCCATTAGGTCTTAGACATTAGCATTCCACATATATATTTGTATCATTGTGAAGATGATGGAAGAACCTTAATTTTTTTGTTAATTTTGAATTTCAATATTAAATTTTAGATAAAGGGATATTTGGATCAAATAGGACGTATTTGAATAAAATAATTATGTATAATTTTTCCCGAATTCTTAATTGAATAAAAACAATCGTACCCATACCCGAATACCTTGAGCTGAATGAGTTCGGTAAACATTTATTAACTTATCCAGTGCCTACGGCCTCAACAATCATTGTTTCAAAACTCAGTTTGACATTTCATCTCGGTCATGGACTAGACCTAGTTACCTCAAACAAGTCATCTCATCTCAAATGAGATAAATCATATAACTTGATCAACAATTATTTATTCAAATATGTTTACATATAAATAATTATAATTTTCCCTTATAAAATGAAGTACATTATAAGATCATTTTTTATTTAAATAATAAATATTTTAATAGAAAATCCAAATCCTAGTTGACTCCACCAATTTTCAATGACTCGATTGGGATTTTTAAAATATTGTCCAAGTATTCTTACTAGATCCCAAGGATTCATCTATTAGATCTAAAGTTATGATTAATTATCCCATCCCATTATAACATATAATAATAAAAGATAGATCATGACTCACAATTTTATCATAGAGAAAATATATATTACCAATAAACTAACAGAGTGTGAAAGCTAAATAACATTTAAATTATGATACATAATCCTCAAATTTCAAAATAAAAAGTTTCATTGTGTGGCACCCCGCCAAACTCTAACACAAATCCCAAGGCCGCCTCGAGGCACCAGGTGGTGCCTCGAAATTTCGGCATGGTCTCCTCTGTTTATGCTAGCGTTTCACGGAACTCCAACTTGATAAACAAATTCCAAACAATCCTGTATAAAGCAACATATCTACAATGAGTAAGAAACGGAAGACGATAGATTTTATGAACAACAAAAAAAACAAGGTCAGAGTTGCACAAAAAGGTATAAAGTTATACAAGATTATAAATTTTTTCTCACTCTAACATAGACCTAGCACTCGGTCCCTAAACACTATGTACACCTCCTAGGACGAACAGACTCCTAGTAGAAGTAGTCGTGATGCTCACCGAGCAACGGACTCTGGTCATCGATCTGACCGACCAGGTGTTCCTCGGCTAGTAGCTCAGCACCCGCTGCGCCAATTGATGGCTTTGCAACTAAAAAAAACTGGAAGGAAAGGGTGAGTAACAATGGTTACCCAGTAGGTCCACAAACAATTCTCACTAATAACCTAACCTAACGTGATCGAATAATCATACTGCATCATTTCAAAATATGCAAGTTTTACAATTGAAGCTACGATTAACTGGTACATATAGCCAGGGATAAGCAACTAAACAATTTAAAAATCACGCATAGCATCAATCATCCATACTCATTATACATTTTCTATTTATGCAAATACAGTTGACAACCTTGAAATAGTAGACATACTTTTCAGTTTATAATCCGAAATATAACACAGATACATAATTCAAGTAGTGGAGTAATGGAATTTGAGCGTTGGGATTCACGACTGGATCGTTCCCAGTCGGGACATGATGTTATAACATAATTATGGCTTTTAGTTCCTGATTTTGTGGCCGGTCGCTGTACTTACCACACTGGTGACCATTTATCCAGGTCAAGCTGGCCGTTTGACGTGATCATAAGAAATGGGTCTCTTTTCGATGTGTCAGAACGTTCGACTACTACTAGATTGTTAGTGATCACTGACCAATCATCTTCGTCTATGCCTATCAGGCGTGCATGTGATTCCCAAATCATACTCCACTCGTATACGACCACCTTTACAATACACGTTCACTGGTAAAGATAAGAAAGGAATAGACCCGGATTCTAATTGTGACTCCACTCTCATACGCGTCCCATACTACGTATGAGCTTGGTGGTCCCTACCGTACATCCCAGGATAGTGCACCCCTCCGGATGATGTGACGCACTATCCCTTCAGGCATTTACAAATCCTTTAACAACTCACAAAATAGCTGCGTATATATATATGATTTTTCATTTAAAACAAAAGAGAAATTAACATAACAGGGTTGAGAATGGATATCCAGTTCCTACCATGCAACTGTGGCCACCCGGCCTAAAAATAAATAACAATACTCAGCGCATGCGCTAACATAATCGTAAATAAGCATGCAACTCTTTCATTAATAATCTGGATATCCTTTCACCAACCTACACACAACATACAATGTAAAATGCAAACATCATCCCTTGGGTGTGATTCTGACATTTTACCGTTCATTCCCTTTTCCCATTCTCTCGACATTCTCATTTTTCATCTTTTCAAATCAACCATCCATTTCCAATCATTCAAAGTCATTCTTTTAGTTTTTCCATTGAAAACCATCAAAGTTTATTCAAAAATAAGGTCCCGGCGATGCACGGGACCAAAGCTGTTAAGAACGAGGAAAGCTGGTAAAAATTTGGCTAAGTTTCAGAAACTCAAATTTTCAAAGTTCTCGAAATTGAAAACGGATTTTTCGAAATAAAGGCCTCGATCACGAGATTCGACACCATATAGTTTTTGAAATCTAATTCAAAGGAATGCGAAAGTTATTACATCTTGAAAACTTGTCGAAAACATCGAAAATTACGTTTTGTTCTTGAAACTAAAATTTGGATTTTGATCCTTTGAGATTTGGATCTTGAAACCATTCCCATTGTTCCAAAATGGGGGGGTAAAATCTTAATTTCATTAAAGAACTTAAAGTAAATGGAAAGTAAATAGAAATTAAAGAGGACATTACTTAAATATTTTTAATGAAATGAAGGATGGAAAATCAAGAATAGGCAATGGGGAGGTCAAGGCAAAAGTCAGAACACAGTTCTGAAGAGAACTGTTTCTGTCAATGGCTGAATCAGGATGCTGTCAGTGGAACCGACATAATACTCATCGGCAGGTGTCGGTGGGACCGACGACATTTGCCGACAGAACCAAAATTCCTCGTGGTTCTTGATTTCGTTTGTGGCAGAAGCCTCATTCTGTCGGTGGGACTGACAGAATGCCTTCGGTAGGTGCCGGGGGCACCGACCCTTCCCACCTACAGCCTGAACCTCACTCGAAACTTTGAGTTTTCGATCCCCTCTTCGATTTCTTCTTCCATTCTTCAATTCATTCGACCCACCCACGAGTTTGTAATTAAAAATTGATAAAACATCATCAAAACATCTACTTCTACCATGAATTTGAAACCAAACACAAATTTCTACGATTTAAATACAAACAATAAGTTTTGTTTCAAAACCTAAATGTACATTTCAGAAATCTAAAGTTACCAATAGGAATTGAAAGTCCCCTACATGTTTATGGACGCCAAAGGTGATGAACTCGTACAAGGATCAAAGTTGGTGGTGAAAGAGTTGATGTTGAGCTGAGTTTGACGCAAAGAGGGCAAGGTTTTGCAACTCCTTCGACGACGGCACTCTCCTCCACTTCTACCCTAGAAAACGAGTCTCTACTAACAAGGTGAAACTTCAAGTGTGACGATACCCTAAGTTACTCGTTGATTTTTGATGGAGGGTGAGGAAATGGACGTCAATGGGTTAACAAAGAGGGTGAGGTTGTAGTTATCGTCGTAGCCAACAACTTTGTCTTCTTCGTCGGGCTTCAACGGTCATTCCTTCTCAATGAATCTTGAGGTGAAGAGAAGAAATGCTAGGTTGAGAAAAGGGCTGATGTTTGGGTTCTTTAGAAAAGAAGAGAAATGAAATGAAATGAAATGAAAGAAAGTCATATTTTTCCTTTATAACAAAGCTAAGGGCATACTTGTAATTTCTTTACTATTTCTAGTTTCGACCGTAACTTAACTATTCGGACTCAAAAAATGACAAACGAGTATACCATTTCGAATAATTTTTTGTTGCGGTCCTAATGGTATGATCGAATCTTCCTGATTCTCGCTCTAACGAAATTTCACTATTTTGAGTCCCACTTAACGCGAAATTCAAGGATTGGTTAACTTTTCCACCCGAACTTGAATCCAAACTTGCTTACAGGCTAAAGTATATATTACGATCGTTCTAAAACTAATGGCGATATTGATTTTCAACAAAAATGAACAGAGCACAATCCGAGCACTTTACTCTAAGTTTCCTTTTTAGAATATTTTTCGAATAAATACTATCTGATCTCCTCGAGATACGAATTAAAAATACAGGGTGCTACACATTGACTAAAATAAAAGATATAACTATATATCAATATTAAATTAAATCAACACACAGTGTCCTAGCATAAGTGTCTCAAACTAAATCATAAAAGGAAATAAGTACTAAACTCTAAGTCCACTTAAACTAGCGAAGATAATTGCCCATTCACATACTCAAACTCTGGTACCTCCTCATTGATCTCCCCCTCAATGACTGGCTCCTCTAAAGCCATATGATTTGAAAATACGAATGATAGGGTGAACAACTGGAGTTACTCAATAGGATATCTATCATTTTAACAACTAGTTATAACATGCAATGAATAAATATATTGAAATTTAAATCATATAGGTTTGGATATAATATAACATTCAGATAAGGACTAAAGAAACAGTACTGCAATTTAGATAAATATCAATCTATCAGTTCTATCTAATAAATCGTTATCAATTATAACATGCTTTCAAAGTATAAATATCTATCTATTAGCATAAAATAAAATAATATATAATACAAACACGACAGTGTTTTTAACATATATGAATTGAGGATACCTTCCATAGAAGTCTCATAACACCGTCAATATTTTTCAATTGTTAATTTAAAAGAACAAAAATGACATTTATCCCATTTTTTAATATCACATGTTTTTATTTCATATTGGCGCAGAAGAAGTATGTGGATCCATTTTCCACACATACAATGTTTACCGTCCATTTGAACTACATGTGTTCTTGATTTTGCATAATCATAAACCTAAAATTTCATATCATTAGTAGTTTAAAGTTCAAAACCATTTGCTTTTTGTTCCTTTTTTTAAAAGTTTTTTTTCCATTTGTGGAACTAATTGTGAGTCCTAAGAAAGACAATTTTGTTTACATTTATTACGTAATTTTATTATTTTACATTGTATACCTTCTAATAATCCGGTTATTAGTTTTCTACGTAAAATTTTAATGCATGAATTACATCTTTTGTTTGCATTTGATTTTATTATCCTAATCAGGGAATCAAAGAATGATGCATTGCCCAATGAACTAATGCATACGTCGGATCTTGTTTTGACATAATCCAATTATATATTTCTATATTTTATCTCCGAATTCCTACTAATCGTTCATTACAATAAATTTCAAGGTATTGTTTAGCTACCCTTTCTAAAATTCTATAGAACAATTATGATTTAGAAATTCTTTTTAAATTTTCTCGAAAATCTTAAACACAAAAAAAGTGGTAAGATAAAGGAAAACATTTATTAACTACAAATATAATCTCTTTTTGTTTATAAAAAGTAAACGATACTTTATTAAAATCATAAGATCTAAGTGACATTTAAAAATAATTTAAAAATCATTTTCAAGTATATTTATTTTATTGCTCAACTACAGAATATGCAAGTGGAAAATGCCATAGTCTAAGTCATGAGAAACCGTCGTAACCATTATGCACTAATATTTGTCCTTTAAAAATGTATAATCTAATCCAATAATGGGTAAACATCCATTATTAAAATCACTTATACATGCTTTAAAAAATATATAAATATGTTAAAAAATTTCACTTTGAATAATTTTAAGAAAACAAAAACTTCTTGAATTCATTTCTAAAATGGTTTGACTATATTCTTCAATGTTCTTATATGACTCAACTTCACAATCATGTATTTCATGATTGACTATTTTTTTAGATTTCCAAGCTTTATTATACAATATAGTTACATTCTACTTACCTCTCATATCAACAACTATGGATTAGGGAGGATAAAATTGATTATTTCTTAAATGATTTATAATTTTATCCTTTATCCAATTATTACTAGCTTGATAATGAGGTCCTGAGTCCATTCTATCCCTACACACGTAGGTTATGTCAAAAGTACGTACAATAAATAAATTACCATTTACAACTTTTTTGACATATATATGCCATATGTAATTTGGAATATCACATTTGACTATAATTTTCTCCCTATTATTTATAACCTAATGTATGGGAAATTTATTTTCAATTGCTGAATCGATCATTTCTTGTTTAAATACAATTACGTTATTTACATCTTATCAAGAAAAATATCGGGAGCATCACCATCGTCGGACAATGAACTTAAACTTTGATCGACATGATCATTTGTTCCGCTATCCAAACCATTTTGTTGTACAACATTATGTTCACTTGAACGATACCTAGTCAAATTAGGATCTTTGATATGGTATTGATTTGATGAGTTAGGCCCACCTTGGAAGTTATGACCATAATTTGGTTGGTATGTTTCAATATTTCCAGGTTACTACAAAGATAATTACACTTTGAGAATTTTAGTTATTCCCAAATCCATTGGTAAAAATATCTATTAAAAATTTCTCATGAACTAATGGTATGATTGACCTTATTGAGAATTCTTGTCAAATATTACAGACCAAAACGATGAGAGCATGTAACTCGGAAAATGTAATCTTTGACGACGTCGATAAAATTTGCGTATATTCCACCCATGTATATGATATCTTCAACGTGACCTCCATATCGACAAATAATTACTCTTGAAATCATCTTTGATTAAGTAAAATAGGAATTAAAACTTGTAAATGAATATGAGCGATCAAATTCCTGTTATAATAAAAGAAGGTGATAAGATGTTTAAAATAGTTAAAGATTGTGGATTTGAAAATAAGTGAGAGTTCATGTGAGAGAAAAACGAGGGTGGCATTGTATATATATGAGACAAAAAAGAGGTTAGCATATGAGACACATTGTGCAGCGGTTACATTTCAATAGCCATCTCAAGGGATAATTTTTTTTTTTTTGAAAAGCAACGGTTAAGGTGTAGACAAAATAGTCTTTCTTAGGATTCACAATTAGTTCCAAAGATGGAAAAAACTTGGAAGATAGCTTTTTCATTTTAATTTGAATAACAACACTTGCACTATCAATTTTCATGGGATTTGTTTCAGTAATTTGTCAAAAAAGACTCATGAAGTGTAGGTTTTCATGTTAACTTGAATAACGGCACTAGTACTACCACTTTTCATGGGTTTTTTTGGTAACTTTCCAAAAATGACTCTTCAATAGTCGCTCAAAATTTATTTTTGTAATTTTGAAAAACATCGTTACTTTTATTAAAAATAATATTTGTAAAGGAAAATAATTGCACGATGATCTTAACCCTATACGTGTCCAAGCCAGCTAAGTGGTACCTGACACAGAACAGCTTATGAGGTACTGTCTAGCAAGCAAAGCAGGTCAGAGTAGAGATTTTCCTAGTCTGGTTAGTAGGGCAGCGTAACGATAGGTGAAGCCAGTCCTGCCAAGTAGGGCAAGCAGGGCAAGTGAGGCCTCGAGAAACCCATGATACTATTGCATGCAAGCCAATCCTGAAAATCCTGGAGGGGTCTCCGTAGATAAGTTCGATCAATCCAGAAGATCCCGAGTAGGTAAACAACCCTGCAGAACCAACAGAAATCCCATGATTGTAGCCTATAGAGAGGGAAACCCTAGGGTAAGGTAAGGGGTTAAATAATACAGTAAGAACTATTGAAAAGTGGACTAGCTGGAAAATCAAGAGAGAACTAGTATTGATTACTGCTCTTCTGCTTCTCTAACTTGAGCGTCGGAGTGTCTGTGGTAGGTACCAGGCCGTCGTGAAGAAGGAAGTACTAGGAACAACTTCTGATCAGTGTGGGTTGGGACCATCAGAGTCGTCTACCGGATTCTAACCGCACAAAACTAGCGCCATCCGTGGGAACACCAATAATAAATAGAAAAGGCGGTGATTGTAGGATTCAATCCCTCGAATAACGAAATAGGGTACAAGGCGATAATGCTCGACCTCAAATCCTTAGTAGGTTTAGGGGTAACTAAGGCCAAGGTCTATAGTGACTCATAGTTAGTGGTCAACCACATCAATAGGACGTTTGAGGCCCGGGATCCTCGGATGCAACTCTACTGTAAAACCCCGAATTTTCAATTCGTATATCGAGAAAAAATAAATAGTAGAATTTTAAGAAAATCTTGAAAGTGGGACTTAGGAGTAAAACTTTAAGAGGTTTCTGATCATTTTTAAGAAAATCTGACCTCATCATTGGATTTAAAATGATCGAAAAATATATTTTAACCTGTAAACACACTTAAATGCGAGTCCAAACATAAAACTTACAAAATCCTCGATTACCGAGTCATACCAAGTTAAATAGTGACTTTTTACTAGAGCAAAAATTATTAAGATTTAATTACACCATTGTGTTCGTAACAAAAAATTATTGAATATATATTATTTATTTGTCATTTTTGGAGTACAGAAAGTCGAATTATCATAAAAAATGAAAATGACGTCAATTTTAGGGGTCACCGCAGGCTAAAAATATAAATTTTACTAGAGATAAAATTTATAGAAATTGATCATACCATTAGATCCGAAATAAAAAATTAGACGAAATAGAGTATTCATTTGTCCCTTTTGGAGTCCAGATGGTCAAGTTATCGTCAATCGAAACAATAGGCAAAATACTTATTTCGTCCCAAAATTTATATAAATAAATTTTTTTAATTTTTTTTAATAATCTTCTTCCCTAACCCGTCCAAAACAACGAATGATTTTTCTTTTTTTTAATATTCATTTTCTCCAATTTTCTACCCCAGATCCGTCGCAAATGGCTCGTCGTCGACGACCGACACATAGTGGAAAAAGTTATGCAGCCTTGATATCTACGAAACCCACCAAAGATCTCTTCGCTTCATCTTCTCTTTCTTCTCGTATCGTCAAAAATCAGCCGTATGTGATACGGGAGTTTCGTAATTTCGATCTCGAATTTCATTTATTTCGGGGTCAAATCGTCATTCGTTGCAGAAGGGAGAAAAAACGACGACGTCGAGATCTTCAAAATCATCGGGTCAAACTTAAAAATTAACTGCCTCGAAGTTCAGTCTGTCTAAATTTTTGCGTTGATCGCCTTGATTTCCGTGCGCTTATTTCAATTTCGTCGCCTAGAGATTGTAAAGAACTCTCAATTTCTATTACTAATCGTAGATTGTGAAAAATGCATTTAAGATTTTATTAAAATTTTGTGGTGAGTTTCCAAAAATATAGAATTCAATTGGTTATTTCAAATACGTCAGAACTTATATTTGATATGTTTAATTGTATTTTAAAATAAATTATACGTGGGTAAGATATTTCAACGGGTTATTTCTGTCAATTGGGTCCTATGCACCGTTCGGACCTCGTTTTGATTTAAGTTTTGTACTTTTTCAATATTATTGATAAAAATAAATTTTATAGATGGAAAAATGATTTAATATTAAATTAATTCATATTGAGTTGATGAATATCAGAAAGTGGATATTTTGTTTAAGAGATTGAAAATTGTAAAATTCGAAAAAAGGGAAAAACGGTATGAAAATGTCAGAGTCACACCCGAGGGGTGATGTCTGCATTTTACATTGTTGTGTTGTGAGTAGGTTGGTGAACAGATATCCAAGGATAATGTTATTGGTTGCATGCTTATTTACTTTCTGTTAGTGCGAGGTGCTGTTTACTTTTTCTTTTAATTATTTATGTTAGGCCGGGTGGCCACAATTACATGGTAGGAAACTAGATATCCATTCTCAACCTTGTATTGTTAATTTCTCTTTAAATGAAAATAATATATATATAGGGTCACGTTCAATGGCAAACTTTTTAGCAAACTTTTTGGCAAAACAGTTTTCAAAACATGAGTTAGAAGTTTTGGAATGGGCTGATTTTTGGTGAGGATGATCTCTACGGTGAGGAGATCATCATCATCAAAAATCAGCCCATTCCAAAACTTCTAACCCCATCAAAAATAATTTACAAAAAATGGACGGTCCACGATTTTTCAACTTGTAAACATGGGTTAGAAGTTTTGGAATGGGCTAATTTTTGGTGAGGATGATCTTCTCACCGTAGAGATCATGCTCATCAAAAATCAGCCCATTCCAAAACTTCTAACTTATGTTTTGAAAAATGTTTTGCCAAAAAGTTGGCCATTGAACGCTACCCATATATATATATATATGTATATGTATATATGTAGCTATTTTGTGAACTGTTAAAGAGTTTGTGAATGCCTGAAGAGATAGTGCGTCATATCATCTGGAGTGGTGTATTATCCTGGGATGTACGGTAGGGACCACCAAACTCATACATGATATGGGACGCGTATGAGAGTGGAGTCACAATTGGAATCCGGATTATTCTTTTCTATCTTTACCAATGAACTTATAATGCAAAGGTAGCCGTATACGAATGGTTTGTATATTTGAGAATCACAAGTACACTTAATAGGCATAGACGTAGATGATTAGTCAATGATCACTAATAATCTATAGTAGTCGAACGTTCTGACATATCGAAAAGAGACCCATTGCTTACGGTCACGTTAAACGGCTAGCCTGAGTTAGATAAATGGTCAACCAAGCGTGGTAAGTGCAGTGACCGGCCACAAAATTAGGAACTAAAAGTCAAAGAAGAATTGTAACATCATGTCCCGATTGGGAATGATCCAGTCATGAATCCCAACTCTCTAATTTCAATACTCCACCATAGTGTATTATATATCTGTTGTCTTACTTCGATATATAAAATGAAATACATGTTTAATGTTTTTATTTGGTCAATTAGATTTGTATATAAAGAAAATGCTATAGTAAGTATTGTTGATTGATGTAATGTCAGTTTTAAAATGTTTAGTTGCTCATCACTGGCTATATGTACCAATTAATCGTAGTTTTTTCTGTAAAACTTTGCATATGTTAAAATAATTTAGTATACTTATTCGTTCATGCTAAAAGAGGTTATTGATAGAAATTGTTTGTTTCCTTACTAGGTAACCATTGTTACTCACTCGTTCTTTCCTATTTTTTTTAGCTTTAGAGCCTGTAGTTGGTGAGGCGAGCGTAGAACCAACGAGTGGGGACTATCTGGTGGGTCAGATAGACGACTAGAGTCGGTTACCTGGTGAGTACTCGGGCTATATCTCCTAGTGGTGTCAGTTCATCTAAAGGTATTTGGATTTTGTATTGAGTGTTAGGAATTTTATTAGAGTAAGGAATTTCTGTATAATCTTGTATATAAACCTATTTTTCCGCACTTTGATCTATCGTACGTTATTAGATGTATATAGGCTTCTGTTAGTATTATATTTTGTATGTATATATGCAGGATTGTATGTCGTTTATCAGGTGCAGATTGAACGCCTTGGAATGCTAACATAAATAGAGTAGACCATGCTGAAATTTCGAGGTGCCACGTAGTACCTCGAGATCTGACATGGGGATTTGTGTTAGCGTTTGACGGGGCGTCACAGATGGTATCATAGTATAGCTTTAGATCCATATGGGATACAGATCTGTTATGTTTTGGAGAATTGGTTGATACCACAGATATTAGGTAGATAATCATAGAATGTCACTAGGAATTCGATATTCGAACTCATTTGTAGTTCCGTATTGAAATTATGAGTTCTTCCGTGTCTAGAAGTCTATAGAGCCTAGTAAGTCTAGGATAAGATTCTAGGTTTGTTCTGTTAGTAATGGAAATGGAGTCCATTACTAATTGTCAAGCTACGGTAGCAATTCATAGTTACGTAAAAGTGGTTTTGGCCTTATTCTGATAAGTGCCTTGTTACGGATAAACACAAACGATAGGAGTGGACGATACAAATGTTGAATTGCAACAAAGACGAGACAGATTCTAAATCAGACCACTGACCCGATAGCATAACTAATGTCATTTATGGGACAGATGGATGAATCTCACGTCAAGTTCAAGGATGAAATATAAATAATACAACTACCACCACCTCAAAATCAAATGGAAGGATGGCAATTAGTATCTAATAAAAGACAAACAATTACGAAACTAGCAAATTCATAGGAAAAATAACCATACATGAGGAGTGAAATTATAGACATACCAACTCAATGGATGGAAGACTTTTATAAGAAACAACATATACTACTAAAGTAGTCGAAAAAAGAGTTGTGATATATTACGAATGTGACAAATTGGGACATAAAGGAGAGTAATGTTCGGGTCGACGTCAATTGATTAAGGATGAGTAGCTCAAAAAGATGCTAAACAAACCAATTTATGAGACAATAAGGCCACTAGATTTTAATAAAGTTGATTACATACTCGTGCTACCCCGAATAGACAAAACTAGCGATCGAAAGCGAGAAATGGTACAAGACTTATCACAATTGCAAGGTGCACCACTAAATCCAAGAAATAAGGGAGCACTAGACTTCTTCGCAAGAAGCAAATACTATTCCACCTTAGAGACCACTACCACAAGTTGTGCCTTTGAAGAATAAGAGAATTCCCCAGTCCAAAAGACAGGTAAATCCAAGGATGTGGTTGTAGAATTTCCAACGATTACATCCACCAAGATTTGGGGGCTTTTTCAATCCGATTGAGGTCAATGAGTGGGTTTTGAAAACCTAAGAGATTTTTAGTGTCATGTAGTGCTTGAGAGATCAGTGGGTGATGGTGACTACATTCTAGTTGGATGGAGATGCCAATCATTAGTAAGTTTTGATGGGAATGTATTTGGAAATGGATTATTTGAATGGGTAGACTTCGAGATGATGTCTGTTGATAGATTTATATCTGAGACTACTCGAGAAATCAAGCACTTAGAATTTTTGAAATTAGTGCAAGGTAATCTATCGATTAGAAACTATGGTATGATGTTCACTAGGTTGTTGCAATATGTACTCGAGCTTATCTTGACAGATCTGTATAAGGTCCGTAGATTTTTTAGAGGGCTATAACCCTACCTAAGGGCTAGGAGGTCAATAATTGAGACTACCAATTATAGAGATACGATGAATCGAGCTTAAAAGGTAGTACGAGGGGAAATGGAGTTACAGACCTCTAGGGAACAAATTAGTCGACCTTAGATTTCTTTTCTTCCCATATCAGATCTGGACAAGAGGTCGATGTATTTGAAACCAATCTCCCTCGGATCAGTGTATCCACAATATAGAACTCCTCCACTACCTAGTTGTAGAGTTCTCCCATTACTGAGTTATAGAGTAACCGAAGCTCTAATGATACCAACAGGGCCAAATGAACCAACAAGGCAGGTTCAGAGCATGTAGGCTCTAGTTTACCAACTGCCTATTCCATAGAAACCTACGAAAATAAGATTGTTGACATGGTACGAGTGTGTTCAGGTGGGACATATCAGGAAAGAGTACCATCTATCACTGTCGCAAGAAAGGGTTATAACCCAAGAGAAAGTACTTGTCTTCGACGAAGTTTAGGAAGGTACGATTTTTAATTATAATATTGAAAAGTGGAGTTCTATTCAATGCTGGTTCCTCTAGATGATATAATTATGCTGAGAGTTTGCACACTTGCTAGAGTTAGAAACTACTGACACAGGTCGAGTAATGAAATTATCTATACTATTGGGAGGCCTTGCAAAGAAAAAATGAAAATTTTAAAAGATTATTTAGGAACCTGCAAAACATAGGTGTTAGAATAGTTATAAAGTGTGAGAAGACGAATGTGATTTGTAAGGCTAGTGATATGATTATGTAGCAAGTAAAAATATGTGTGATATGGGTAAGATAAAGTTAAATAAATAAGGTTTAATCGTTATTACAATAATATTTAAGTAATAATTAGTAGAAGATGTAATTTTAGGGGTAGAGTAAGAAAGTGTGTGTCTTGCAAAATGATTCTACCACCGCAACTCGAACAAGCTCGCAATGTGTTCCACGTGTCCATGTTAAAGAAGTATTTGCCAGATCCTTCACACGTGGTTAATTTGCAAGACAATTTATTGGATATGTTTAAAGGAGAAGTGTAGGTTGATTAATGTAAGGTAGAATAAGAAGTACATATATATCTCGAATTAAAGTTGGAGGGATGTAGGATTTATCCCCTCGAGTAAGATTTTAAATTATAAAGGTTATGACAGAGATTTTGATAAAATATCACAATAAGTAGAAAATGTAATATTGAATTGAATATGAAGATAGTGGTGTGTTTGCGGTAAGACTATGCATTGAGGAGTAATATTCATAGCAATTATGAGTAAAACATAATAGAGTTTTGTAATGAATATGGGATATAAAAAAATGTTCTCTACACCCTGTAGACACCTCAGTTTTGCATCTGCCTAATTCGACAATTTGTCACATGATTACCGTGAATTCTTAATGACGATCGCAAAGAACTCGAATGCTTGTGAGTACTGTCCCTGATTCCTTCCATTTTCACTCTTTTCATCTTTCCTATTCGTTACGATTCGATATAGAAATTTACATATGCTTAGGATCGCTACACCTTACACTCAATTTAGCAAGCACGTACACTTTAGATTCGATACACAGTTTGATAACTTAGAAACCTCGCTACGCTAGGAAAATATGACTTTGAAACTTAGAAATAATTACATTGAAACTGAAAGAAACCTCACGTTAGAATTCGTAAAAATTCACAAAAATCAACAAAATGACGAAAATACCCTTCATAAATTTTGGACCTCCGAAAGTACCTCCAATGCACTCAGAACATGATTTCGAGTCTAACGGGACCCAAACCGACGAAAACAGGAAAATTTAGGAAAAATCCTAAATATGACCAAAATGCCCCTCAACCTCCAAATTCAACTTAGAGATCCCGATCCTTAGGAAAATGTAATAAAAATCGAAATCCACTTAAAAATCCAATCTAACTAAAAATAAAACTCAAATTAAAAATTAAACAATTCAAATTCAAACGATTGAAATTAAAAATTAAACAATTAACCAATTAAAATTAAAATCAAGCAACAATTAAATTAAAATTAAAACGTAATCAACAAATTAAATCCAATCAAAACTTTTTCAAATCGATCAACTAAAATTCCAATTAACCAATCATCAAAATTAAACTCAAATCTAATCAACAAATTTAAAATCCAAAATTAATCCAATCCAAAGTCAAATTCGATCGATAAAATCAAATTGAAATTAAATCTTAATTGGATAATTAAAATTAAAATTTGAAATAAAACACGAACTCAAATTTAAATTAAAAAAAAAAAAATTTAAGTACCAAATCAAAATCAAAATGTCGATGAAATCCTGTTAAAAATCAACCCAAAACGAAAATCCTCAACCAATCACGACGCATTAACAAGGGACAACCAACGCTACGAGTAGTAGGGGATCGCCCCACCATCATTCTCTAAAAGGGAATTAAAAGCAAAAAAAGAAAGAAACACGTTAAAAAAGAAAGAAGAAAATTAGCAAGTTTTCGTATATATAAAACAGAGAGATGTTTTTCTTTAAATGGGCCTTCTTCTTTAACGCCAGGGGCTGGCTGAACATCTTATTCTCAACAGATTTAAGGACGTCTTCTTCTACCTCTCTCTGCCTGCAACGCCTCAACCTTCTTCTTCTCCAACGGATTTGAACCTCACACCTCCATAGCAGCAACAACCCTCTACAGCACACCCAGCCACCTATAGACTCTCTTCCTCTCTCTCTGCTGAACCAACGCCCCCAACCTTCTCAACACTTCATTCCTCTCCCATCTCAGCCTCTTTGTAATGTTCTTCTTTGGCTGAACCTATAACAAGCCCTCTCTACCACTTCTTCTTCTCCCTCTGCCCAGCCAACCTTCCCAACACTCATCTCTCTTTACTTAGCCCTTTCTTCTTCTTCATTACTACTTACAGCCCCCATCTCTAACTCCATTGCTGCCGCCCCATCATCTTCATTAAACCTTCAATTCACCCATAACGTCTCAGCTCCTCTCTTTCTCTTTTGGTTGTTGTACCAACACCTCAGCCATTAAGCCTGCTCTCTCTCTTACACCCACGTTTTGTCCAACCCCTACGTGTTATTGCTACAACGTCACTCTTTGGCTCACTGCTACAGCACTTACGAGAACATATCTCTCTGCCTGTGTTTTTCCTCAGCATCTCCCCTAACAACTCTCTCGCTACCCTCATATGTCCTCACAGCAGTGAATACTCGCAAGCCTTTGGATCGGACTTGAAGAAATCGACTCGACATTATTTTATTCTATAAGTAAGTCGTTCTTTAATTTTTTGTATTTATTTATTTTATTACTTACTTTTGCACGTAGGTAGGATTGGAAGAATTTATTTATTTATATTTTTTTTTGTATTTTTCATGTTTTCATCTATTGTTGCATGTTTGTAGGATTAAAAGAATTTCTCTTATTTGTCTTTTCCATATATTTGTTCATTGTTGCACGTCATTCGGTAAAAGTGCCCTCGATTCGAGGGGTGCGCGGATCCGCTTTTGACCCTTGAGGTTTGGGAGTCGCCACCTAGTTGTTAAGGTCTAGGAACCAAACTGACTCTAAAAAAGACAAACTAATCTACGAAAGAGAAAAAGAGTCCGGGGATCATGTTACGGGGTTGGAAGGTGTTAGGCACCAACCCCGTCCGGCCAAAGCCGGTCTCTACTAACTTCCCAAAAAATCACATTGCTAAAAACCTAGATAAAAATAAAAATAAAAAATTTTATACTTTTCCGATAGCAAGGATTTTGTTCCCTCAGATCTGACAAAAATAGCTCCTTGTACCGTACTCCCTTGCTTCGTTCTGTCTCCGGATTTGATTTCGGATCTCCAAGGTAAGGTATCTCCTTATTTTTGGATCTGAACTCTTCAAGTTTGTTGCGGATTTTGGGATGTTTTTGAAAGGCTTTTAGGCGTTTCTTATGCTAAAATCGAAGGAGGGATGTTAAGTAAGGAGTTGGGGCTCCAAAAATAGGGTTTATGGGAGGCTAGGGGGCTTCTAGACCTACTTCTCTTAGGGTTTATGATTTGATACGAAAATAGGGTGTGAGCACCTCTATTTATAGATTTTTTTAGGGGTTGATTTGGATAGAGTTAGTATTTAATTAGAGTTCTTTTAATTAGAGTTGTGTTTTAGTTAGACTTGTTTTAGGTAGAATTGTGTTTTAATTAGAATTGTTTTAGGTAGAATTGTTTTTAAGTTAGAACTTTATTAGATAGAGTTATTATTTAATTAGAATTCTATTTTGACTTTTGGTCTTATTCGATTGACTTTTAATGTTTTGACTTTAGTCTTAATTGATTGACTTTTAATATCTTGACTTTAGTCTTGCTTAATTGACTTCAATTTTGACTTCAGTCTCACTTGATTGACTTTAATACCTTGACTTCAGTCTTGCTTGATTTACTTTGATTTTTGGAGAACCCCCCCTCTAAAATATCTTTAATTCTTTGGACCCCCAAATGGAGGGGTCCTTAAAGAAATATCTCACGAACCCTCAACAATTTTACTTGAAAACCCGATTGATCGATTTCTTTGGTTCAAAATTTTAAATTAATTTCATTAATGTTTTACTTTAATTATTTAATATTTTATTTATTAATTTCGAATTTTTTAATTATGAAAATTATGAAATTACCGTTTTACCCCCGGAGAGGACTTTTCACGTTTCAAGTCGATTTTTAATGTTCTAGGATGTTTTAAAATCAATTTTTCGTAAAGACTTCAATGGAAATATTAGTTTTTATCATTTATGAAATTTTTTGTGTGAAATGGTTGTCAACTTTATGAGGGGCATTTTCGTAATTTTGTCGAATTCTGTTAAAATTGGTGAAATGATTTATTTGATTTCGATTTGTTATTTTATGTGCTTGAATGGGTTTTCCTAAGCGTAATGTAAGCTCTAGTTTAGTTTTGAGGTTAGGAGTATTTTGGTAATTTGGTCAATTTTTAGTGATTTTTATCGTGAAACTTCTTTTTGGTCTGCAATATGATGATTTTTATGTTTCTGGGGTCGTATTTTCCTAGCGTAGTGTGGTTTCTAAGATTTTGTCAATTCGAGATACCTCATCTGGATTTCTGAAACATATCTGGTAACAACATAAAGCAATGGAATACCCATCCATCATTGGGAATCATTGCGATCGGGTTGACGAGTTGATTAATCAGGCGAATGAAAAAAATGGGGTGTCTACAGATGCCCCTCTTTGGCAGAGGGTTGAAGTAAACTAGATAGCAAATCTATTTTGGTAGATAGTGCGATATCTGAATGCCAAAGCTAGTGACAGTTCATTTTGCAGTCTGATTTAGCAATTCGTCGGGGTGTTCGGATCCTTGAGGGTAAAGCTCTCCCCGAATCAAAAGGTTTCAGGTCCTTGAGCACGAGCTCTCACTGGCAGTGTCAGATCCTTGAATTTAAAAAATTCTCCTTGACTGATATAACAACTGTGCAAGTGTGTGATTTAAAATCTGAGATAAATTTGAGTAAAATCTGAGTATAATCTGAGCATAATTTGAATATAAACTGAGCATAAACTGAGCAAAGTTTCGAGAAAACCCTCGGCGGTAACTGAGCATAATTCTAAGAATACCCTCGGCGGTAACTGAGCATAGTTCCGAGAAAACCCTCGGCGGCATCTGAGCATAATTCCGAGAAAACCCTCGACGGCATCTGAGCATAGTTCCGAGAAAACCCTCGGCGGTAACTGAGCATAGTTCCGAGAAAACCCTCGGCGGGATCTGAGCATAGTTCCGAGAAAACCATCGGCGGTAACTGAGCATAGTTCCGAGAAAACCCTCGACGGCATCTAAGCATAGTTCCGAGAAAACCCTCGGCGGCATCTGAGCATAGTTGCGAGAAAACCCTCGGTGGTAACTAAGCATAGTTCCAAGAAAGCCCTCGACGGCATCTGAGCATAGTTCCAAGAAAACCCTCGACGGCATTTGAGCATAATTCCAAGAAAACCCTTGGCGGCATCTAAGCATAGTTCCGAGAAAGTCCTCGGCGGCATCTGAGCATAATTCCAAGAAAACCCTTGGCGGCGTCTGAGCATAGTTTCGAGAAAACCCTCGGCGGCATCTGAGCATAATTCCAAGAAAACCCTTGGCGGCATCTGAGCATAATTCCAAGAAAGCCCTCAGCGGCATCTGAGCATAATTCCAAGAAAACCCTTGGCGGCATCTGAGCATAGTTCCAAGAAAACCCTCGGCGGCATCTGAGCATAATTCCGAGAAAACCCTAGGTGGTAACTGAGCATAGTTCCGAGAAAACCCTCTACGGTATCTGAGCATAGTTCCGAGAAAACCCTCGGCGGCATCTGAGCATAGTTCCGAGAAAACCCTCGGCGGTAACTGAGCATAGTTCCAAGAAAACCCTCGACGGCATCTGAGCATAGTTCCGAGAAAACCCTCGGCGGCATCTGAGCAAAATTCCAAGAAAACCCTTGGCGGCATCTGAGCATAGTTCCGAGAAAACCCTCGGCGGTATCTGAGCATAATTCCAAGAAAACCCTTGGTGGCATCTGAGCATAGTTTCGAGAAAACCCTCGACGGCATCTGAGCATAATTCCAAGAAAACCCTTGGCGGCATCTGAGTATAGTTCCGAGAAAACCCTCGGCGCATCTGAGCATAGTTCCGAGAAAACCCTCGACGGCATCTGAGCATAATTCCAAGAAAACCCTTGGCGGTATCTGAGCATAGTTCTGAGAAAACCCTCGGCGGCATCTGAGCATAGTTCCGAGAAAACCCTCGGCGGTAACTGAACATAGTTCCGAGAAAATCCTCGGCGGCATCCGAGCAAAATCCAAGATAACCCTTGGCGGAAACTGAGCAAAATCCAAGATAACCCTTTGTGGTAACTGAGAAAAACTGGCAGAGGAATGAATGAATTTTGGGAAAGAATGAACGAATTTGGAGAAAACTGATTAGAACGAATCGAAGAATGAATAAATCTGGAAGATAATGAATCTGGAAGAGAAATGATCGATTCCAAGAATGATTGGATCTAAAAAAGAATCTAGAGAACGAAAAAATGCCATATTTCCTATGTGAGATCCAAAATGCTTTTGCTTGAACCTCAAGGATTTATCAAAAAGTTTTATGAATTTAAAACCTGAGTTTTTATTTCTTTTGAACCTCAAAAGTTTTTCGAAAAAACTGTTATCAAGAGGGTAACCTTAAGTTTGGGGTTCCTATTATTTTTTTAGGATTAACATTGCTCGAAGACAAAATGCCCCTAGTTTGACAATGTACGTGGCATTGAAGATAATTGAACACATCATGCAAAAATTAAAAAAAATGCCCCTAGTATAAGGGGGAAAAGTTACAAGAAAGAAAATGCCCCTTGTATGAAGGTTTGAAATATTTGATTACCACAAGCGCAATAAAGACTCAACTTTTAATTTTGATTAATTTTATTGAAGGTTTTGAGTCAGGCTCAAGAGTACAAAATTATTTCCTTTCGAGACTCATCATAGAATTCACCCTTATCTCCCTTGGTTTACTTGGGGGAGTAAAAATTTTCAGATTGATCGTAGACAAGATACTTGTGGCTCTGAGTCTATGCCTGGTTTAAGCTAAGTATTGACCTTGATTATTCGGACTTCTGATGTTTCAGCTCGGACCGCTCTCAGCTTGAGATTTTCTTCTGTTTTTCTTTGTTGCTCTAACTTTTGCCTAGATCGCCTTTTCAGGTTTTCAATCTAGCGAGCTTGCTCTAGCTTTTGCCTAGATCGCCTTTTCAGGTTTTCGATCTAGCGAGCTCTTCTCTTTTTTTTCTTTGCTCTGATTGTTGCCAAAGTTGTCCTTTCAGATTTTCAACCTTGCGAGCTTGCCTTAATTTTTGCCTAAGTCGCCCTTTTCAGGTTTTCAACTTAGCAGGTTTCATCATTTTTTTATCTTCATTTTTTTTTCCTATCTGAACTTCTGGAGTTGCTGTCTGATCATGCTTTGCTATCTTCCTTGACTTTCCGCACGGTACTTAGGAGGACTTTCATGGGTAAGCTTAGGACTGAGTATAAAAAGAAAGGGATTTTGAGGCTCAAAAACCCAAATGCCCCTTGTGTGGCGTTTCATTTAAATTGTTTTCTTTTTCCTTAAATTTTCTTCCCCATTTTGGATATCTTTTTCTTTTGAATTTTTTTTCTTAATTTTTTTATTGTGTGGGGAACTAGATTTTTTTTATTTTGATGCGGTCGGGCCTGAAGTAGCTTCTCAGGTTGCCTACGTACCCCAGAATTTTGGGATCAGACCAAAACGTAGTTCGAATTTTCCCTCCCCTAGGTTAGGTGATCGGGCTGAGAAATAAAAAGGCATCATTTTTTTTGAAAAGGCTGCAAAGGGCTGAGAAAGGAGATAATGAACTGGGTAGCAGGAAAATTGATTCGGCCAAAGATGGCCTCCTTAAATGTAGTACCATTTGATCCGGTCAAGGTTGGTTGACTCTGGTAGTTCACTTCCATCATGATCTTGAAGTCTAACGACTTTTCCAGACAATATTTCCTTAATGAATGAATTTCTCCAATTGGGTTCAGACTTTCTCCTATAGTCGAGGAGTAGTGTTCAATTTTCTTTGAAGTCTGATAGTTAAATCCTTGACTTGTAATTAATGAGCTTTGACCTTTTTGTCAAATGCACGGGTGACTCTTCTTAGATAAGCTTGCACATGGTACAGGGCTTTAACTCATTTTCTTCGATCAAGTTTAATTCTTCATACTGCTGACGAACCCAATCTATTTCTAACAAATGATTTTCCAACAAGACCCTGAGAGACGAAATTTCCATTTCAACTAGCAAGACTGCTTCCATGCCATACACTAAGGAGTAGGGAGTAGCTCCAGTAGAGGATCGAATTGAAGTTCAATATGTCCATAGCGTGAATGATAATTTTTCTGACCAATCTCGATGTGATTGACACATTTTCCTGATGATAGTCTTGAGACTCTTACTAACTGCTTCAACCATTCCATTGATCTGAGGACGGTAGGGGGATGATTTGTGCTTCCGGATCTTCAACTTTAAACGTAGAGTAATGATTTATGCTTTGAAGTACGACCCATTATCAGAGATTAGTTCCAAAGGTACCCCCATATCGACTGATAATATGTGATTTGAAACTCAAGATGTAGTAAGGATAGTGCTGATACATTTTATAACATCTTCTTTGATTCCATCGATATAGACGAGTATCTATTCCGTGTTGAACAACAATCAAGCTTGTACTTAACATACCCTCATATGATCACACGAACAAGTCTTTTGAAATTTCTGAGTAAATTCATTATCCCCTCGTATTCCTTTAGGGATTAGATGGTTTCTATTTGAATCTCTTTAGGAATTATTTTTTGTTTCGAGGTCAAAGACCTTTCTTTTCTCGATTAAAGGTTGAGCCTGACTCTTATCTTCTGGTTCAGAAACGAAATCTATCAAATTATTAGTTAATTCGTTAATGCGCGCGAGGTATTCAAAAATTTCCTTTATCCGATCAATTTCAGATGGGGCAACAGACACCTCTATAGACTCGATGAACTAACTTGACTCAATAGGAAAGAGTAAACTCAATCTAAGGAAGACATGACCTTGCTGAAAAAAATGACTCGAGCTAACCCAAATGACTCATGAAAACTCAAGACAAGTACCCACACGAGTTTGATTAGGACTGAGGACTGAGATATTGCTTATAACCGGTAGGTTTGAAGCACTATGATCTTCAAAGAACAACTGGACGATGTTGAGAAATTTTGAGGTCATTTCTGACTGTTGACTTGAAATTGACGTTTACTCTAACTGACCGGATTTACAACCCTAGCTAGACGATGGACGATTGAGCTTAGACACAATGATAACCCTTAAACCTCTTTGAAGGTGAATTTAACCAATTTCAGTGTCACCCCCTTGATAACATTTTAAATAAACCCTGAGATTTTATTGAATTTTGTGTACCAATCCATTAAACAATTCATCCATTCAATGATTATTCAGAAGGAAAATAATTTTATTGCACTCTTGAAAAATAATGTTTTTATTGAATAAAAATTTTCACAATTCTGATTATTTTTGCAATCATTTTCTTTTTAGAAAAATATATTTTGATAATTTTACAAGGTCCATGCAAAAAATAGATTTTTGGTAAAAAACATATTTCAAAAAATTTTCATGCAAAAATAGATCTTCTGTAAATCATTTTTCCTTCATTTTCTTTTCTTTCGAAAAATATTTTCTTCTGAAAAATATTTTTTCTCTGAAAAATAGTTTGTTATTTGGAAAGCATTTTCTCTTGGAAAATCTTGTTCTCCTGGAAAACACTTTTTCTTAGAAAACATTATTTTCTAGAGAATAACACTTTTTCAGGAAAACACTTATTTTGGAAAACACTTTTTCTAGAAAACACTTTCCCTTCGTAAACCATTTTTCTTCTTTAAAAATTTGATTTTTATTTCAATTTAAATGGCCCAACCCACCATGATTATTGGATCGGGATGGACTGGGTCATTATTGTAAAAGAATGGATTCTTTATTGGGTCGGTGCACCCATTTTAATTTTCAAAACAAATTTTTGATCCTTGAGGACAATCATACACTTTGATCTCATCATTCACATCATTCACATATATTCATCAATCCAAAGGTTCCATTCAATAAACAACCCGGGAACACCCACGATAAGTTCGAGTCGTGACCTACAGGAAAGGTTTCTAGACTCTAAGCTTACTACGTGCAATGCATTTTTATCTGGCCACCCTTGCCCAAGCACACCTATATACCTTTCGATACGTGGTGACTTGGTTTGATATACCGTATAGGTGATAATCTAAAACCTCAACTAACTTCTCTGAAGCCAAAAACAGTCAGTTCGATCTCCAGTTGAGAGGTGGCGCACAATGCTGAGCAAGGGCCCACTTAAATACCTCTCGTCTAGAATAGACGTAGTCTATCCCCCTCGTACAGTAGGGTACAGCGGGGCAAGATCTTGCTTAGGCACCGGTTTTGACCAAGAAGTGCAATTGATATACTTAGATTATCTTTTACACCTACGGATACGAGTCAAGAGTTGTAGCTTTCATAAATAGTTTGGCATCCCACGAGAGGACCGACCACGTACTAGTACTATGTTGGCAATCGGGACATATGACTGTGTGGTTCACAATAGGTAAAAGGCTCAGGTCGCTCCAGCCTGGGTGCATCAATACATCTCTCTGAATCACCTGATTAGACGGTATTGATGCCCCAGTTTGATATACCCTAAGGTACGTGACTTGAGTTGTGATTTTCATGAATGATGTTGCATCTCCGAAGAGATCGGGCCACGCACTAGTGCCACGTTGGCTATATAGGACGTGTAAGTGTGTAAAACAGTAAACGTGCATGTGGTGTGTGCAAAACAGGGTGGGGTGTGCCCGGGGCCTTTTTCAAACACATGGGCCATGGGCCAGATTATGTCATCACATATGGATATCAAATGAATATTGATCAAGAAAATAATATAAAACCCATCACATCGAAAGTAAGATGAAAGCAAACACATCACAAATATATCTGTAGAGATCATGGCACATTATATGGGCATATAACACAAATAATAATTAATCTGATCCAACATTAAAAAGGCCCACAAATTTGTTGTCTATGATCTAATCAAGGGTTACTTTTGGGTGATCCAAAATAAATCGAGATTCCAATAGATGTTACATTGATGATAGAATGACAATGGTTGAGATGAGCTCACTCTCAGGAACATTAATTGTGCTAACATTAGATAAATTCGGATTTTCTGTGAATTTGGAAAATACAATCCGAACTTACATCGATGATATCTAAGGCTCCCGATAATGAAATCGAGTGAACTCAAGTTCTAAATTAATTTACTCAATGAGATCTACATTTTATTAAAGGTGCCTAGACTTAATTCTCATCAAAATGTTCTGTAAAAACGTTTTAACGTTGCTGTCCCAACCTTCATTTAGAAACAATTCCAGATTTACAGATTGAACTTACATCGATGATATCTAAGGCTTCTGATAATGAAATTGAGTGAACTTAGGTTCTAAATTAATCTATTCGATGAGATCTACGTTTTACTAATAGGTTCCCAAACTTAATTCTCACTAGAATATTCTGTGAAAACGTTTTAACATTGTTGTCCCAACTTTCATTCAACAACAATTCCAGATTTACAAATTGAACTTGCATCGATGATATCTAAGGCTTCCGATAACGAAATTGAGTGAACTCAAGTTCTAAATTAATCTACTCGATGAGATCTACGTTTTATTAAGAGGTTCCCAGACTTAATTCTCACTAGAATGTTTTGTAAAAACTTTTGAACATTACTGTCCCAACCTTCATCATTCCATCATTTTCATATGTCAATTTGAATCTTTCATTATTTAGGGGTCATCAAAAAGTGATCCTTAATTGGAAAAAAAAATGCAATACCCAAAATCATCTACAATCAAGATAAAAAATAAATAAATAGAAAAAATAAATAAAATAAATCCAACTAAATAATAAAAAAAACTAGGTCATCTTGGCAATGCTCCCATACTTGGGGTTTTTCAAGTTTGATCCTCAATAGTCCCCAGCGGAGTCGCCACTGAAAGCGCCCTCGATCCGCGGGATGCGCGGATCCGCTTTTGACCCTTGAGGTTTGGGAGTCGCCACCTAGTTGTTAAGGTCTAGGAACCAAACTGACTCTAAAAAAGGCAAACTAATCTACGAAAGAGAAAAAGAGTCCGGGGAACACGTTACGGGGTTGGAAGGTGTTAGGCACCAACCCCGTTCGACTAAAGCCAGTCTCTACTAACTTTCCAAATAAATAACATTGCTAAAAACCTAGATAAAAATAAAAATAAAAAATTTTATACCTTTCCGATAGCAAGGATTTTATTCCCTCAGATCTAACAAAAATAGCTCCTTGTACGTACTCCCTTGCTTCGTTCTGTCTCCGGATTTGATTTCGGATCTCCGAGGTAAGGTATCTCCTTATTTTTGGATCTGAACTCTTCAAGTTTGTTACAGATTTTGGGATGTTTTTGGAAGGCTTTTAGGCGTTTCTTATGCTAAAATCGAAGGAGGGATGTTAAGTAAGGAGTTGGGACTCCAAAAATAGGGTTTATAGGAGGCTAGGGGGCTTCTAGACCTACTTCTCTTAGGATTTATGATTTGATACGAAAATAGGGTGTGAGCACCTCTATTTATAGATTTTTTCAGTGGTTGATTTAGATAGAGTTAGTATTTAATTAGAGTTTTTTTAATTAGAGTTGTGTTTTAGTTAGACTTGTTTTAGGTAGAATTGTGTTTTAATTAGAATTGTTTTAGGTAGAATTGTTTTTAAGTTAGAACTCTATTAGATAGAGTTATTATTTAATTAGAATTCTATTTTGACTTTTGATCTTATTCGATTGACTTTTAATGTTTTGACTTTAGTCTTAATTGATTGACTTTTAATATCTTGACTTTAGTCTTGCTTAATTGACTTCAATTTTGACTTCAGTCTCACTTGATTGACTTTAATACCTTGACTTCAGTCTTACTTGATTTACATTGATTTTTGGAGAACCCCCCTCTAAAATATCTTTAATTCTTAGGACCCCCAAATGGAGGGGTCCTTAAAGAAATATCTCACGAACCCTCAACAATTTTACTTGAAAACCCGATTGATCGATTTCTTTGGTTCAAAATTTTAAATTAATTTCATTAATGTTTCACTTTAATTATTTAATGTTTTATTTATTAATTTCGAATTTTTTAATTATGAAAATTGTGAAATTATCGTTTTGCCCCCGGAGAGGACTTTTCACGTTTCAAGTCGGTTTTTAATGTTCTAGGATGTTTTAGAATCAATTTTTCGTAAGGAATTCAATGGAAATATTAGTTTTTATCATTTATGAAATTTTTTGTGTGAAATGGTTGTGAACTTTATGAGGGGCATTTTCGTAATTTTGTCGAATTCTGTTAAAATTGGCGAAATGATTTATTTGGTTTCGATTTATTATTTTATGTGCTTGAATGGGTTTTCCTAAGCGTAATGTAAGCTCTAGTTTAGTTTTGAGGTTAGGGGTATTTTGTTAATTTGATCAATTTTTAGTGATTTTTATCGTGAAACTTCTTTTTGGTCTGCAATATGATGATTTCTATGTTTCTGGGGTCGTATTTTCCTAGCGTAGCGTGGTTTCTAAGGTTTTGTCAATTCGAGATACCTCATCCGAATTTCTGAAACATATCTGGTAACAAGATAAAGCAATGGAATACCCATCCATCATTGGGAATCATTGCGATCGGGTTGACGAGTTGATTAATCAGGCGAATGCAAAAATGGGGTGTCTACATTAGGATTCGTCGAGTATTTATTTTCTATGGTTTCTTTAGGTTTTTATTTTATTTTGTTTTGTTTTATTTATTTATTTATTATTATTATTATTATTATTATTATTTTGCATATTGATAGGATTAGAAGAATTTCCTTTTTTTAATATATTTTTTTTATGTATTTTCTACATTTTTATTTGGTGTTTTAGCATGTTGATAGGATTAGGGGTTCCTTTATATTTATTTTTTTTACAAATTGATAGGGTTAGGAGAATTTATATATTTTAGGTTTTTTTTATGTTTTACTCATTTTTTTTATATTGATAGGATTAGAGGAATAGTTTTATGCGTTTCTCTTATTTTTATTTCATCGCATGTTAATAGGATGAGGGGATTTTTGTTAGAATGTTACAACTATTTTGCTTGAATTGGATTTTCATGATTTGTGATGATATTCAAGCTCTTTGTGCTCTTTTAAGATTATTCTACGGGGTTAACACATTCCCTAACTTGATGGACATGAATGTCGTTAAAAGATAATTGTTTTGGAAAAGTTGAGAGTTATGTATGCATGCTCGTTTAGGTCGATTTACGAATTATATGAATTTCTTTGACTTGAAAATTTTGTATGCATTGATATTGGTTGATCTCCAATTTAGCAATAACGATGATGCAGAGTTTTTCATTGTTATTGTGTTAATGTCTAATTTGGTGATTTGTCATAACTTATAGTTTTCTAATTCGAAAACTTTTATTCATGATTTTGTTTTGGAAAATCTCTATTTGGAATGTTCTAGTCTGAGAATTGCATGATTTTCTATTTTGGGGAAGCACATATTTATAAGTTTCTATTTTAGAAATTTCACGTTCTGACAATTTCCTAATTTAGAAGATTTTGTATTTTTCCATTCAAAAGTTCATAGATTTGGAAATTTCTAATTCCAAAATTTGATATTTTTTGGAAACTTCTATTTTAGGATAATTCAGTTTATAAACTTCTAATTTAAGGGCTCAGCATATATTTTTCGAATTCTAATTTAGAAAATTTCATATTTCTAATTTGAAAATATCATAAGTCCCAATTTAGCAGGTTTCTATTCGTAATCTTCCTATTTAGAATATTCTCATGAGTTTCTATTTTCGACAATGTGGAAAATACTTACATGTGAAATTTCTTAATTGATTTTAGATCATGAAGCTAAATAGGGCTTTTTCAAACCCTTCTATATTTTGTAGAATTCAAAGAATGATCATGTAATAATTTGGACAATTTTAGCCATAGGATTTGTTTGGCAAACCCAACATAAATTGATTTTGATGATTGGACTGTAACCTTGATCATAGTCTTTGTATATTGAACATAGGATGATTTTGGATCACAGTAGAGACCGATCATCTTGATCGGACAGGTTCTGTGTCTAACACCTTCGAAATCTGTAATCTGATCCCTTACCCATATCTCTGGTCTGTGGACCGACCCATATCCATATCCATTTTGAGTTAATTTTGGTTCCTAGACCTAAACTAGGTGGCGACTCCCATTTTTCAAAATCCTCCATTTAATAAATCGAACCCATATCCATTATTTAGTGAAGAAGGGTCGAGGCGATTTCAGTGGCGACTCCACTAGGGATTTTAGGGTCAAACTTGACCTAATCAAAGACTATCCTTAGGTAGACCTTTTGGTTGAGTCAACCCAATTTTCTCTTTGCTCGACCCAGTTGATTCAAAGAGACTCTTAGATTAGGTTTGATTTTGTCCTTTCTTTCATTGGTTTGTGATTGGATGTAATCAATTATTGTATTCATTGTGATTGATTTGCTGATGGTATGAATGTGATTTGCATGGTTGGATATTCGCGAAAACGCCCCGGGCATGTTTTTTCCCTTTGCACACACTCACGAGCATGCATGTACGTATTTGCATCATGGCATGTCCCTCTAAACCCCGTAACCAGATTCAAGCTAACCCTGTCCTTCAGGACACGAGGGATGACAGTGAACGCTACAATTTCGTACAGTACTTTCCGGTATATCAAATTGGAGCACCACGTACTACTTGACCAAGTGAAACTGGGATAGTATATCGGTGTTCCGAGCTGAAGTGACCTACGCTTTGTCCTAACCTAGCCTCAATCATATAGTGAGCTTAGAACATTGAATTTAAGTGCAACCCCACTCGGTCACTACTCAAATCGACCAAGAGTGCTCCCGGGTTGCTCTACTTAATTTAACCAAAAGGTAAGAGGGTGGACAGGTCCACATCGTTCAAACTGAACCCACAATACCGGTCCAACCTAATAAATGTAACTGATGAGACATATCGATCAATGTCAAGTTAAACTAGTTAACCCAATTGGTAAATGGATCTTATGGATCAACACATGGACCGATTGGATTAATTGGCTTAAAAATAGCGAATGAAACGATTCAAGTAAAATATTCAGATCCATTAGGTCAAACCGGCTCAAATTCAAATGGGTACATAGTCCCAATCGTTTTTGTTGGCCAATTTAATTCAATGGACTGAACATTTTATAATCAACAAGGTTAGGATTAGTAAAAATCATATTAAGAGATGTACCGATTAGTACAATCTAGATATTACTCTTTGAAGGTCGTACAAGCCTTGATTATGATTCGAAAGTTCCTAAGATTCCTGATCAATCGACAATTCATCTTCATGCAATTCCTTGTTCGGAATGTTTCATCGGTTAGAGACTTTGAATCTAGGGGGTTAATTTAATAAACGCTATCAAAAGGGATCTTTAGTTCTAATTGTTAAAAACTTATTCTCAGGTCTACAATAAATAATCCACTATGTATGGGGTTTCAGAATATCATTGCTCCTAAGCTTAAATGTCCACCACCTAGTTGGAGTCGAGAATCAGGTCGTTTGGGACGAACATCAGCACCAAGTGAACCATTAGAAATGGCCTCTGAATCTGAACTCGTAGAAATTCGTAAGATCTTGACTGTCTTTACAATGGACATAACAACATCAAGAGCAAGGTAGAAGTGTTAAAATAGATCTCCGAGTCAATAAGAAATCCCCCTGATGATCATAGGGGCAAAGGACTGGAAGGAAGCATGGCTAGAAATCTGGAAGATATTTATGAGCTCGACGGAAATGAATAACACTTTAACGAAAATCCAATGCTAGTTAATAGAGTAATGCAATTGGAAACGGCTTTGAAAAACATAAAAGGGATTGATGAAATCACAGCAGGCATCGAGGCCCTAAATTAAATCCCTAGAATCCGTCTGTCTGAGAAGTTCGTAATGCCAGAAATGGAAAAATTCAATGGGGTAGGCTGTGCAAGAATACACCTCAAAGTATATGTCACTAACATGCGCACTCTGGGTTTAAGTGATGAACATATGACATTATTATTCCAACATACTCTATCGGGATCAACACTACGATGGTTGATGTCTCAGGATCCAACTGCAGTAGGGACATGGAAAAGTATGTCAAAGTCATTCTGGCATCAATACAAGTATAGCATAGAAATTGAAACTTCTAGGAGAGATTTGGAATCAACCAAACAAAAGAATGGGGAAACGTTAACTGATTTCATTGGCCGCTGAAGAGCCAAAACTGCATAAATGTGGGATAGACCATCAGAAAAGGAACAAGTGGCAATCATACTGAAAAATCTCACACAAGGGTATGCTCAGCACTTGGTTGCCCAGTACCTCCCGACATTCGAATCTCTATTGCAAGCTGGTAGCCAACTGGAATATGCTTTTGCTTCCAGGGTCCTTTCCAACCCTTGTGACAATAAGTTTAAAAAACCATTCATCAATTCCAAACCCAATACTAATCACCTTTATGTAGCCAATACATATGTTACACCCATCCATTCTACTACCCCGCCTATTAACCAAACTAGTCCCAGTCAACCTTGACCGCGCAGGAAATTCACTAATCTTGGTATGTCTTTGAGCGTTGTCTTCTAGAAACTATTAAGTAAAGGGATTATTACACCTCTTCAACATCGACCTCTACCAAGTCCACTCCCCGCTTCTCTCAATCCAAACTCATTTTGTGAGTTTCACCAAAATCCTGATCACCTTACCTATCATTGTGTTGCCCTTCGTCACACCGTTCAAGACCTCATTGATGCCAAAAAAGTTACCGTCCCAACCCTTGCGTAACCGAATGTTACACCAATCCTTTACCTACGTACCAACATCCCCAGACCTTGAATATGGTATCCAATACCCATCTCCCATTTGACCCAGTCCTCCTTATCCACCCAGTCAATCCTAAACCACCTAGCCTTCCTCTTATTGGAATGATAGTCCAGAAGGAAGTTCTCACTACTGGTTGTGAACCATTCAACCTAATCTATTGCTTGTCCCCATCTCATCATGATAGCTCTACTCTCATTACTTATGCTTTAATACAGACGGACTTTGAAGAATCTAGTTTCGTAGAATATGAAAATCCTTACTTATTGGACCAAAAATACGAACCTTTCTCCCTCTATTGCAATGAACATGAATATGTGACTCAGGAATAAAAAACTTTCAAAATATCTGAACTCGATACGACCTTGGCCAAGGGAGAGGAATCAAAAATGAATAAGAAAATATTAGAAAAGAGCAAAGAATCTGAAGAAGAAGTTCGAGACTGGCAAACTACCACATAATCTCTCAACATTGCTCAGTTGTTCCTTGAAGATTATCATGCTTCAGTCCTACCAATTGGAAGTAATGTCTTGAGTCCTTAGTCTGTAATCAAATCCATTGTAGGTACTTGTCTTTAGTTTTTCATGAGTCATGTGATTTAGTTTGAGTATAGTTTTCTTATTTCGTAACATCTTATTCTTGTTAGATCGAGTCTAGCATTTTTTATTTCTGTTGAGTCGAGTATGCAATGGTTTCTATCGCTCCATCTGATTTTAATTGAATAAAAAAAATTTCTGAATACCTCAAGTGCACTAACGAGTTAACTAATAATCTTACTTTAGGAAAGGATCCTCTAACAAGGAATCTCCTCCCGAATCAATCTAATTATTTAAACAAGAAGACAAAAGAGCAGGTTCAACCTCTAATTAAGGAAGTTAAGGACGTTGACCTCGGAACAAAAAAATAATTTCTAAGAAATTCAGATTAGAACTGACTTATCCCCAGAAGAACACGAGGAGATGATGAATCTATTCAGAAAACTCAAAAGACTTGTTCGTGTGGTCCTATAAGGATATGTTGGGTAAGCTTGGGTGTTGTCCAAATAGATACTTACTCTATGAAATAGAAACATCACATATTAAGCCAGAATAGAATCACATAATTGGAAGATAAGTTACGTTGGAATAGCAAGGTACCCAGAGTGGATTACTATTGAGGCAACTAACAAGAATTTTGAAACCATTATCATGAAAACGTATGAGGCACATCGAGATTGGCATGAGAAATTATCGTTCACACCCTCTACATGTCAAACTTCGACTCGATTTTCTATGTGGATTACTCAGGGTTTTATGTTATGTGGCATGAAAGGAAGTTTGAAATGGAAAGTTCATTTCTTAAAGTGTGAATAAAAAATCAATCGTCAGAAGTGAATTTGATTTATGGCAATGAATCATTTGTGTTTTGATAGGAAACCGAAAATGCGGGACATACACGTTGAAGATTAAGCCTTTAAAGAAAATTGCAAATCCAACAAGGAAGGTCATCTCGTTACTAAGATAAGACTATTTGGAATAGCTGTCAAACTTCAAAGATCATCATGACGCCAAAATGCTAGAAGCAATCAACCTTGACCAGATAAAACGGTACTGCATTTAAGGAGGCAATCTTTGGCCGAACCAATTTTCCTGTTACCCAGTTAAATATCTCCTTTCTCAGACCCTCGCAGTCCTTTTCAAAAAAATATATAAATAAAAATCTTGCATTTTTCTTTCTCAACCTGATCATCCAACCTAGGGGAGGGAATATACTTGAACTACGTTTTGGTCTGATCCCAAAAACAATTGGGGTACGTAGGCAACCTGAGAAGTTACTTCAGGCACGACCATATCAAAATAAAAAATGGATTCCCCCACAAAGAAAAAATCCAAAAAGAAAAAATTTTAAAAAGGATACTATCAAAATGGGAAAAAAATTCAAAGAAAAAGAAAATAAATTAAAAAAAATACCACACAAGGGGCATTTGGGTTTTGAGCCTCAAAATTCCTTTCTTTTATGCCCAGTCCTAAGCTTACCTATGAAAGTCCTCTTAAGTACCGTGTGAAAAAGTCAAGGAAGGAAGCAAAGCATGATTAGACAATAACTCCAAAAGTTCAAAAGGAAAGAAAATGGAAAATAAAGCCTGCTAAATTGAAAATCCGAAAGGACGACTTAAGCAAAAATCAAGGCAACCTCACAAGGTTGAAAATGAAAAAGGATGGCTTTGGCAACAATTAGAGCAAAGAGAAAAAAAAATAAAAGAAAAATGGTAAGCTCGCTAGATCAAAAACTTGGAAAGGCGATTTAGGCAAAAATTAGAGCATGCTCGCTAGATTGAAAATCTGTAAGGACAATCAAGGTAAAAATCAGAGCAATCAAGGGAAAATCTCAGTCAAGTTGAGAATCTAAAAAACGGTCTGAGACAAAATCTTGAAAGTCTGAAGGGCCAACTGCATCGACTTTGGGACAAACAATTAATCATCGTACAATCAATACCCAGTTTGAACCAAATACAAACTCAATGGATACAAGTGTCTCATCTACGATTGATTTAAAGAGCTTCATGTCCCAAAGTGAACCGATGGAAAGAAAGAACAGATTCTGTGATGAATTTCAAAAATAAATATTTTTTTCCAATTTCTTCGAGCCTGACTCAAAATCTTCAATATAAAAAGTCAAAATTAAAAGTTAAAATTTTATTGCGCTTGCGGTAATCAAAGATTTCAAACTTTCATAACAGGGGCACTTTTTTTTCTAAAGAGTATAATTCCTCACTTATACAAGGGGCATTTCTTTCAAACGTGTTCGATTATCCCCAATGCAACATTTCCTATCAAACTAGGGACATTTTGTTTTGAAGTCTGATCAATTTCGATCCCAAAGGATAAGGTTAATCATGAATTAAAAAGTATCCTTTTGATAGTAACTTTGAAAACCCCTGAGGTTCAAAGAAAGTTAAAATGTTGACCGGACCTTCATAAAACCCAACTCTTTCCGAAAGTGTTGTTGATTTCTTGTTTGTTTTGCCCAGACAAATAATTCATTACTCTTTCACCCCGAGTAGGTGGAGAGGGACTCCAAGACAAAATAGTTCATTACTCTTCTACCCCGAGTAGGTAGAGTAGAACTCTTAGATAAACAGTTCATTACTCTTTCATCCCGAGTAGGTAGAGTAGAACTCCTAGAAAATAGTTCATTACTCTTCCACCTCGAGTAGGTAGAGTAAGACTCCCAGACAATAATTCATTACTTTTTCACCACGAGTAGGTAGAGTAGAACTCCCAGAAAATCGTTCATTACTCTTCCACCCCGAGTAGGTAGAGTAGGACTCCCAAATAAACAGTTCATTACTCTATCACCCCGAGTAGGTAGAGTAGAACTCCCATAAAATCGTTCATTACTCTTCCACCCCGAGTAGGTAGAGTAGGACTCCCAGACAATAGTTCATTACTCTTTTACCCCGAGTAGGTAAAGTAGAACTCCCAGAAAATAGTTCATTACTCTTTCATCCCGAGTAGGTAGAGTAGAACTCTTAGAAAATAGTTCATTACTCTTCTACCCCAAGTAGGTAGAGTAGGGCTCTCAGACAACAGTTCATTACTTTTTCACCCCGAGTAGGTAGAGTAGAACTCCCAGAAAATTATTCATTACTCTTCCACCCCGAGTAGGTAGAGTAGGACTCCCAGATAAACAATTCATTACTCTTTCACCCCGAGTAGGTAGAGTAGAACTCCCAGAAAATCATTCATTACTCTTTCACCCCGAGTAGGTAGAGTAGGACTCCCAGACAACAGTTCATTACTCTTTCACCTCGAGTAGGTAGAGTAGAACTCCTAGAAAATCGTTCATTATTCTTCCACCCCGAGTAGGTAGAGCAGGACTCCCAAACAACAGTTCATTACTCTTTCACCCTGAGTAAGTAGAGTGGAACTTCCAGAAAATAGTTCATTACTCTTCCACCCCGAGTAGGTAGAGTCGGACTCCCAGACAAATCGTTCATTACTCTTTCACCTCGGGTAGGTAGAGTAGGACTCCCAAAAATATCGTTAATTACTTTTCCACCCCGAGTAGGTAGAGTAGGACTCTCAGACAAATCGTTCATTACTCTTCCACCCCGAGTAGGTAGAGTAGGATTCCCAAACAAATCTTTCATTACTTTTTCACCCAGGGTAGGTAGAGTAGGACATTCAACTTTTGATCAGATTATGCTCAAACTATGCTTAGATTACGCTCAGACCTTATACTCAGTTATGCTCACTGTACGCTCATATTTTACTCAATTTTTAATTCATAATTTCCTCAGGTTTTCCTCAGATTTTATTACACAGTTTTCTATCAATAAGTTTGTTATCATCTCATCATGAATACGCTGAATAGAGATGTGCCTTTTCAAAAATCATCACTACACTATTGCCCACACATGCACTTGCATCAATCAAGGAGAATTCTTAAAATTCAAGGATTTGACATTTTTAGTCCAATGAGAGGTTACCCTCAAGGATCTGGACATTTCAACAAATTACCGAATCAGGCTGTAAAATGAGCTATCACTGGCTTTGGCATTCGGATGTCGCAAGATATATCACAATAGATTGGCCATCTAATTTTCTTCCACCCTCTGCCAAAGAGAGGCATCTGTAGACACCCCATTTTTGCATCTGTTTAATTCGACAATTCGTCACCTGGTTACCATGAATTCTAATGATGATCACAAAGAACTCGAAAGCTTATGAGTATTGTCCCTAATTCCTTTCATTTCCACTCTTTTTATCTCCCCTATTCGTTACGACTCGACATAGAAATTTACACACGCTTAGGATCGCTACACCTTACACTCGATTTAACAAGCACGTACACTTTAGGTTCGATACACAGTTCGATAACTTAGAGAACTTGCTATGCTAGGAAAATATGACTTTGAAACTTAGAAATAATCACATTGGAACTAAAAGAAATCTCACGTTAGAATTCATAAAAATCCACAAAAATTGACAAAATGATAAAAATACCATTCATAAATTTTGGACCTCCGAAAGACCTCGAAAGTACCTCCAATGCACTCAGAACATGATTTCGAGTCTAACAGGACCCAAATCGACGAAAACTTTAGGAAAAATCCTAAAAATGACCGAAATGCCCTTCAACCTCCAAATTCAACTTAGAGATCCCGATCCTTCAGAAAATGTAATAAAAATTGAAATCCAATTAAAAATCCAATCTAACTAAAAATAAAACTCAAATTAAAAATTAAACAATTCAAATTCAAACGATTGAAATTAAAAATTAAACAATTAAACAGTTAAAATTAAAATCAAGCAACAATTAAATTAAAATTAAAACGCAATTAACAAATTAAATCCAATCAAAACTTTTTCAAATCGATCAACTAAAATTCCAATTAACCAATCATCAAAATTAAACTCAAATCTAATCGACAAATTTAAAATCCAAAATTAATCCAACCCAAAATCAAATTCGATCGATAAAATCAAATTGAAATTAAATCTTAATTGGATAATTAAAATTAAAATTCAAAATAAACCATGAACTTGAATTTAAAGTAAAAAAAAAATTTAAGTACCAAATCAAAATCAAAATGTCGATGAAATCCTGTTAAAAATCAACCCAAAACGAAAATCTTCAACCAATCACGACGCATTAATAAGGCACAACAAACGCTACGAGTAGTGGGGGATCACCCCACCATCATTCTCTAAAAGGGAATTAAAAAAAAAAAAAGAAAGAAACACGTTAAAAAAAGAAAGAGGAAAATTAGCAAGTTTTCGTATATATAAAACAGAGAGATGTTTCTCTTTAAATGGGTCTTCTTCTCTAACGCTAGGGGCTGGCTGAACGTCTTCTTTTCCAGCAGATTGAAGGACGTCTTCTTCTACCTCTCTCTGCCTGCAACACCTCAACCTTCTTCTTCTCTAATGGATTTGAACCTCACACCCCCATAGCATCAACAACCCTCTACAGCACACCCAGCCAACTCCCTCTCTACATCTTCTCCTATAGACTCTGTTCCTCTCTCTCTACTGAACCAACGCCCCTAACCTTTTCAACACTTCATCCCTTTCCCATCTTAACCCCTTCGTCATGTTCTTCTTTGGCTGAACCTGTAACAAGCTCTCTCTACCACTTCTTCTTCTCCCTCTACCCAGCCAACCTTCCCAACTGTAGACACCCCATTTTTGTACTCGCCAGATTAATCAACTCATCAACCCGATCGCAACGATTCCCAATGATGGATGATTATTCCAATGTTTTATTTTGTTACCAAATATATTTCAGAAATCCGGATGAGGTATCTCGAATTGACAAAACTGTAGAAACCATGCTACGCTAGGAAAATATAACCCTAAAAGCTTAGAAATCATCATTTTTCAGATAAAAAGAAGTTTCACGATAAAAATCATTAAAAAATGATCAAATTATCAAAATACCCCTAACCTTAAAATATCCCTAGAGCCTACATTACTCTTAGGAAAATCTTTTCGAACACATAAAACAACAAATCAAAATCAAATAAACCATTTCGCCAATTTTCACATAATTTGACAAAATTACAAAAATACCCCTCATAAAGTTCACGACCATTTCGTACAAATTTTTTATAAATGACACAAACCAATATTCTCATTGAATTTCTTACAAAAAATCGATTCCAAAACATCCTGGAATATTGAAAACTGACTTAAAACACGAAAAGTCCTCTCCGAGTGCAAAACGGTAATTTTACAATTTTAATAATTTAAAATTTTGAAATTAATAAATAAAATATTAAATAATGTAAAGTGAAATATTGATAAAATTAATTTAAAAATTTAAACCTATAAAATCGATCAATCAAACTCTCAGGCAAAATTATTGATGGTTGCCAAGATATTTATTCAAGGACCCCTCCATCTAGGGGCCCAAAGAATTAAAGATATAATAAAGGGGGTTCTCCAAAATATTAAATTCAATCAAGTAAGACTAAAGTCAAGATCTCAAAGTCACTCAAGTAAGACTAAAGTCAAGATATTAAAAGTCAACCAAGTAAAACTAAAGTCAAAATCTTAAAGTCAATCAAATGAGACTAAAAGTCAAAATCCTAATAGAGTTATAATTAAATAATAATTCTATTTAATAGAATTCTAACTAAATAATAACTCTATTTAATAGAATTCTAACTCAATAATAACTCTTTCTAAAAGAATTATAATTAAACAATAATTCTATCTAAAATAATTATAATTAAACCTTAACTCTATCTAAAAGATACTTTAAAAAATCTATAAATAGGAGTCTCCACACCCTATTTTCGTATCAAATAATAAACCCTAAGAGAAGTAGGTCAAAAAGCTTTCTTAGCCTCCCATAAACCCTAATTTTGAAGTCCCAACTCCTTACCTAAAGCCCAAACTTCAATTTTAGCTTGAAAAACACCTAGAAGCCCTTCAAAAACACCCTAAAATCCGAAGAATTCATATCTAAGAAAGAGATACCCCAACTTGGAGATCAGAAATCAGATCCGGTGACAGAACGAAACGAGGAATACTGTACAAGAAGTTGTTCTATCAGATCTGAAGGAAAAAAAATATTACGTTCGAAAAAGGTAAGTATTTTTATTTTTTTATTGATTAGGTCTTTTTAGCAATGTAGTTCTATTTGGGAATTAGTAGAGACCGGCGTCTGTTAGGTGGGGTTGGTGCCTAACACCTTCCAACTCCGTAACGTGATCATCGGACTTAGTTTCTTATTTTTCGTAGATTAGTTTCTTTTGTCTTTTAGAGTCAATGTTCAATTCCTAGACTATAATAACTAGGTGGCGACTCCCAAACCTTAAGGGTTAAAAGCGGATCCGCTCACCCCGCGGATCGAGGGCGCTTTCACCAACACTCATCTCTCTCTGCCTAGCCCTTTCTTCTTTTTCATTACCACTCACATCCCCCATTTCTAACGCTATTGATGTTGCCCCATCATCTCCATTAAACCTACAATTCATCCATAACGCCCTAGCTCCTCTCTTTCTCTGTTGGTTGTTGTACCAACACCTCAGCAATTAAGCCTGCTCTCTCTCTTGCACCCACGTTTTGCCCAGCCCCTACATGCTATTGCTACAACGTCACTCTTTGGCTAACTGCTACAGCACTTACGAGAACATATCTCTCTGCCTGCGCTTTTCCTCAGCATCTCCCCAAACGACTCTCTCACTACCCTCATCTCTCCTCACAACAGCGAATACTCGCAAGCCTTTGGATCGGACCTGAAGGAATCGACTCGGCATTATTTCATTCTATAGGTAAGTCATTCTTTAGTTTTTTGTATATTTTTTTATTACTTACTTTTGCACGTAGGTAGGATTGGAAGAATTTATTTGTTTATTTATTTATTTTTTTGTATTTTTCGTGTTTTCATCTATTGTTGCATGTTTGTACGATTAAAATAATTTCTCTTATTTGCCTTTTCCATATATTTGTTCGTTGTTGCATGTCATTAGGATTCGTAGAGTATTTATTTTCTATGTTTTCTTTAGGTTTTTATTTTATTTTATTTTTTTATTTTTTTATTTTTTATTATTATTATTTTGCATGTCGATAGGATTAGAAGAATTTCCTTTTTTTATTATAGTTTTTATGTATTTTCTACATTTTTATTTGGTTTTTTAGCATGTTGATAGGATTAAGGGTTCCTTTATATTTTTTTTTTTTTTGCATATTGATAGGGTTAGGAGAATTTATATATTTTTAGGTTTTTTTATGTTTTACTCATTTTTTTATATTGATAGGATTAGAGGAATAGTTTTATGCGTCTCTCTTATTTTTATTTCATCACATGTTAATAGGATGAGGGGATTTTTGTTAGAATGTTACAACTATTATGCTTGAATTGGATTTTCATGATTTGTGATGATATTCAAGCTATTTATGCTCTTTTAAGATTATTCTATGGGGTTAACACATTCCCTAACTTGACGGACATGAATGTCGTTAAAAGATAATTGTTTTGGAAAAGTTGATAATTATGTATGCATACTCGTTCGGGTCGATTTACGAATTATATGAATTTCTTTGACTTGAAAATTTTGTATGCATTGATATTGGTTGATTTCCAATTTGACAAGTATGATGATGCGGAGTTTTTCATTGTTATTTTGTTAATGTCTAATTTGGTGATTTTTCATAACTTCATAGTTTTCTAATTCGAAAACTCTTATTCATGATTTTATTGGGGAAAATTGTTATTTGGAATGTTCTAATCTGAGAATTGCATGATTTTCTATTTTGGGGAAACACATATTTATAAGTTTCTATTTTAGAAATTTAACGTTCTGACAATTTCCTAATTTAGAAGATTTTGTATTTTTCCATTCAAAAGTTCATAGATTTGGAAATTTATAATTCGAAAATTTGATATTTTTTGAAAACTTCTATTTTAGGATAATTCAGTTTATAAACTTCTAATTTAAGGGCTCAGCATATATTTTTCGAATTCTAATTTAGAAAATTTCATATTTCTAATTTGAAAATATCATAAGTCCCAATTTAGCAGGTTTCTGTTCGTAATCTTCCTATTTAGAATATTCTCATGAGTTTCTATTTTGGACAATGTGAAAAATACTTGCATGTAGAATTTCTTAATTGATTTTAGATCATGAAGCTAATTAGGGCTTTTTCAAACCCTTCTATATTTTGTAAAATTCAAAGAATGATCATATAATAATTTGGATAATTTTAGCCATAGGATTTGTTTAGTAAACCCAACATAAATTAATGATGATGATTGGACTGTAACCTTGACCGTAGTCTTTGTATATTGATCATAGGATGATTTTGGATCGCAGTAGAAATCGATCATCTTGATCGAGCGGGTTTGGTGCCTAACACCTTCCAAAACCCGTAATCTGACCCCTTACCCATATCTCTGATCTGTGGACCGACCCATATCCATTTGAAGTTAATTTTGGTTCCTAGACCTAAACTAGGTGGCGTGTCCCATTTTTCAAAATCCCCCATTTAATAAATCGAACCCCTATCCACTATTTAGTGAAGAAGGGTCGAGGTGATTTCACACCCTAGTACCCTTAGGGTAATAGGCAAACCAAAGCTACGAACAAGGTACTGCTAAACATTTTGAAGAAGAAATTAGGGGAAGCCAAGGGCAAGTGGACATTAGTCTTGTATGGAGTTTTGTGGGCTAACAGGACAATTGTTAGAACGTCCATGGGAATGTCCCCATTTTCCATGGCATACGAAATAGAAGCTGTGATCCCCACAAAAAATAAGTTTCCCATTGTAAGGACCAGGGTAGTGCAATCTGAGGGAAATAGTCAACAGTTGTTGCAAAATTGGACCTGTTGGAAGAAAAGTGAGACATAAGATTGGTCAGACTAGAGAATTACCACAAGAAATTACGGAGCTACTTCAATAAAAAAAAGTTCATCCCTAACATTTTAGGAAGGTGATTTAGTGCTGTGACGAGTATTCCAAAACATGGAAGAACTGAATAGTGGCAAGCTAGGAGCAAATTGGGAAAGGCCCTATAAAGTGACAAGAATGGGTCAAAAGGGATTTATTACCTACTCACAATGTCCGGTCAGGAACTACTTAGACCATGGAATGCATATAATTTAAAAAGATATTATTAATAAATGTTTTGTTGTGTTTGTTTTTCAGATGTGTTTGCAAGGTTAAGCTGAATGAGGGGATTCTGTCGGGATCCAAGCTTACGTAGGTCTTCTCTATTTTCATTAGCAGAGTAAGAAGTTGGTCAGGGCCCAACTCTAACACGAGTAAAAATAGTCGTGTCAATCCAGTTGTGATTTGGACCTACGTGGGTCTTCCCTACCATCATAGGTAAGGCAAAAAACTGGTCAAGGTCTTATTACGTCATGAGTTTCAAGGATGATTCTGTGGAATCCAACCGAAATTCGAGCCTACGTGGGTCTTCTCTACCTTCATTGGTAGAGCAAGAAGCTAGTTCGGGCTCAGCTCTAATATAAGTAATAATAGTCGTGTGGACCCAGCTGGGATTCGGACTTACATGGGTCTTTTCTACCCTCGTTGGCAGAGTAAGAAGCTGGTCGGGGTCCTACTCTACCACGAGTTCACTAGACTTAGCCGAATGATTATAGTTGAGAATCTAAGCAGAGTCAGAGCTTTCTTCAAAAACAGTAACTTAGATAGCAGTTGCAAAGGTTAGCTCAGTGCAGACTGTTTTATTGCTGAGAATGTAAGCAGAGTTAGAGCCTTTTTCAAGGACAATGACTCAAATAGCCGTTTACAAGGTCAACTCGGTGCAGATTGTTGCTGAAAATGTAAGTAGGGTCAGAGCCTTCTTCAAGGACAATGACTCAAATAGCTGTTTGCAGGGTTAGCTCAGTGCCGATTATTTTATAGCTGAAAATGTAAGCAGAGCCTTCTTCAATGACAGTGGCTCAAATAACCGTTTACAACACTAGCCCGGTAAAGGTTCTACCAAAAGTAAAATTTACTTTAGGTAGAACCTGGGGGGAAATAAAGTAAAAGAAAGTATGCTTGAGTAGTTGAGTAGTTTACAGTAGAGTATATTTGAGCAGGGTATGCTTGAGTAGAGTATGCTTGAGCAGTTTTGCAGTTGAAGGGGCTATTTGTTGAGTAAGATATGCTCGAACAGTTGAGCAGTTTCCAACAGAGTGTTTGAGTAGAATGTATGAGCAGTTTACAGTAGAGTAAGTCGATCAGTGTATAGTCAAAATAAGCTTGGGCAGTTTGTATCATGCTTGGACTGAATGTTGAGCAAAGCATACTTGAGTAGTTTGTAGCAGAGTGAGTTTAGAAATGTATGATTAGTGTATGCTTAAGCAATTTTGTAGTTGAATGGGCTAATTGTTAAGGCAAAGCAGTAGTAAGTCTCTGAAAGCTTAGTGTATACATGGGCCGTTTCAACCAGCATACATGTAAGTAATACAGTCAGCAGAATAAAAGTGATAAGAGAGAAGATAAAGAGGAAATTGCAAAAGTAACAGCAAGTGTAAAATTTTTTTCATTAATAGTTAAGAAAAAGTACAAAAGAGAGATCCCAAAAGATGAGACAGTACAGAGAGCACAAGTATAACAGTAGAAAACAAGTTATCATACAAGGGAGGGAGGTTGACTAGATGAGGAAGAAGGCTAAGTAGTGGAAGTAGGAGTGTCAACCCTTGAAGTAGGGACAACTGAAGGATCTACTTCAACAGTAGTGCTAACGGATTAGTGGCTCCATCTGGGTCCACATCAATGATAGGAATGGATGGTTGGACAGGGGATGGATCGATAGGCTGAGTTGAGGAATCCACTGTTTGAGTAAGATTCAATTCTAAGGTAGCATCAGCCTCCATAAGATCACCAGGAACTTGATTGAGGATGGCAATGCGATTCCCCTCTTCATCCAGTTGGAAAGGGGGAGTGCGCCCATAGCATCCAGTCCAAGGAGCATTCTGAATAAAAGCTACCTCGGGAGCATCGCCTAAGTCCTCTTCGTCATCCATTTCCTCATTTTCATCCTCATACTGAAGTCAAACAGTCTCAAATCCTTCATGATAGGTTTTTGTAGAAGACTCCTCTACCAGCTGAGAGTATTGGGCCTGTAGTTGCCCCACTAGCTTCCTTGTCTCAACCTCATCCTCTTTGGCCTGAGCAACCCTGATTGAATCAACACTTGTTCTCAGGGAGTTTAGCTCGAGTTCTTGTTGCTGAACCTTATCTAGAAGCTCTGTTGGCTCTACGTCTCTCCGTTGCACTCTCTCATTGTAGCTGGCCAACTCCAGTTGTAGAATATCTTGGAGATCTGCCATTCTCTTGTTGGATGTCTCCAAAGCTAAGTTGGCCTTGGAGAATTGGGCCAGGTTAGCCTCCATCTCCTCTCTAACTTCCTGGGAAAGTTGGCTAGAAGAGGTCAGCTCAGCTCGAAGCATAGTTATTTTCTCGTCATGCTCTCTAGCCAGGGCAACTGCTTGGTTTTCAGCCTCACACCATTTCAGGAAGATTACCATTCTATAAACATGAGTCTACAAAGTAAGAAAAAGTATGTTAGAACACAGATATCGAAAAACAATTGAGTAGGGCAGTTAGAGCGACCGAAGCTAGGTCAGCATTAGCTTGGTCAGCAACATCCCAATCTATAGGAGAGTAGGAAAACATGGGTTACAGGGTCCTTAATCCCATAACTTTTATTGTGGATGTGGCAAGAGGGTCGGAAGAGGTTGCCTTTGTTCCCATCCCAGAGATAAGCTCCATGGCCTATCCAAGCAAAGGCAGCCTCCTCATGGGGGTCTTGCGTAGTAGGGGGCCCTCACCCTTAGACCCCTACTCTTCCTGACCAATCGACACCTTTTCAGCGGTCGAATAGGAAAAACAGGGTTGTCCTCCCTAGAGGTGGCAAAACTCTGCCTTGCTTCCGCCTGAATCTCCTCAGGAAGCTTTGAGGAAGCAGTTGCGGCGCTAGTAGTAGCATCAATAACAACTGCAGTAGAAGCAAAAAAAAAATGGGAGTAAGGACAACAGGCTCCCAAGCATCACAACTAGCTGACCAGCCTCTCTAGAAAGGCCGGTACTACGAAAGGCATGGTTTCTCTTTTTCCTCCGCCTCTTGGCTTGGACAGTGGGAGGTGCAGCCCTGGTGGCAGTGGAAAGAGGGAACTCCGAGAGGTTGATGTTCATGGCGTCAGAGGACCCTGGCAGAACCCCAGAAGGAAAACTGTGCCACTCATAATGGATAAAATGATCTGAGCCTTTCACATTGGAGAAAGGAGCAGGATGACTGGGATCCCTTCGTTGTGGAGCCGACGAAAGTTGATCAGGACCCTCCATGGTACGGCCAGAAGGAGATCGTTGTGTTGGTGGCTGAGAGATGTCACCTAGAAGATCGTTCACTACTGCTCTTTCTACAATCCTGGTTTGGGGGTCTACTGCCGCTAGCCTTCGATTTTCGGATGCTCTGCGCTATATCTTCCTAGCCTCTGCAACCACCAAAGTAGAAGATTCTGCACAAAAAGAAGAAAAAATGTTAAGAAAATAATACAGAGCATAGACGAAGTAAAAAAGTGGACCATAGCCAGTTGCCTAAAGGCAGCATTACCATGGAAAGATTGGGTGACTCTAAATCCCTTACGGGGAGTGCTAGGGACGAATTCCCAGTGGATTACAGCCTGGGAAGAAGGGATCAGAGCCACTGCCGCATTCTTGGAGGACAGCGAGTAAAATCCCGACCAATGGGGGATGACCTTCAAGTTGTACCGGGAAAGGAAGTCATTGGGGGTGACGTTCATATTCTCCACAACTTCAACCAAACGGTAGAAGTTCACAGACATTTGACCAGGGGCCCAGTTTATCTTACTCAATACCTCTCTAAGTAAAGCAGAAAGAAGGAAACTAAGGTTGACCTTGATTTAGCTGTTATAGATAAAGATTTCTCTCTGGTGGCAGTCGTTAGGGGCATCAAAATCATCGTCAACTCAAATGTGCACTGAAACAGGAATGTACAGGCTTCGTCAAAGTTGGGACGTAGTAATAGCCATTGAAAGGCCAAGTGTGGAAAATAAAGTTAACAGAGAAAGAAAATGATAAATTACCTCAAAGCAAATAGGTAACTGCAGCAACAAAGTAGAAAGAGAGGAATAATGAGTCTTCGCAAGAAAACACAGAGACGAATTTACAGAGTTTCAGCATGATAGCAGATGAAAAATGCACTAAGTCCCCCATTTATAAGAAGAGGCAAATGAGTACATACGCTTGAGAGGATAGTTTGAGCCCAGCCGAAGCGTCGCAAATCAAGGGTAGTACGTAGACGGATACAGATGAAGAGGAATCCATCTGAGCCATCAGTAGAGATTCGAAGCGATGCTGCATTGAATGCGTCCATTTGAAAGTAGTAGGCGCAATTATGAAAGGCCTAAGTAGCTAGTAAGAAAGTAGAATTGCGTCTCGAGGAGATGAAGAGATCTTGCGCCTCCTTGAGAGGGGGTAATTGTATAGGAAAATAATTGTGCAACGATCTTAAACCTACATGTGTCTATGTCGGCTAAGTGGTACCTGACACAGATCAGCTTATGAAGCGTTGTCCAGCAAGTAAGGTAGGTCAGAGCGGAGATCTCCCTAGTCTAGCTAATAGGGCAGCGTAACGATAAGAGAAGTCAGTCTTGCCAAGTAGGGTGGGGCTGGCCTCTAGAAACCCGCGATACTATTGCATGCACGCCAATCCTGGAGGGGATCTCCGTAGATAAGTTTGATCGATCCAAAAGATCTCGATTAGGTAAACAACCCTGTAGAACCAGCAAAAATCCCATGATTGCAGCCTAAGAAGGGGAAACCCTAGGGTAAGGTAGGGGGTTAAATAACACTATTGAAAAGTGGGCTGGCTGGAGAAATTAAGAACGAACCAGTACTGATTACTGTTCTTCTACTTCTCTAACTTGAGCGTCGGAGTGTCAGTGGCAGGTACTAGGTCGCCACGATGAGGGAAGCGCTAGGAATGACTTCGGATCAGTGCGAGTTGGGACCATCAGAGCTGTCTACCGGATTCCGACCGCGGGTTGGGACCATCAGAGCTGTCTACTGTAGACACCCCATTTTTGCATCCGCCTGATTAATCAACTCGTCAACCCGATCGCAATGATTCCCAATGATGGATGTGTATTCCATTGCTTTACTTTGTTACCAGATATGTTTCAGAAATCCGGATGAGGTATCTCGAACTAACAAAACCTTAGAAATCACGCTACGCTAGGTAAATACGACCCTAGAAACATAGAAATCATCATCTTGCAAATAAAAAAGAAGCTTCACGATAAAAATCACTAAAAACTATCAAATTACCAAAATACCCCTAATCTCAAAACAACCCTAGAGCCTACGTTACGCTTAGGAAAACTCATTCAAACACATAAAACAACAAATCGAAACCAAATAAATCATTTCGTCAATTTTCACAGAATTCGACAAAATTACGAAAATGCCCCTCATAAAGTTCACGACCATTTCACACAAAAATTTCATAAATAACACAAAATAATATTTCCATTGAATTCCTTACGAAAAATCGATTCTAAAACATCTTAGAACATTAAAAACCGACTTAAAACGTGAAAAGTCCTCTCCGGGGGCAAAACGGTAATTTCACAATTTTCATAATTAAAAAAATTTAAAATTAATAAATAAAACATTAAATAATTAAAGTAAAACATTAATGAAATTAATTTAAAATTTTGAACCTAAAAAATCGATCAATCGGACTCTCAGGCAAAATTGTTGAGGGTTCGTGGGATATTTCTTTAAGGACCCCTCCATTTGGGGGTTCAAAGAATTAAAGAAATAATGGAGGGGCCTTCTCCAAAAATTTAAAGTAAATCAAGAAAGACTGAAGTCAAGATATTAAAAGTCAATCAAGTGAAACTGAAGTCAAAATTAAAGTCAATTAAGCAAGACTAAAGTCAAGATATTGAAAGTCAATCAATTAAGACTAAAGTCAAAACATTAAAAGTCAATCAAATAAGACCAAAAGTCATAATAGAGATCTAATTAAATAATAACTCTATCTAATAGAGTTCTAACTTAAAAACAATTCTACCTAAAACAATTTGAATTAAAACACAATTCTACCTAAAACAATTCTAATTAAAACACAATTCTACCTAAAACAAGTCAAACTAAAACACAACTCTAATTAAAAGATCTCTAATTAAACACTAACTCTATCCAAATCAACCCCTAAAAACATCTATAAATAGAGGTGCTCACACCCTATTTTCGTATCAACTCATAAACCCTAAGAGAAGTAGGTCTAAAAGCCCCCCTAGCCCCCCATAAACCCTAGTTTTGGAGCCCCAACTCCTTAGCTAACATCCCTCATTCAATTTTAGTCTAGAAAACACCCAAAAGCCTTCTAAAAACACTCCCAAATCCTCAACGAACTTGAAGAGTTTAGATTCAAAAACAAGGAGATACCTTGCCTCGGAGATCCGAAGTCAAATTCGGAAACAGAAAGAAGCAAGGGAGCACGGTACAAGGAGCTCTTTTTGTCAGATCTGAGGGAATAAAGTCCTTGCATCGGAAAGGTATTTTTTTTTATTATTTATTTTTATCTAGGTTTTAGCAATGTAATTTACTTGGGAATTTAGTAGAGACCGGCTTTGGCCGGGCGGGATTGGTGCCTAACACCTTCCAATCCCGTAACATGATCCCCGAATTCAGTTTTCTTGGTTTTAGATTAGTTTTTATCCGTTTAGAGTCATTGATCGGTTCCTAGACCGTAATAACTAGGTGGCGACTCCCAAACCTCAAGGGTCAAAAGCGAATCCGCGCACCCCGCGGATCGAGGGCGCTTTCATCTACCGAATTCCGACCGCACAATATTTAAGTTAAATTTTTTTTAAATAAAAATATTTCACCTTTATTTTTTTTAAGGAAAAGTTTTCTAATCAACTAAAATTTGAGTTGTATTCAATTTTGATCGACTAAAATGCTTTGATAAATGTAACTTGATTCAAAACCGATTGATCAACCTCTTATGCTCAATCGATCATAATGGGCTTAAAAACCAATCAATCGGCCTTAAACTTTGATCAATTAGGGACTACAATGAATGCTAGACCTAATTTTATTTTAAATTCGATTTTTGACTCATTTGTTTTCCACTCTTCTCTCTACTACCATCTTACTCTCTTTATTAGGATTTACTCATTTTTTCTAGATCTTTTAGAGGTTTCCTGCTTCCTTTATTTCCATCATCTGCTCTACTTGATTTCTTCAAGTTCACATATGTTTTTCTTGTCGTTGATCGTTGGGATACTATATCTCATGGCTAAGGACTCCTCCCACTAATGAGGGCACTTCTGCAATCCTTCTGATCAAGTTTATCATCAGGCCGCAGATACACGTTTTGTAGCTGCATGACATGCACACGACCAGTCAAGGAACTACACATGTTACTTCTTCTTTAGGATTGAAGAAGAGACCTAGTTGGCTAGGCGTCAAGAGGTTCATGACTTGTTTGATTTTTCTTATCTTTGACGTACATTACTTTCATAACTTCTAGGAAGCTTATTCTAGAGATGTTCGTGGCCTAAGTTGAGTTTCCTCAATTCATTATTCCTAGGTGAATTCATGATCGTAGATAGGAGCCCATTTACACTCTTGAGGGATGTGCTCATAGTCATTGCTTTTATGCGAACATACATGACATCGATAGTAAGACTCTTAGGTTCCGTACTATTAGAGAAAAGATGCGTTGTATTAAGATGCATGAGATACACTATATCATTGCTAGTGTATCTCATCACAAATGGAAGGTTGTGATGGAGAATATTCTAGAATATTTATTGATATTTATATTGGATAATGTTGAAGTAATATCATGGGAGACATTTCTGACATGGAAGTGTGTAGGAACCATAGATGCTTGTCATTGAGATATGAGTGAGTTCTTGATGAAAAGCATCTATGGTTCCTACACACTTCCATGTCAGAAATGTTCCCCACAATGTTACTCCAGCACGACTCATTTAGAATATATCAATTAGATATTCTAAAATATTTATATTAGGTAGTTTCCATACATCTTGGTTGATGTAAATGCTTATAAATTAGATACTTTATTGGGGTGTATGTAATATTCATTCAAGAATTCTCAATAAAATTCATGTTTCTACATGGTATCAAAGTCTAAGCTCTACTTAGAGCTCGATCTTAGTGTGTCTTTCTTCGGCGATGGCGCTACTACCATTGTTGTGCCATCACCAAACCTGAATCTCCTTTATTTTCTCCTTTGCTATTATTCTAGGGTTTTTTTTCAATAAAAAACACACCTCCTTCTATATCTCTACAAATCTCCCAATTTCACATATTCATTTTACACAATCTCATTTTTTTTTTATCTCTAAAATCTCTCCAATGAGAGATCAATATATATGGAAAGTACCTAATATAAATATTCTAGAATATTCTAATTGATAAATTATAAATATCTATAATTATTCTAGAATATCCTCCATCACAACCTTCCATGATATGATGAGATACACTAACAATGATATTGTGTGTCTCATGCATCTTATTCTCTAACACGTACTTATACCAGAGGATCTGCTGAGTCTACCTCTACACTTTTAGGCATTCATAGTCACTAACACTATTCGATTCTCTCTTGTGAGTGACATACATCTTCAAGATTGATCATCGTCTTTTGACTAAGACACTATGTAGTACCTTTATCTGATGGACATATCATGTTCTTGAGCAATATTGTCTACTCAACATGATTTGTTCATCAGATATTTTTCCCTTTGGCCACTCTATCTAGCTGACAACTGATCATCTTCAAATTTTATACTTGAGAGGTAATTTATTTCATTAGATCTACCAACGATTATCTTTACATTTATTATCGAGTGTGCCCATATTGAGGCCAAGAGAGATCAACTTTCATGTTACATATATACTTACATCTAAATGTAGTTATCCTAGCTAGATGATGGGCATATAGACAAATTGTTGTTAGCCTTGTGCGAGCAGGCGCAGACCTAGCAATTTACGAATTTTCAGACCACTATTATGCATTCCGAGAAGATTTTCCTTAATTCATTTAGAGATGAGACGCATACTTTTTGGACGGACATCAATTACCATTAGAGTAACTGACGAGGAAAGAGGATAATGTGCACCATATACAACCGGCTTTGGAGATTAATTCAGAGTTGTTGATTTGATCTCTCATCTAGATCAATTTCCTGACTATATATCCTCCTCCACTTGACTGCAGACCGATGACATTGCGACACAGCTCTAGTTAAGTTTTTTATAAGTGTATATTTTAGATAAAAAACTATCAGTTCTTGATTTCTCTCTTCTTGATTATGGACTCTGCTTGTTCCTTATTTGATATTATTTGTGATTACTTCTTCCTTTGTCAATTTATGAGAAAAAAGGGGGGAGAAATTTATGATTTGATTTTGAATTGACATGTGGATGAGGATATATGTGTGTGTGATCAAAGTTTATTTTGTTTTAATTTTTCTATAACACACGTAACTTGTGCATTGATGGGTAGTACTTAGTGTGTATATTGATAAAACGTTTCACAATTCTAAACCTCTCCAAAGTTAGAATCAATGTGTGTAGTTGAGTCTACCATATAATTTAGAGGGATAAAAATAAAAATTGGAAGAAGAGGTTATGAACAAGGCAAAAAAGGAAGTTTTATACAGATCTTTTGAGTCATTTTTATACAGTAAAAAAAAGATCACTCTCTTTTGACATTCACTTGCTCCCCTCCTGAACCTGAGGTGGTTGAACTTTTGATGCAATGAGGGGAATTGGAAAAAAGCTATCCATGTCCATGTCTATGCCAAGCTTATTATTCTCCACTGGAATCACACCGGTAAGAGTCTTGTATGCAAATTCAAGGCATGGGTCAGGCCATGAATCACCAAATGAGAACTTGATTGGGGATCCTGGTTTTTCATCATCCTTTTCATCACTTCCAATCAGCTCTTTTGGCTTCTCAACTGTCTTCTTTGCTCCTTCTTCAATATGCCCACCATCATTTACTGGCTTTTCACTTTCTGATGGCTCTTTCGTGTCAATTGAAGCAAGAGGTTTAGACTCTATTTCCGGCTCAGATGCCTTACAAGCCCAAGTACCCAAAGATGGACCAGCCTCAGCCTCCTTTACTAGAAGACTAGTATGGTCGCTGGACACCAAGTCTGGTGTGGGCTCGGCTTTGAGCCCAGCCAGCCGTTTTGAAGTTCGGCGAGGATAATTATTTGAGACAAGCTGGGACTTCCGGTTTCCATGTTTTTTTATGCCAACCCCAGCTGTAGGTGGAGTTGAAACAAGCTGTTTTTTAGCACAAACCTTGTCCTCCCTTTTCCTTTTCTTTGAGCTCTCAGACTCTGGAGGACCTAAGACACTCAGGTTACTACATTCCCCACCTGTAAAGTATACAGTTCAGATAAAATAAAAAAATAAAATAAAAAGTTAAAAAATTTGTTGAAACTGATAAATACTTCATAGCATATAACTATATGATCCTCTATATAGCTACCCTATGAATGGAGATTATTTGAGTTTTCAACACCTCAACCAGTTCAATAGAAAACATGAAGACCTCAGTATTTTCCCCTTGAACTTTAAGATTGTCCCCATCAAAATAACTAGAAAGAAATGGAAAAATGAAGGACAAATACGAGATCACCATTTTGATACTGATCTAAAGCAAGCAGCAAGTTTGAATTTTTTTCTTGTATCACAGATGGTTCCAGGATCTGCTCATCCTTTACTGTTTTATTTGACCTTGAGCTTTTGCCGATGACACAGCGTCTTCTCCTTGTGCTGCCACCTAGTTTCTGTCTCTTGGCTGCAGCAGGCAACTAAGAGAGGATAGAAAGGTAAAAAAGAATTTAAAAAACTGAATAAAAGTACATGCAATTATATTTAACAAAAAAAATAAAAAAATAAAAAAGATTATATATTTATCTGCAGAAGGGAGACTAGTTCTGCTTTTTTAAAGAGCTTGTTGCATACTCATAACAGTGATTGTAGGAATGGAAGCATTTTTTTATGAATAGTTTCAATCTTTTGAAATACCAAGAATCATAATCTTAATAATGAAAAAAAAATACTCAACTGACGTGGAATGTGCACAGAACCATAGATTTTTTGCTCGAGATACACAAGGAAAAAATCTATTGTTTAAGTATCTTTTTTTGAGTCAGTTTAGTATTATTATTCATAACAAAAATCTGGTAGGGAAAATCTAATGACAATACAGTTATAGGAAAACTAAGAAATCCAACTTAGGGACTGAAATTACTTTATAGGGGAATGAACGATTTGCACTCACTGAGATTTCTTCATCTATTGACTCCATGTGATTGATTCCTCTTGTCTTTGGTTTGATTACACGTCTTCCAACTTCTCCAGTGTCAAGATAACGAAGAACTTCCCTTTTAGAGCGGAATACATATCCAGTTGCGGGATCAATGTAATACTGTAGCAATTAAGTCCAAATTAAAATGTATACAAATTTTTTATTCTGAATGAAGTAATTAGAGTTTAAAGAAAAGAACTAATAGACAAAAAAGGTTTAAAAAAAAAAAACTTCCGACTGTATGAAAAATAATTGATGAATGCAGCCAAGCATCAAATGAAAGAAACAACTAGCTGTGGGAAAAATTATATAATAATAATATGGAACTTCAATATTGGATTCACAGGCCCATCAAGTAGAGATTAATGTTTGTTGAAGGCATAGTGAGAGATGGATACCGAGTCCCTTCTAGTTCGATCTCCATTCATTTTAACTTTGATTTCCTTGATCCATCCTGCAGGCAACCCTTCTGCTATCTCCTTGGTTTGAAGAGCCTAAGAATATATACCATGAAAATTAAACCTTGAATATTAAACATAGCTAAAGTAAAAAAAAACAAAGAACATGTGATTTGTTACAAAAAAAAATAATAGATTATGGAAAAACAAACATTTTCTGTGGAGTGCAGTTCAATTCCTCTATTCCTCAGTTGGGACGTGTAGTTATTGCGCTTTCCAGTCTTGAGATAATGGGAAACGGCTTTCATGGAATAGAATTTGTATCCAGTTAATGGATCAATGTAACACTGCAATAAAAACAAATAGGCATAAATAGACATAAAGAGCCTTTGTTAAAGCTACGAGAAAACAATTAAAATTTCCCTCCCTTCATTATTTGCAAAATTAAATGCTAGCGTGACCTTACCTCAGACTTGAAAGGGACAGGTCACAACTACTACACTGACAGGACCTTACATCGGACCTGGAAGAGACAGGTCATGACCACCCTGTCAGAAGAGGATACGACGAGAAATAACCATAGGATATCTCTCCTACCTCTGCCCCAATATAAAAGTGGAACGAAACTGCCCAAGAGGGGGTTGGACCTTGGATCAAATCTCTCTCTCTCTCTCTCTCTCTCTCTCTCTCTCTCTCTCTCTCTCTCTCTCTCTCTCTCTCCTCTTGTCCCAATCTTTTTTCTTCACCTTACTTTGGGGGGCAACAAAGTCCACACAGCTGTTCACAATAAGTTTAGTGGTGCTTTGGAGTCTTCGTAAAATTCTGATTGAATAATCTAAAAGACCTTATCCGCTCTTGATTACAATATCAGAAGAAACAACCTTTTAGAATAATGTATGCAAGATGAATGGTGTTTTACTGATATTAACACAACAATGGATAACTGATCTGTCTTTGCAATCTCTCTTTTACAAAACATAGTTGATCCCAAGCCTGAATAGAGGAGAAAGGTTACAATAGGCGTGCTACAAGAGTAAAAAACATTGTCATCTCTTGTAAACTTTGAGAAGAGATCAGGATTTAGGGTTAAACATCCAAGAAATAGAGAGAAGAATGAGGATAAAAAAGTGATGAGTCCTTTTTCTCCAACTCTTCTATGTTTCATAATCATAAGAAATTTCAGAACTGTTACTATTTAGTAAATAAAAGCAAAATACTCGAAACTACCTCTACTTTGTCACCATTACATAAACAATAGAGATTTCATTACTGGCCACTTTGTCACAAATGGAGTGAAAACTTACTCAACTATGCTTTCTTTCATGGAAAACTAGATAATAGCCATGTGGGAGGTAGCCTGAGTAGTGCAACACAAATTTCCATAGTCTCTACAACCTTGAACCCCATTTCTATCATACAATTCTTTAAGAAAATATGCTTACATGTGGCACATTCCAGGGCTTTGTACTTCACCTCAATACTCGATCTGCTTTTTTTACTCTTCCATGTAATAAACCTATCTAACGGAGATCGATACAGACCTATCGGAAGGATTCAAGGCCTCAGGATATTAAGTTAGCCATCTTAGCTCCTTTGTTTTTCTGGTGTAAATTGTTTGAAGAATTTTGGGGCATCTTTTTGAAGATTTTGTTGTAAGATGGGAGAAGGGTTTGCAATCTAGTCATCGACTAGTGTCTAGTGTGGGGTGTTTCTTTTCATAGGTCTTTTATTTTTGTACTCTTTTAGGTGGTCACCTTGACCCCGTTTTTTAAAAGAAATTATCTTGATCTTTACCTATATAAACAAAAAAAAAAGCTGCTAGCTCTGAGGTGCCCATTATACCTATGCATAAGACCACAACTTGGAGATCTACATGTACCTATTAGTATTTCATTATCATAAATAGGCGTAGTTTAGTCACTTGAAGTAGTTGTTAATATAAATGAAATCTCTGGGAGACATGAATTCAGTTCTTCATGTTCTCCATTCTTCTCAACTTTCCTCTTTCTTTTCTAACCTAGCACATACGTTGTTGGTTTTCTGCTCTTACATGTAGCACATTCTATGGCTTTGTACTTCATCTCAACACTCGATCTACTTTTCTTACTCCTCCATGTAGTAGAAAACCTATCTAAAGGAGATCGATCCAAACCTATCTAAAGGATTAAGGGCCTCGAGATATTAAGTTAACCATCTTAGCTCTTTTGTTTTTCTGGTGTAAACAATTTAAAGAAATTTGGGGCATCTTTTTTGAGAATTTTGTTGTAAGATGGGAGAGGGGTTTGTAATCTAGTCATGGAGTAGTGTCTAGTGTGGGGTGTTTCTTCTGATAGGTCTTTTGTTTTTGTACTCTTTTGGGTGGTCACCTACCCCCATTTTTTAATGAAATTATCTTGATCTTTAATCTATCAAAAAAAAATAAAAAAATTGCTTCTAGCCCGAAGAGGCCCATCATACCTATGTTTAAGACCACAACTTGGAGATCCTTTTCAGTACCTTAGAAAAGGAATCAGTGCATCCATAGCCAGAATCCTAGGAGAATGTATGAACTAACCAAAAAAATTGCATATGACATGCATGGCCAAGTGATGGTAAGGTAAATGAATTTACCTATTAATCTGTTATTTAGTGTTCAGGTATAGACTTCTCGTAAGTTGCCATAAACAAAAGCATGCTCTATATCAAACTGATAAAGAAGATGGCAAGAAAAATTAGCAACGAGGGATAAAATAACAAATGGAGTTAAGCTTCGCACAGGAGAAAAAATAGATAACTCCTCGGTTATAGTCTTTCTCTTAGCCAGTATAAAAAAGCTTCCTTGAGAGAATGAATATACATAGATGTCAAGATGCGAAAACATACTAATGGCAAGAAGGTGACACATAAACTGAGAGATGGAATGAGAAGAATATCTATATATATATATATATATATTATATATATATATATTAAAACTGTTGTGAAGGCTTGCACAAAACACTAGGAGTATGTAACTCCTTTGCATAAATCAAAGCCGCCACCTGGCCTGGGGCCAGCTCCGATCCCGATAAATAATGATTGGAATAGATGGCTCAGTGGATTAGCTGGGCTTCGAAAGGAATGAAGTGAGAAGAGGGAAGGTGGATTGCCTGGACTTAAGGTATCTCCAATCACCAATAGGGACCTTTCTGATCCAGGTCTTACCCAATCTTAACTTTATGGCCTGGGATTGATTAACATGAAAACAAGAAAAGGAATAGATAAAAGAAGAATCTAACACCTCACCTCCATTAGCAAAAGGGAAACTCAAAATAAAAAAAGATGGCATTAGTTGAGAAAAACTACTTATGAATGAGGGACTATAACAACAATACTCTCTATCTAGGAGTGAACCAAAGAAAGACACATTACATACACGAAGGACGAAGTTTAACAGTCTCATAAGTAAGAAACATGGATAAATCAAATACACGGGGTAATAGAAAAGGTTAGATGTTAGCATTACACTGATTAAATAGAAAGCAGTAAGAACAAAATATTCACAGGCTTTGACCATATCGTAGTTTGTTGACAGTGCAATGTAACCTCATGGTAGTGGGTTCAATTCCAGCCTACCTACCAAAAAGACACAATAACATTCCCCCAGAAAATGTTTGGGAACACATATTTCAAGCAAATTGAGTTCTTCTATCTCCATATGAAAGGTTCAGAAAATATATTGTACTTTAGAATGATCTTCTATGATGTATAACCAAGTCATTCTGGAAATATCATTCACAAAAGTAATCAAGTACATAAACAGGACCCAAGAATGTTCCCAAACCTCAATATGAACCAATGAAAAAGGAGGCAAACAACAGTTATCAACATGAGGTGAAAACAATGCAATGGTGCTTACCCAACTTACAAACTACATGTTCTAATACAAACACACAAGATAAAAAAAAAGTCCAAACAATGAATTATATTCAACATGGTAGAGTCCACAAGACTCAACTTCACTATCAATCATCTTCCCCAACCTTAGATCCTAAAACGCACAATAAGAGATAAAAAAGGTTATGGAAGAAGTAAACTTCCCCACCAATGGATCTCAGATAGTTTTAGACCTATTCTTAGCCCAGAAAGGAAAACCATAATAATATTTCGGAAGATGGCAGGTTTGCAATCCTTACATTCTGCCATCCATCAAATATTTTTTACCTCCTCCACACCCATCATTTGGATTTTCGCTAAATTAGTTACTAACTTGTAAAAGAGAATAAATCTCAAACCCTCCATTGGCTTTATGGAAGCTCTCGAATAGAATATACCATCATCCAAGAATTGAAGTGGGTGATATTTGGTAAGCCACAATAGAGATAATTAATAAACCAAGAAGTATTTTTAACATGATTACAACTTTTATAAGTTATTAGTTACTTGAAAACCCCTTAGCACCGTGTTTGTTTTCAACTAGGAATCTCACGGGAGTAAGAAAATGTCGAAAAAAAATTAAAACATAATTGTTTAAAACTCTCATCATCTATCTTATGGTTTCAATCTTGAACAATTAGACTTACAACATATTACAAGTGAACTTCAATTGGCCAAGCCATAAATTGGTAAAATCGGCCTAAATTCACCAAAAGTTCAATGGGTCGTGTGGTCTTAAGTATTGGACCCACACAACAATAAATAATAACTTTAATACTCCCCTTCAAGCTGGAGTATACAAATCTGACATGCCCAACTTAGTAGAAAAAGTAAGAAAGGAACTCCTGGACAATAGTTTTGTAAGAACATCTCCCAACTGTTTTTCTAACTTGATATAGGGAGTAGATATCTTCTTAGCCATCATCATATCATGAATAAAGTGACAATCAACCTCAATGTGTTTGGTTCTCTCGTGGAATACTGGATTACTAACTATATAAACAGCAGTCTGATTATCACAATACATACGGATAGGAGTAAGACTTCAATCCTCATCTCCTTTAGAAAACTCTAAATGCAAAGCATCTCACATGCAGTATGTGTTATCGCCCTATATTCTACTTCAACACTGGAATGAACTACAACTTCTTGTTTTTTACCACGCCAAGTAACCAAATTACCACCCACGAAGATACAATACCCAGAAGTAGATCTATGATCAATATGGCTTCCTACCCAATCAAAATTTGAGAAGCCAATAATGGATATAAGGGGTGAAGGTCTATACAATAATCCTTTGCCTGATGACCCCTTCAGATACCTCAGTATCCTAAACATAGCATCCCAATGAGTTTGTCGCGAAGCATGCATAAATTAGCTAACTACTCCCACAACAAAAATAATATATGGGCGATTGACAGTCAGGTAGACTAGTTTGCTAGCTAACCTATGGTAATGTCCTGCATCATAATAAATCACCCCCATGTTTAGCATCAAGCTTAGTAGTGGGATCTATAGGAGTATCAACTGGCTAAGAACCCAAAGTACCAGTCTCAGATAACAAATCCAGAATATACTTCCTCTGAGACAAACTAATACCTTCTTTGCAACAAACTACTTCAATACCCAAGAAGTAGCGAAGAAGACCCAAGTCTTTTGTGTGAAACTGTTTAGTTAAATGAGTCTTCAAATCTAAGATACCATTAAGATCACTTCTAGTGATGATGATATCATCCACTTAAAATATCAACACATTAATTCCACCAAAAGAGGGCCTCACAAATACTGAATGATCAAAAATAGACCTAACAAATCCATTGGCGAGAAGAACTAAGCTAAATTTATCAAACCAAGTTCTAAGCGATTGTTTCAGCCCATAGATTGCCTTCTGTAAACAACATACTAGTCCAATCTTACTAGAGGCAACATATCAAGGTGGCGGCTCCATATATAACTCTTCCAACAAATCTCCATGTAGTAAGGCAATTTTAATATCCAACTAATATAGAGGCCAAGCATAACACACTGCAATAGAAATTAGAACTTTAACAGAGTTCAAACGAGCCACTGGAGAGAAAATCTCACTATAACCAATCCTTTTTAACTTAATTGTATACACCCATCTACACCCCACAACTTGCTTCCTAGGTAGAAGCGGAGATAGATCCCAAGTATGATTATGATGAAGTGCTGCAATCTCCTCATCCATTACTAGTTTCCACCCAGAAGATGATAATACCTACGTATAAGAAGTAGGAACAAAAATAAAAGACAAGGAAAGTGCAAATTAGCAAAATGAAGGTGACATCCAGTGAAAAGACATAAAATCAGCAATTGCGTGTTTAGTGCAAGATCTAATACCTTTTTCATAAAGCAATAAGAAGATCACTAGAGGTTGAAGTAGATGCTGATGGATGTGGAGGAACCTTAAGTCAAGTTGATGATAGATTTGGGGTTGGCAAAGAAAATGAAGGTGCTCAGAAACGAGTGCGTTGATTTACTTTAAGAAGCACAGTGGAAGGATGACCTACAAGAAGAATTAAAAGCACAAGAGAGAAGAAACTGTAGGAAACAACTCCCCCTGAAGATAAGACACAAGATCCAAATCAAATGAGGTACCGATAGAAGAAAAATAAGGTGTAACCTCAAAGAATGCCACATCAACACTTACATAGTAGCGTTGAGTAACAGGACAATAACACTTATACCTTTTTTATGTACAAGAGTAACCTAGAAAGATGCACTTGATGGATCTTTGAAAAAGTTTACCCAATATAGACTCAAATTTGTGAATAAAACAAACACAACCAAAGATTCTAGGAGTAACAAAAAAATTAACTTGAGAATAAATCATAAAGAAAGGTGATTGACCATTTAAAATTGATGATAGCATGCAATTAATAAGATAACAAGTTGTAAGGACAACATCACCCCAATAAGGCTTAGGTACATACATCTAAAACATAATGGTGCGAGCAATGTCAAGTAAATGATGATGTTTTTGCTAAGCAATACCATTCTATTGAGAAGTATTAACGCAACTGGTCTAATAAACAATGTCATTATCTGAATAAAAAGATTGAATAGAAGATTGCATGTATTTTAAGGCATTATCAGAACATAAAATTTGCACAAGTTTGTCAAATTGGACTGAAATTTCTTTATAAAAAAAATGAACAAAACATGAGGTAATTTAGTACGATCTTTCAATAAGTAGAACCATGTCATACGGGAATAATCATCCACAAACACTACAAAGTAATGAAAATTAGATAAACTTTTTATTCTTGACGGACTCCAAATATTCGTATGAATTACATCAAAAAGACTTGATTGACGACTCTCAGTACCACTAGGAAAAGAACTACGGTGATCCTTTCCCAATTGGCAAGCCTCACATTCTAAAACTGACACTGAACTCAACTTAAGAATAACACGACGTAAATTAGACAAAGACACATGCCCCAACCGATAGTGCCATTGAAAAAGTAAAACGGAAGCACTCAAGACAAAAGTAAGCACATCGTGCATTAAATAATATAATCCATTTTTCTCATGTCCCAAACCAATCATCTTCCTCGTCTTAGGATCCTAAAAGACAGAATAAGAAGGGAAGAAGATTACAAAGCATTGTAATAATTTTGTAAGCTGACTAAAAGAAAGTACATTAAAGGGAAAATCAGGGACCAAAAGAGTAGAAGATAAGGAAAGAGATGAGTTTGAAAAAACATCACCTATTCCAACAATATTACGAGTGGACCCATCAGCTAGTACAATGTGCAAATTAAGAAAATGAAAATTAGAAAATAAACGAGATATACCAAACATTTAGGCACTAGCTCCTGAATCGATGATCTAAGATGGAGACTTAGCAACCATTAATGTGGGATTACCTAAAGTAGACATAGTAGCTGTGAGTAGAATAGGTCCCGCAGTCAAGGTAGTCAACTTTGAAAAATCTCTCCCAACTGTGTAGTAAGAAACGCAACGTTAGATGTAAGTGGAATCAATGTAACTTTGATGAAGTTCCTCTTGAGCCTGATTAGCCCAAACAGATTTACCCTATTTACCCCAACAAAATTGCTCCGTGTGGCCAGTGTAGCCACAATATGTACACTTTAAATTACCATTATGGCCTCCTATACCACGGCCACCGCAAGCTTCTCTACCACGATCATGAAGAGAGGCAGATGAACCACTAGAAACCAATGTTGGTGACTCTTTGGGAGTTGTAGTCAAGACACTCCCAAGAGAAACACGTTAAAAATGAGAGAAGGCATTGATAGCAGTTAGTAAAGACTAACTAGCAAAAATCTGACCTTTCAAAGAAGCATACTCTGGATTCAGGTTAGAAAGAAACAATACAACCTGAAATTCTTCTCGCTACCTTTTCTGAGTCTCAAGGTCTGCAGTCAAAACCTGATATTGCTGAAGTTCTTCCCACATACCCTAAAGAAAACTATAATAATCACTTAAGGATTTGTCTCCTTGTTAGTAGTAAACATGGCCTTAAATATATTATATACCCTAGAAACGTTCTTTTCTTGAGAGTACATCTCTTGTATGGCTAGCCAGATCTATTTTGCTATATCCAAATACATCACATTGGAGGAAATAGAGGGCTCCATACTGTTTCACAACCATGTTATAACCAAAAAATTATCCTTTTGCCAATTTTCATACCGTTTGTCATCTCGAGGAGGTGGATCCGTAATCAAAAACCTTGATTTCTTCTTAGCACAAAGTAATACTCAAACAGAGTGTGATCATGGGAGATAATTAGTGTCATTGAGCTTGACAGAGGTGATCTGAGCATCTCCCCGGATGGCAAATTTGAGGATTTCCACCACAAAAGTAATAAAAAAAAATCTCAAACAAATATAGAATATCCATTGGGATATTGCTAAGATTGAGAAGCCAATGAAACAATGATCAGAATAAAATCGCAAAACCCAAATTGAGATCCGGACAAAATTTCAAACTATTAATCAAGAAGTCGAGTTTTTTAGTAGAAAACACTATTCACGCAAAAAACATTGTCCACATAGCACTGTTCACACATAAAACATAGTTCACACGCAAAAAACATTGTTCACACATAAAACATTGTTCACGGGACACTATTCACAATTTTTTTAAAACTAAATTTTAGACTTCAAGATTGTCCACCAATTTCCCAATCATTCATAAACACCTTGAATGAACACAAAAGAAGCCCTAGATAAACATCTAGGTGCAAATAAACAAACCTCAAACATCCAATCCCTTTATGGAACCAAGGCCTTAGGATTTGGAAGTACCAGATTGAAGAGGAAAAAGAAAGGGATTAAGAATTGATAGAAAAAAAAGGAAATCAAGCAAGTCTAAAGGTAAAAGTACTCTGAAACCATGTTAGAAGTTAGGGTTAAGGAAAGGAGGAACATGGAGAAGAGGATGAGTAGGTCATTCCCAATATGGTTCAGGCTCTTTTTTACATTAAAAATATGTGGTTGATTGTGTGAACTTAAGTATTGGGCCCAAACAACCTTAAATTAATGAGAAATAAGACATGGGTCGTGCGGGCTTAAGTATTGGGCCCACATGACATTAAATAAGAACTCTACCAAATCCCATGCTCACAAAGAGTAGTTTGGTAAAAAAAATTGTTCCACCAATTATGCCTACTATTTTATTGCTACAAAATGTAATACAGACGTAATCAAGGTCTCCAAGGGAGGCTCTGAGGGTCCCAAATAATTTCAATACAACTCTATGACATTGATTTGTAGAAGGGATTTCCCTATTATTAAATAAATCAATCCTTCAATTTGTTAGTTTGTTTCTCCTAGGGGCCTCTTCCATTCCTCCATTGTCTTTCAGGTTAGTTGGATTTTCCATGTACAAAAGCTAACCAGATATAAGTACCTTGACATCAGTGAGTCTGATAAGTATGAGTCGTCTTAGAGATTCACTAGTTCCTTGATGTGCATTTTATTGTATCTTTGTGGGTGTTGACATTATCAATTTTTTCTAGCAGATTGCAACAATAGAAAAAGCTTTTCATTTAATCCCTCAAGTCACGCCATAAGAACCCAAAACCAAACAAGCAAACCATCTCCCCGCTATCATTATTTTAACATATAAATAAATGTGATAAAAATGCTTCTTACATTCCTTTCCAATTTTTCCCTTCACTAGAATTTTCAATCCAAAGAAAGATTGTATAGCCTGTTTTTTTAAGTATAATTTCAAAAAGGAGGTCGAAAATACCTACCTAGATACAAAGAAACTGAAAAGTAATAAGAACTTGAACACATAAGGAGTATACATCATGCTTGAAAATAATTAAATAGTCATGTTTATAAATCATGCAATTTTCTTTTACAAGCTTCACAATCCATTTTAATGTCCATCAAGTGTCATTTGCACCCTTTCATCTCCGACAAATGTTGGATGGAATGGCTCATACCAAATCTTTGAGCTCAACTCCACTTTAACATTCTTGAATCAAACTCTCATAAATATTTTGTAGAGAAGATTAACATTATGAATCCATAGTGGAACAGCTAAACCTATGGAAAAACATGGTATATATAAACTAGATATATTTTGACCATTGACAAGGATTAAGAAGCCATCTTTTAAAAAAGAATTTCCTTGTTATTTATCTTTTACTTGATCAATATAACACTAAAGTCTACCGTGATAACATTCAAAACATCGAAGACTCATTCCTAAAATATATCCATATTTCGACCATTAACAAGGATTAAGAAGCCATATTTTAAAAAAGAATGACATTTTGATTATGGTACTTAAAATTTTACATTGATTACACCTGATGAAAAAACGTTTGAGAACCACAGCTAGAGAATGGTATCTCTTAGAAATGACCACCAGGCGTAGTAATAGGTATTATTAGGTACCTTGTATTGCATTCCAATTTGTGAACCACACTTCCGGGTTCTGATCTCCACAGTCCACCCTTTAGGTAAGCATTCCAGTGAATCGTCTATTTGAATTGCAAGCTAATGATGAATAGAATAATAGCAAATTAAAACAAATCATATTGTTTAAATAACTAAGAACCAGATATGTAGAGGAGGTTCAAACTCACTGGCATATTTTTGTCTCCTGAGCACAAATTAATGTTGCTTTTAATTTTTTGGCGTGTAAGATCACGAGACATTCCCATTTTTTGATAGCTAATGACTTCATTCTTGGAACGAGCTTTGTAGCGATTATTTAAGTGAATGTAGTACTACGAAAGCCACAAATGCATAGTGGTTATGATTGCTCAGCTAGCAAATAACATGATAATAAAGTTCAGTAACAATTTCCATAAATAGTCTAATTTTTTGAAATTTCAACTAAACCGAACTCATCATTTGGTTTCAATAACGCCAGTACCCATATTTTTGAGACAAGGGTTTGATGATAATTAGGATGAGAATTGAACATTAAGTCATTCAGATGGGAATTGAAGGTTAACCTTTAGAACAAGGAAAAAAATGAGTTAAAGTAGCTACAAACCTGACCCTTGAGGTTGTCCTTTTTTTCTTCATTTACTTTTGATACTTGTTGAAGGTTTCGTAAAAATGATCAACTCATGAAATAGAAGGTTAGCATATGCCCACTCGGAATCAGTGGTAATCAAAACTCAAAAGTACTAGGGAACCATGTAAAAAAGTTTGCAAAAACTGTGATCACTTTGAGATGATCAGTTTCCCATTTCATAACTTTGAAATTCAAATGTCCTATTTACAATTAGAAACCACTTATTTATAACAGCTTTACAACATTCAAAATATGCAGTAATAGGACACGTTATGTCTAAAGAAGAAACCACTTATTTATAACAGCTTTAAAACATTCAACTGTCCTATTTACAAGAAGAAAACACTTATTTTGACCAAAGAATTGCACTCCTAGAGCCAAGAAGTTAGTGTCTAAATAACACCACGTCTAAAGATTGTTGACACAGATGACGCCAACAAATATTAAGACTAAAAAACTACAAGAAATAATAATAGCTTCTTGATGGCCACCATGAAGTCCAAGAGAATAAGATATTCCATAGTATGGGAGCTTATCAGAAGTCTAGAAACCCCAAAGCACAAAGTAGTCCTGACCAAGAAGTGAATTCTCCTTGATTCTAAGAAACAACTTCTTGATTCCGAGAGACAAATGTTACCATCAAGATTCAAAGAATATCAGCCCCATTCAATTCTAAGATGCAAGGAGTACCACAAAGATTCCAAAAAGTATAATTCCCCTTGATTCTATGAAACGGGTGCCATGGAGATTTCAAGAAGTTTAACGCTTCTTGATTCCGAGAGACAAGTGGATCCATCAACATTCCAAGAAGATTATACCCATTCAATTCTGAGAAGCAAGGAGTACCGCAAAGATTCAAAAAGTATAATGCCCCTTGATTTTGGGAAGCAAGGAGTACCATGAAGATTAGCCCCCTTTCAACTCTGCGAAGCAAGGGGTACCACAAAGATACTAAGAATTTTTATCACCCCCTAAATTCAAAAAGCAAGGGATTACAAAATCCCCAAGATCCAATAAGGGGTAAGGAAGTTTTTAAGTTGAAAAACCCTATAAATCCGAGAAAGAGGTGACAAAGAATACAAAGTTACTAAGAGTTTAAAAGTTAATGAAGGTTTTAAGAAATTTGTCAAACCTACAAGGTTTAAAAGTCCAAAAGTGAAGTCCCAATGAATTTTACTAAATACCTAAGGAGCCTACAAATTTATAAAGTCTTTATGCAGTCAATAAGTTTCCACAGTTCCAAAACATTTCTACTAAAACTACGAAGCTTAAAAATTGGAAGGGCATTAAAGCCTGAGAAGTATGAAACAACCATCCAAATACGAAGTTTAATATTAATGTAATCCTTCATATGACTTAAGTAACAAGATAATCAACATCTCTGCAAAAAGTTTCTTAAAGCAGAAATCTCTGTGAAGAATCCATGAAACACATTGATTTCTTAGTCCATGTAGGAAAAAGCTAGTGAAAAAACTAGTGTTGTATTCATATATGAAATGGAAGCAAACGCTTTTTATAGTGTCCAGTGAAGATAATTGACATTCTCGGAGGTGGTGCACGAAGGTCAAGGGAGAAAAATCATTTCACTGTGTTCTACGAAGAGAATTGACTTTCTCGAAGGTGGCCACGGTTACTCTATGCTCCACCTCCGAGTGGAGGCTTGGTGTAAGGACACAAATGGGCATTTAATCGTAAGATGCCATGCAACACTTGAAGATGTGCAGGAAGATTTAATTTATCAAAAACAATGTGTGGGGAAAATTTACAAAGATTGAGGATGGTCGCCATGAATCCAAGGTCTATCAACATATGTTGTGGGGTCCGATAAAACATAGCCCGAGGTCGTGGCATCCCACTTTCCAATCAAGGATGTCCATTTACAATACAAGATAAGGAAGAAAATCAGGAAATTAGAATACATTTTAATACAGGGAAGATGACCAGGTAATCAAATTGGAAAGGAAATTCCCTTAATTGAAGGAATGAATGTTATTTATGGAGCCATTTATTTTTCTATTAAATCTCACATGGAGAAGGGAAAGGCCAAGAAGCCACAGCTTGTTATGAAAGGTCTCTATTCCTACAACGATTAGTGAAGTGTGTGTCTCTATCTTGAGCCAAGGGATATAGTAACCAGTTTGGCTGATCAATCATTAACAAACATAACCCTCTTCTCTTGTTCTTCTTTCCCTCCTTGACTTTTATGCATGTATGATTGAATATTTGAATGTACATCTTTGAACATTGAGATTTGATTGTGGGAATATATATTAAGGCCTATAATGAATCCCAAACTTTGTCCCCACAGTAGCCATAAGCAATACTATGAAAAAAGATACAGAAAATTGTTGCCAAATTGAAGGGAAACGTTGGTCAGCTAAAAGACCACATTTTGTGTTTGTATTTTACTGTCAGATGTCAAGTTGGCTAAGAAAACCAAAACTGTTTGAATCATAATTAGTCACCGAGACTTTGCTTACACAAAGTTGACTCTTACCACTTATCTTACAAAATTATAGGCACATGTAATGTCTAGACTAGAGGAGTTAACTTGGTTAACTGATTTGAGAAACAGTTTATCATCCAAGAAGGGAAATATAGACACAAGAAGTCTCAAAAAAAATAATAATAATAATAATTTATTGCTCTAGCACATCCTCTAGCACATCTTCCTCTGTTTCTAACTTCCACAACAAAAGCCCAAATACTTCAATAGCAATATCCTTAGTAAAATAATGCCATTAGTCCATTCCAAAGCCATCCATCTGTCAGTATCAATGTATATCCCTTAAAACATTAAGAAGAAATTATTGATAGTTAAGGAATACAAAACTTCTTTTTACTGTAAATTCTTTGAGACACAGAAATGAACCATATGTTCAATAGTTTCCTCAAGTGGTGTTGTCGAAGAGATGAGAGAGGGAGTCCACAGTCCACACAAAAAAAATTACTTTAGAAAATGGATTTGGTTCCCAAGGACTTCAGAATAAGTATTGCCAAGACAGTATATGTAGTATATATATATTTATGGGTCCTGTTTGGCAGCCCACATTAGCGAGACCACGTTGGGAGCCAAAATTTGTCTTATATGGATTAAAAGTTCCAGATTGGACTGATTTTTTGTGAGGATGATCTCTATGGTTAGGAGATCATCCTTGCAAAAACTCAGCATATTCTAAAACCTCTAAACCCATCAAAAGTGGTTTACAAATTAACGTAAAAATTGACAGTCCACAATTCTTCAACTTTGTAAACCACTTTTGATGGGGGTTACAAGTTTCCGATTGGACTGATTTTATGTGAGGATGATCTCCTCACCATAGAGATGATCCTCACAAAAAATAAGCCCAATCCAAAACTTTTAACCCATATAAGAAAATTTTTGACTACCAATGTGGTCTCCCTAATATGGGCTGCCGAACATGTCCCTCTCTCTCTCTCTCTCTCTCTCTCTCTCTCTCTCTCTCTCTCTCTATATATATATATATATATATATATATATATATATATATTGACTCCAATCACGAGATTGGGCTGATCGAGACTTGAGTTAATTGGATTTGATATAGTCTATTTGGTTGAAGAGAAGATACATGGTGGGAAACCCCTTTCCCTATTTTTTTAGTTAGTTATCCTTTTCACAATGAGCTCTCTTCATTTTTGCTTTCTTTTTTGTTGGACAAAGGTGTCGAACAGACATAAGTTTTGGGGAAAGTGTCCTATGCTATCTTGACAGATAAAAAAAAATCCTCTAGCACAGATCAAGCATACATCACCTATATCACAGATAAAGCACACATCAAACTTACAAAAGAAATAGGTAGGAAAGGAAGAAGAAACATGAGTGACCTGAAAGGGCATTAAGCCCATTGAAACATTTAGTAAAGAAGGTACCCATTCCCGCATTCTCACCATTTTGAGCTTCCATAGTGATAACTAACCGAGAAGAGGATAAAAAACAGTGAAAACAATGCTCTAATTAAACTAGGAACTTTTATTAACCGAGAAGGACATTGTTAAATAAGTCTGTAGGGTTATTTTAGTCTTTCACTTCTTAGTTATCTTATCTAATACTTATATAGCCTAATTAGGGCTAATCAATCTAATAACTTTTCTCTCCACTGCTTTTAACTTGGTATCAGAGCCTAGGCTCCATCGGCCCCTCCCTCTCTCCCATCCCTTCCTTCTTGCTACAACCTCATAGTCCTCTTCCTCCTTAAACCTATCGTCAACAACTCTCGACTTCAATAACTAGATCACCCCTATGGGGGTTGTTTGCTCCACACCCTAATCACATCATGTGATAGGGCCTTGAAATCTTCTTGAAGCCTTATGGCAGCAGTGTAGACACCCTTAATCATATTAGTTGGCTGTTTAGTGGGCTGTGGCAACTGCAGTTGGGTGTTTAGTGGGCTACAGCAACAGCTGATGCTGTTTATTGGGCTGCGGCAACAGCAGGTGCATGTTTGGTGGGCTGCGACAACAGCAGGTGGCTGATTATTGAGCTACGTACAACAGCAGGTGCTGTTTAGAAGGCTGCAACAACGACAGTTGCTAGTTTTTTGTGGCTGTCAGGCCATCTTTAGTGGGGTACAACAACAGCAGGTTGCTGTTTGGGAAGTTCTGGGGCACATAACAGCACCTGGACCCCTAGTTGAGGCCTACGACAACGGCAGAACCACTCCTTGGTGTCCTACCATTGATTTGATGGTTGTTCGGGTCCCATACAATAGTGTTTAATCATCTTCCACGCCTCTTACGATCGTGTATTGCCACCTTTAGGGTGCTGCGATCAGTTTCTTTTTCAAACTCAAGCACATATAATCTTTGATGGCTTCCGAGACGTCTTCTTCCTCAATCACTGGTACTAGTAATGGATCGGGTGGTCTTCCCTCTAACTCAACCGATTTTCCAGGTATTCAGATCACTACCGTAAAATTAGATGGTCCTAATTATCTCCTTTGGGCAAGATCAGTTGAAATGTTCATTGGTGGAAAAGGGAAAATCGGTTACCTCACTGGGACAGACAAACAACCTGCACAAACTGACAGTTCTTACTCCCATTGGTTTGCTAATGATTCTATGGTCCGTTCTTGGTTGGTTACTTCTATGCAACCACACATTGCGGCTGGTTTTATGTTTTCCTTGACAGCAAAACAGATATGGGATTCTGTAAAGAGTATTTACTCACAACGTCAGAACAATGTCAGGATCTTCAATTTGGAGCGTGAGATTTCTCGTCTTTCCCAAGGAGACTCTTCAGTTACCACTTATATCTCACAACTACGTGCTCGGTGGGAAGAGCTGACTTTCTATTCCTCATCCTATGCTTGGAAGGACCCTCTTGATGAGACATTATATTCGTCAATTCTGGATAAGAATCGGATTTTTCAGTTTCTAGCAGGTCTCCGGGACAAATTTGAGTATGCGCGAGTTCATTTATTGAATATGGATCCCTTTCCGTCGCTACAGACTGCTTATTCATATGTCTTAACAGATGAGAGTCGTCGTGCAGCTGTCCTACCTCATTCTTCAGGGAATCATTCTGCTATGCTTACTCGCCTATCTTCTACACAACCCCCCAGTGGGTCTATGCTTACCCGTCAACGACATAAGTGTGATCATTGTGGAAAGTTGGATCATGTGAAGGCTCGATGTTATGCACTTCATGGTCATCCTAATCAGCAACGTAAACAATCTCAACGATCTTTAGCTCATATAGTTTCTCGGTCAACTACTGATTCAGCACCTCTTTCAGTTACTACATCCTCATCAGACTCGGTATCTCTATCCCAAGCGGAGCTTGACAAGTTCAGAAAATTCTTCAATCAGATAGAGACTTCATCTCAGCCGGTTTCTACCTTTGCTCACTCAGGTACCTTTGCATCTGCACACAGTGTTTCCACCACTTCCTCACCATGGATCATTGATTCTGGTGCCTCAGATAACATGACCGGTATGTCCTCCCTATTTCAAACCTATAGTGTTTGCTCTGGTTATCGCAAGGTTCGCCTGGCTGATGGTTCTTTGTCTTCCATAGCTGGTCAAGGTCTTTTACCTGTTACATCCTCTTTATCCTTAACTAACACACTACATGTTCCTCAACTTACTACTAACCTGATATCCGTTAGTAGTCTTACCAAAAATTTGAACTGCAGTGTAACCTTTTATTCTTCTCATTGTGTCTTTCAGGATCTGGAGTCGAAGAGGACGATTGGCACTAGACATGAAGTGAATGGATTGTATCTCCTGGATGTTCCCAGTTCCCCTAGCACTCATTCTGCTCATCAGCTTAGTAGTATTAGTTTGTAATGCGTTGGCATTTACGCTTAGGCCATATTTCTTTTGGATATTTGAAACACATGTTCCCTAATTTATTTAATAATAACAATGTGCTTGATTTTTCTTGTGAAACTTGTCAATTAGCTAAACATGTGCGTTCTTCTTATCCTATGAGTATGAATCCTACTATACCTGCTATGTTTGACTTAATTCATTCTGATGTGTGGGGTCCTTCCCCCGTCACATCCACTCTTAGTTTTCGCTATTTTGTCTTGTTCATTGATGATCACAGTCGTACCACTTGGGTTTATCTTATGAAACACAAAGAGTGAGGTTTATGGGATCTTCAAGCAATTTCTTACTATGATTCAAACCCAATTTGGTCGTACCATCAAGACCTTCCGTTCTGATCATAGTACTGAGTACACCTATAGTGAGGTCTTAAAACTTTGTTTAGAGTCTGGCATTGAGCATCAAATATCCAATGTTAACACCCCTCAGCAAAACGGCCGATCAGAAAGAAAAAATCGCCATATTCTAGAGTTAGCCCGTGCCATTTCGATTGGCATGAACGTGCCCCAATCTTATTGGGCTGATGCAGTTCTTACTGCTGTTTACCTTATTAATCGGACCCCCTCCAGTGTTCTTCAGTTTGTCACACCCCTCTCTAAGTTCTCTCCAGATCGTCCCGTGTTTCCACTTCCTCCGCGTGTTTTTGGGTGTGTCTGTTTTGTTCAAATTCTTGACCAAAATCGTTCTAAACTTGACCCTAAGGCCGTCAAATGTATCTTTCTGGGTTATTCCTCTACCCAAAAAGGATACCGTTATTACCATCCTCCTTCTCGACGACGTTTCATTTCTCGAGATGTTTCCTTTTTTGAGCATACTCCTTACTATAATGGGTCCGTTGGCATTCAATCTGAGTGGTTTCCTCTAGATTCACCTGATGATCATTTTCCTTCTTTATTTCCCCTTCCCATGCCTGTTCCTCCCTCTCCACCCCCCGTCAGTTCGTCATCTCCTCCATTGCAGGTTTACTCTCAACGTCCACGTGATACTACCATCACTTCTATGTCCGACCAGCTCGCTTCCTCGCCTCCAGCTCTGCCTCCGTCTGTTCCCTATGATGATCGTCCTATTGCCACTCGTAAGGGTAAGCGCACTTGTACTTATCCCATTTCAAATTATATATCTGACTCTGCACTATCACCCTCCTATCGGAGTTTTCTTGCTTCTGTTTCCGCTGTTTCTCTTCCTACTACTGTTGCAGATGCTATTGCTCATCCTGAGTGGTGCGCAGCTATGATTGATGAGTTGACTGCTCTTGAAAAGACTCAAACTTGGGAAATTGTGCCTCTTCCGTCTGGAAGGAAAGCTGTGGGTTGTCGCTGGGTATTCACGCTTAAGCATAATCCGGATGGTTCCATTGCTCGTTATAAGGCCCGTCTGGTGGCCAAAGGTTATGCTCAGACTTATGGGATTGATTATCAAGAAACTTTTGCTCCGGTTGCCAAGATGACCACCATTTGCATTCTCCTTTCTGTTGCTGCTATCCGAGGATGGCCTCTTTTTCAGTTAGATGTCAAGAATGCTTTTCTCAATGGTGATCTTCAGGAAGAAGTCTATATGGTCCAACCTGGGTTTCTTCCTTCTGCTTCTCCTACACATGTTTGTCGTCTTCGCCGATCTCTTTATGGTCTGAAGCAGTCTCCTCGTGCTTGGTCTGAGCGCTTCACTAAGGCCATGCATCAGTTTGGTTTCCATCAGAGTTCTGCTGATCACACCTTGTTCTTGCGTCACTCCCGAGGCAAAATTATTGCTCTGATAGTGTATGTGGATGATATTGTTCTTACTGGAGATGATGCTGATGGCCTTACAAAGGTCAAAACTTACTTAGGACGTCAATTTGAGATTAAGGACCTTGGACATCTTCGCTATTTTCTGGGTATTGAGGTTGCCCGGTCCCAGTCTGGTATATTTATTTCTCAGCGTAAGTATGTTCTTGACTTACTCAGTGCCTCTGGTCAGCTTGGATCTCGTCCAGCTGATACTCCTATTGAGCAGAATCACAGGTTGACTGATTCTGAGGGGGAGTGTGTCAGATATTGGCCAATATCAGCGTCTTGTGGGAAAATTGATTTACTTGTCTATGATACGCCCTGACATTGCCTATGCTGTTAGTGTTGTAAGTCAGTTTATGCACTCGCCTCGAACATCTCATCTTGCTGTTGTTTATCGTATTCTTAGATACCTTAAGGGATGTTCTGGTCGATGTATTTTATTCAACAATCATGGTCATCTTCGCATTGAGGCATGGACAGATGCAGATTATGCTGGTTCAGTGACTGATAGACGGTCTACTTCTTGGTATTGTACTAAAGTTGGTGGTAACTTGGTAACTTGGCGTAATAAGAAGCAGGATGTGGTTTCTCGGTCGAGTGCTGAATCAGAATACAGAGCCATGGCACTTGGAGTATGCGAGTTGTTGTGGCTCAAAATCTTACTAGCTGATTTATGTCTTCCTGTGCCAGTCCCCTTCTTACTATATTGCGATAATAAATCAACTATTAACATAGCTGCAAATCCGGTTCAGCATGACAGAACGAAGCACATAGAAGTTGATCGTCATTTCATTAGAGAAAAGATAGTTTCTGGACAGATTTGTACTCCCTTTGTCCCTACCTCTCAACAACTTGCTGATGTTCTTACTAAAGGTGTTAGTAAAACCTCCTTTGAAGATGTCTTGTCCAAGTTGGGCATTATTGATATCCACGCACCAACTTGAGGGGGAGTGTTAAAATAAGTCTGTAGGGTTATTTTAGTCTTTCACTTCTTTAGTTATCTTATGTAATACTTATATAGCCTAATTAGGGCTAATCAATCTAATAACTTTTCTCTCCATTGCTTTTAACTGACATTCATGTGGTATCATGCTTTGACTAATTTGAGATGGTTGGGTCTCGAAAGTTCATTGAGCCAATTTTATTAATCATCAAATTTGCTAAGCTTGGGTTACGACCCTACTATCTATAAGGAATATGACTAGAATCATAATAGAATTCTAAAATCCAAATCTAATTGAACTCTTAATACCTAAAGATAACTATGATAAATCCTATTCCTAATATCACTAAAATAATGATAGGAGATAATGATCAAAATTAAAGAAATATCTATTAAAAATAGGAATAAAGGTTGTGAGCCTTATCAAAAGCCCTTCATTTTTCTACTCAAAAATCCATTATTCTATTTCTCCAAAAATCCAATCTTGTTCTTGAGGTTTGAAGTTCAAGGAGATAGACTTAAGGTTGAAGATGTGGGTAAAATGTTTACCCTAAAATTCAATCATCTTGATGTTGTTAATATTTATGGTAAATTACTTTAATGTGCTCAACCTCGTCTTCAATGTCTTCTAGAAATCCTTGATTTTTCTACCAAATATTCCTTCTTTCTACTTCTCCAAAAATTCTATCATGTTCTTGAGGTTTAAAGGAGTTAGAATCTTAAGGTTGAAGATGACTAGTTTTGGAGATAAAATAAAGGGGTTTTTTACTACATCTTGAAGATAAGGGCACTTCGATCATTTATATTGGTCTCTCATGGAAGACCTAGGGTCAAGGGGTATGTCATCAGTTTGAAACACAATGGGTGCATCTCTAATATGGACCATAATGAGGAGGGGCATGTCTAATTCACTCCCCCCAAAAAAATATCAACAAGCTGGACATCACTTCTTGTAGATTAGATACTAACAGTAAAAATCGACGGACCACAATTCTTCAACTTTGTAAAGCATTTTTTATGGGGTTATAAGTTTCAGATTCCACACAAGAAATCAGCCGAATTTGAAACTTTAAAGTTAGATAAGGCAAATTTTGGCTCCCAACGTGGTCTCCCTAATTTGGGATGCCGAACATGTCCCGATATATATATATATATATACATTAACTCCAATCACGAGATTCGGCTGACCGGGACTTGAGTCAATTGGCTTTGACATAGTCTGTTTGTTTGAAGAGTGACAGGTGGTGGGAAACCCCTTTCCCCATTTTTCCAGTTAGTCAACCTTTTCAAATTGAGCTCTATTCTTTATTTATTTTTATTTTTATTTTTTTGGTGGCCGAACAACCATAATTTTTGAGGATAGTGTCCAATGCTATCTTTACAAACAAAGGAAACTCTTATAGCACAAATCATGCACACATCAAACTTACAAAAGAAATGTGTAGAAAAGGAAGAAGAAATGTGAGTGATTCGAAAAGGCGCTAAGCTCGTTGAAACATATAGGAAAGATGGTACCCGTTCCCGCATTCTCACCATTTTGAACTTCCAATTAAACCAACAACTTTAACTAACAGAGAAGGACATTCATGTGGTATCATGTTTTTACCGATTTGAGATGGTCGAGTCTTGAAAGTTCATTGACCCAAGTTTATTAATCATCAAGCTTGTTAATCTTGGGCTACAACCCTACTATCTATAAGTAATATGACTAAGAATAATAATATAATTCAAAAATCCATATCTAATTAAACTCTAAATACCTAAAGATAAATTTGACAATCCTATTCCTAATAGAAATAAAATAAAGATGGAGTTAATGATTAAAATTAAATAAATATCTATTAAAAATCTGAATAAAGGTGGTGACCTCTATCAAAAACCCTTCATATTTCTACTGAAAAATCCATTATTCTATTTCTCCAAAAATCCAATCTTGTTCTTGAGGTTTGAAGTTGAAGGAGATAGTCTTAAGGTTGAACATGAGGGTAAAATGTCTACCCTAAAATTCAATCATCTTCATGTTGTTAACATCTATGGTAAACTATTTTTAATGTGTTCAACCTCGTCTTCAATATCTTGTAGAAATCCTTGATTTTTCTACCAAAAACTCCTTCTTTCTACTTCTTCAAAAATTCTATCGTGTTCTTTAGGTTTGAAGGAGTTAGAATCTTAAGGTTGAAGATGACTGATTTTGGAGAGAAAATCTAGGGGGTTTTTGACTACATCTTGAAGATAAGGGCACTTCGATCATTTATATTGGTCTCTCATAGAGAACTAGGATCAAGGGGTGCATCATCAATTTGAAAACACAAGGGCTGTATCTCTAATATTGACCATAATGTGGAGGCGCATGTCTAAATCACTTCCCCCAAGAAAAGACCAGACATATCGGTTAGTAAAATCTGTTGATTTAATTAGGGTACTGTTTTTACTATTCTTCATCCTTTTCGCGGTTAGTTCTTATTAGACATATCGGTATTTTATATCTGTGACATAAGGTCATATGTGTAATTTCATTTGTTTTCTAGTTTTATATATACCACGGCTCATAGTGAGATAGTATAGTCAAGTTCGACTCCTCCCTCTTTCTCCATTATTTTCTTCTTCTCTTCTTTTCTAAACTCTAAAATGATCTTCTACATGGTATCAGAGCTTATCTAGTGGTCAGATTTTGGTTCTCTTCTTACTTCTTCCGCATTTTTCACTCTTCTTTTCTCTCTTGGTATAAACCAGATTTTTTTTTATCTGATTTGTACCCATAATTCTTGTGGTGGTTAAAATCCTCTATTTGGAGGATTTTTTCTATGGTTGGAAAATAGCCCTAATGTGATCATAGATCAAGAGATTTTCGTCAATTATTATTGGTTGGTTTTTGTACGATGTGGTGCTTAAGTTTCAAAATGTGTTTCTAGCCTCAAGGTACCCTACGATTTCATCTTGAGAAGTACTGGAAATCTACGATTTTATCTAGAAAGGGTTTTGGAGTCTTACAATTTTGTTTGGAAGGGTTTTAAAACCTTGCAACTACACTGGGATAGATTTCTCTCTGTTTTTTGGAGGCTTTTTGCAAATCTTGGCTATAAGAAATTTATGCCGAGGAGATTTTCTACTAGTAGAAAACGGTTCAAGAAAATTACAGAGCAATTTTATTGATTCTTTGGCAATCAATTGTTTCATCGTGGAGCAAAAGAATATCTTGGATATATCTACTGATTTGGTTGGAACTCAAATAACTTTTATTCACTTAAATGGAAGTAATTACATACAGTGGTCGAAGGATGTGGAGATTTTTTTGAAGGTCAAGGGTAAGAAATCTCACGTAACCAAAGTGAAATCTGATTTTCTTGATGAGAAATCCATTAAGTTATGGGAACAATAAGATGCTCAAATTGTTACTTAGTTGTAGAATAGTACGGAGCAGCAGATCAATGTTAATTTTATATTTTTGGATACTACGAAGGAGATTTGGGAATGAGTGTGGCACATGTATTCAAGATCCAACAATATAACCCCAATTTATGAGATCACTCAACAGTATTTCTCTTTACAACGGGATGATAAAACTCTGAATCAAACCTTCGCTTCATTGATGTGTATACGTAAAAAATTGAATAAACATCAACCTATTTCCAGTGATATCCTTCAAATGCAAAAACAAAGAGAGGATATAGATGTTATTCATCTTCTTTCATCCTTCCGATCAGAGTATGATGCAGTCAAGTCTCAGATTTTAGGAAGTCGTGATCTTCTTTTCTTAATATTTATTTTCTCCAAGCTAAAGAGACTCACTCTATCATATAGTAGTCAATCTACGAGTGATCGCTCTACTTTAACTACCCTTGGAGATCATGGGGGACGTGATGGTGGTCATGGAGGTAGATGTGTGGAAGTAGAAATTCAAGGGGAGGCCATGGAGTTTTTAGAACCCGAAAGTGTACCCATTGTGGCAAGGATGGGCACACTATTGACTTTTGTTGAGATCTCATGAGAGACCAGTTATCCCTCAAACATCATTATCTTTAGTTCACGATGTTGTGTAGCCTACTATTTCATCTTATTAAAGTACAGAGAAGAAATCCATTGTCCTTTCTTGAGAGGAGTATGACAAACTAGTCTTCAACTCATTAGCAACTGCTACTTTATCCCAAACAAGGTATCCACTTGTTTATTATCTTCTACAAGCCCCTGGATCATTGATTCAGGTGCATCAAATCATATGACAAGTAATTCTTACTTGTAATCATCTCTTCTTACATCTTCTTGTCAAAACGTTAAATTTGTTGATGCGTTTTTTTCAAAAATTGTTGAGTTAGGAATTTCACAACCCAATCCTAGTCTTTCTTTGTCCTCGGTTTTTATGTTCCTAAATTTTCATTTAGCGTTCTTTCTGTGAGTAAACGTATTAAGAAATTGGATTATTTAGGGATACTCTTCCCTTTTCACTATGTGTTTCATGATCTAAAGATGAAGAAGATGATTGGTAGTGGGAGTGAAGTAGATGGTATGTATCTTCTCAACAATGCTCCAATCCCAACAGCTCTTCATTCATCTTTTAGCACCTTTTAGTGGCATTGTCGGCTTGATCATCCTTCTCTTCGTGTTTTACGGAGTCTAGTTCATGCTTTAAATAAAAACTTCACACTTAATTGAGAAGTGTGTCAGTTTAACAAACACTATCGAGTGTCTTTTCCACTTAGTGTGAGTCGTAGAAAGTCCGATCATTTTCGTTTGGTGCATTCTAAGGTATGGAGTCCTCCCCCAACTACTTCTTATTTAGGTTTAAAATATATTGCAATTTTGTGGATGACTATTCAACGATGACATGGTTATTTCTATTGAATGATCATTCTGAGTTGTTTAATATATTTCAACGGTTTCATATGGAAATTCGAACCCAATTTGGTACTTTTTATGCATTTATGTTCTGATAATGCAAAAGAATTTTTTTCTGTCATTATACTACATATTTACAGTCTCACGATATCATTCATCAATCATCTTGTGTTCATAAACCTCAACAAAATGAGGTAGTTGAACGTAAAAACCGTCACCTTCTTGAAGTTGCTCGTACCTTCATATTTCAGATGAAGGTTCTTAAAATTATCAAAATGAGGCTGTGCTTACTGCTTGTCATCTCATCAACCATATGACTACTACCATCCTTGATAGTACTTCTTCACATCAAATTTTATTTTCTAATCGTCCTATTTTTCATTTCCCTCCTTGTATTTCTAGATGTATTCATTTTATTCACCACTTGGGTCCTACTTGTGACAAGTTAGATCCCAAGAGTTTGAAATGTGTGTTTCTTGGGTACTCTCGTACCCAAAAGAGTTACCAGTGTCATAGTCCCATATTAAGCAAACACTTTGTCTATGCTAATGTTACATTTTTAATTCTACGCCATACTTCTCTATTAGGTTGTCTGTTGATACTACATTTGAGAGTATTCCTTTACTTGTTCATGTTCCTATTTCTAAACCAAGCCTTGCTCCACAACTTCAAATTTATCACAGGAGGATCACTACTGCACCGCAAGCACCAACTTCTTTGTCGTCTAAAGATTCATCTCCAGCTTCTGTATTGGTACCTCCTTCCGTTCAGGTAATAGATGTTGCTTTATCTTCTAGCGAATTACCTATTGCTATTCACAAAGGTACCCATTATTACATTACTAGACATTTTATTTCTAATTTTGTTTCTTATGCTTCATTGTCTCTTTTATCTCCACTGTCTCTTCTGTTTCTCTTCCTAAGAATCTCCAAGAGGCTTATTCTCACCTAGGATGAACAACTATGGTTGATGAAATGGATCCTCTACATCATAATGATACTTGGTATCTGGTTTCTCTTCCTCCTGGGAAGTATGTTGTTGGTTGTAGGTGGGTCCACTTTGTTAAATTTCATCTTGATGGCATAGTTGATAGATTGAAAACTCGTTTAATTGTTAAAGGATACACACAGACTTATGGAGTTGACTATGCTAAGACTTTCTTTCCAATTGCAAAAATTACTTCGGTTTGAGTGTTGATTGCATGAGCTGCTAAGTCTGACTGGCACTTGTATCAATTAGATATTAAAAATGTCTTCTTACATGGTGATTTACATAAGGAAGTGTAAATAGAGCAACCATCTGGGTTCGTTAGTTGGAGGGAGATTGGGAAAGTGTATAAGCTTCAAAAAACACTCTATGGTTTGAAGCAATCTCCATGGGCATGGTTTGGTAAGTTCATGATGCGGTTTTTGCATTTGGAATGATGCCGTATTAGATAAATCATTCAGTTTTCCATCATAAAATTGAAAAGGGGTATGTGTTGCTGATAGTCTATGTTGATGATATTATATTGCCTGATAGTGATGCCAAAGGGATACAAAGGTTGAAGTCTTATCTTTAACAATAATTTCATACTAAGAACTTGAAAAAATTGAGGTATTTCCTTAGTATTGAGGTGGCTCATTCAAGTAGTGGTATTAGTCTCTCAAAGGAGATATCTGCTAGATTTGTTAGAAGAGATAAGGTTACTCAAGTCCAAACCAATGAGTACCCCCGTGGATCAGAAGTTCAAACTTACAGTTGAATAGAGAGATATGTTTGACAATCCCAGTAGATACAGGAGGTTAGTTGGAAGTTAAAAAATTAGAAAGTTCAATTACCTGACCATTACAAGACCAAAGATCTCACATGATGTTAGCATTGTGAGTCAGTTTATAAAGACACCTAGCATGCCATACTTGGTAGTTTTTCAACGTATTATGAGCTATCTGAAGGATCACTAGGATGTGGTTTATTGTACAAGCCTAATGGCCATAGTCAAATTGAAGGATATACAAATGCAGATTGGGCTGGTTCTCCATCAGACAAAAAATCTACCACAGGCTATTGTACCTTCATAGGAGGTAATCTTGTATCATGGAAAAACAAGAAGCAAACAGTAAAACTGAATATAGAGCCATGTCTCATACTTCTGGTGAACTTATTTGGTTGAGATATTTTCACCAGGAGATCGGTTTCACAATAGAGAGACACTTATGAGTCTTTTATGTGATAACTAGACAACCATGCATATAGCTTCCAATCTGGTGTTTCACGAGCGTACAAAACATATCAAGGTGGATTTTCATTTTGTTCGTGAGAAGCTTCTGAGTGGTGAAATTGCCAATACATATGTCAAGTCTAAAGATCAACTTGCTGATCTATTTACTAAATTGTTAAAGAAGTGATAGGGTTCATTTTCTATGTAACAAGTTGGGATTATATGTGCCATAAGGGTATATGTTAGATATATCGGTATTTTATATATGTTCCATAAAGGCATATGTGTAATTTCATTTATTTTCTAGTTTTATATATACCATGGTTCATAGTGAGAGAGTCAAATTCGACTCCTCCCACTTTTTCCATTATTTTCTTCTTCTCATCTTCTCTAAACCCTAATATGATCTTCTAGAGTTATCAATATGGAAGCTCAAAATGGTGGGAACATGGGAACGGGTACCTCCTTTACTAAATGTTTCAACGGACTTAATGCCCTTTCAAGTCACTCACGTTTCTTCTTCGTCTCTACCTATTTCTTTTATAAGTTTGATGTATACTTGATTTGTGCTATAGGTGATGCATGTTTGATTTGTGTTATAGGAGTTTCTTTTTTCTGTCAAGATAACATAGGACACTATCCCCAAAAATTATGTTTGTCCAGCATCTTTGGCCACCAAAATAAAAAGAAAGTAGAGAAGAGAAGAGACCTCACTCTGAAAATGGTAACTAACTAAAAAAAATGGGGAAAGGGGTTTCCCATCACACTTAAATTTTAAAAAAATAAATAAAAATTAAGATGATACTAATGTCACCTATGCTTTTGGAGTTGACGTCGGGTAATTAAGAACAGAAAATGTTCATAGATAAAGCATAAAAGAGATGAGAATAATGAGACTCATGAGTGGAATGTCTACAAAAATATAAATTAAAAATAACGCATTCATAAAAATTTGAGGTAGGCCTTACAAGTGATTAACTATGAGAAGTCAATTGAGATGATTGTGCAAGGAACACAAATAAGAACCCTAATTAGAAGGAACATGTAAGGTAAAGGTCCTGAAAGAACGATAAGAAGACCAAAAAGGACATTGATTTAATTAGTGAAAGAGGACATAAACCAACAGAAAACATGTCTTTTAATAGGCTGAACGGAGGAACAAAATTCGTTCAAACAACCCAATTTCCAAGATATGTTTTTGATGATAATGATGATGATGGTTTTCACTAATGATGCCGAAGAAATTTTTTGTACGAACCCACTAGTAGATGTTGCAAGCCCATGAAGTAGCCAAATTGAAACAAACCTATGAGAACACAAAGTCACATTCTTTTAAAAAATTATATGGAAAAACCACACTAATCTGATTGAATGTCACATATAGTCCACCAAAAATAACTGAATCTGAACTTCAATAGGTACACATAAACATTAATTTTTTTTTTTTTTTGGAAGATTTAAACATAAACATTAAGATGATCCAATTCTGGTCTCTGGAGATGAAAAAAAAAATAGCGAGAAATAAGAATAAATTGGAGTTGAAAAGTTTGGATTACCTTATCTTTGCGACCGTCCTTCCGTACTCTAACCTCCACAATCCATCCTGAAGGAAGCCAATCGGGCAATTTCGCGCTCCCCATTCTACACAACTTCTTCCATCTCTTTCATTCAGTTTTTCTACTTCTTCGTTATCCAACTCAAAGACATAGAAAGATAGATAGACGACGTTCGCTGTCACTGCATCGGACAAGAGGCCTCCAAATTCCCAAGCCACGTGTCACTGCATCGGACAGGAGGCCTCCAAATTCCAAAGCCACGTGTACCGACTGGAGAGACGCGCAACGTGTCGGATACTAGATTTATATATATATTTTCTGGTAGTGGAGATTTTGAACGAGGAAACGAAGTTGGGATTACGTGGTCATGTTGTTGGAGATTGTCTTAGTGTGAAGTTGGCAACTTGGAATTAGTACAGTGCGCTGTGAGAAAAAAAGACAAGTGTTTCACTCAAATCCACCCACTTGGCCACTCACTAAGCGAAAATTATTAAAAGAGAGTTAAATATTTTAATATTCATAACTCAAAAGCATTTTAATATTTACAACCCAAAAGAAATTTTTTTTTTTTTAATTACCAAAAACGAATTAAGTTGGATAAACCAACATTTTAGTAAGTGTGTGTTTGGTAATATTTCAGAACTAAAATTCAAAAGTTTTGAACTAGTAATGAAGGGACGCTGGACGAAACTTTTGAAATTAAAATTTTTTTTTTATTCCTAAAATACCCTCCTCAAAACTCTGATTTCTATCACTTACATTTTCTTTATACAAACCTTAAAATTCTTATTTTTAATTTTTTCATCCTTTTTTTCCTCTACAACTGTATTGTCAAAGTCTCTCATATTTTTCTCGTTTCGTATTCGAAAATCCTATATTTTTATACGAACCTTAAAACCCTATATTTTTTAACTAAAAAATAAATTATTATTTATTATTTGAGTATTACCTTGTTGGAATATAATTTCTTAAGTATGAATTCAAATTGAAAACAATACTTTTAGGATGTTTGATGTGTTAGAAATCGAAATTAAATGTGTGAATAATTTCATTATGCCATAACATGTTATGTTTTTTGGTTAAGAATTTATTAGAATTACAAAAAGGTATTATTGTCAAAATAGTCATTATGTTTTAAAATTCTATTTGTAACTAGAAACTTTTAAAAATGATAAACAAACAACTTTTCAAGAATAAGATTTCAGATTTCAGAAAACAGACTTCAGACTACAGACTTCAGAAGTGTTACCAAATATACCCTGAGAGTCCTGATAATATAACTTGCAAAGTGACATACTCAATAGACTCCCTGACGTGGACAAATTCTACTGCCATAGATTTGTACCCTTTGGGGTACACTTTTTATGGGGAAGTGCAATCGTGTATCCCAAATCGTACAGATCTATGATTCCCGAATTTGTCCACGTCAAGGAGTCAATTGAGTATGCCACCTAAAGAGTCATATTATCACAACTATTTTAGTAACTTGAAATGCTAGACAGTCCAACGTTTTAATTATTCAAAGGGCATATTTAATAAAGCAATGTATTTTAATACATTACTACGTTGGACATTCCAACGAGTTACTAAAAGCTGGACTGTCCAGCAATTTAATTTGTTTTTGGTAATTTAAAAAAAATTAATTAATTAATTTTGTAAATATTAAATATTAATTCCCTTTCAGTAATTTTCTCTAAAATAAGTGGCTCTATTTTCACATACACCAAAATGTATGATTGTATCCACTTTAAGTGAAAAATATATATAAAAAAGGTAATTTATTTTTTTACCCTTTCGTGTTTACTCCTTGTACACACCTTCGTCTTTTGTTACGTAGCTTGGATCTTTTAAAGATGTATGGATTTCTTAAAGATCGACCTTAGATTTGTCTTTTGTTTTGTAGAATCGGATCTCTTAAAGATTTTTGGATCTCTTAAAAGTCAACTAAGTTCCTTAGAATCCTATCAGTTCTACTTCTTAAAGATTTATAGCTGGCCATCTTAGATTAATTCTATTAGGTTCCTACAAGTTCCAATACTTTTAGCATCCATAAAAAAAAATCGAAGTTTGCAATTAGGGTTCTCCTTCCCTCATTCAATTTCATAAGATCTCCTTCGATCCCACCACAAGAGGGGTTTGCTTTGACTTAAACTTGTAATAAAAAAAGTTGAATTATCAAGATGTTGATAATATTGGTCCATTTATCTTTTTCTTACCAAGGTACCACGATATTATATCTCAAGCGTGTCACTTCAAAGCTACCACATACCAATATGTTGTGTCTCATTCAAGGACTCACAATAGATCAAGGGATACTGAATTTGAGCAAACATTGGACCACCAAGGAACAAAAGACAAAGAAAGAGGATTTTCACACATTATCAGTATTTATTAAGGCCTAGAGTGGTTACAATGGGGTTCACAAAGTAGTCAATAGCTCCGGCTAATGAAGATCCGCCTATGACTTATAACCCTACAACAAAGCGACCAACTACCGAAGAAGCTTTCAACAAGTTAAGTGAACAAGTGTCCACTATTAGTCAAATGCTTTCAGCATAGGTCAATATTCCCAAAGTAGCACAAACTCTTCAGAATCAAGCTTTTAGCTCAAGTCAATCAAGTCAACAAACTCCCACTGTTGTAAACCAAACCATTATGCCCCATATGGATCCTAATCTCAATCCTAAGTCAAAGCAAGCTCAAAACAACGTACCAGAATTAATATCTCATAATAGTAAAGGTCTTTTCTTAGGTCTTATGAGGGAGTGATTTGCCTTGTACAAACTTCTTGAGGGAGTGATTTACCTTCCCTATGCTTGGTACACCAATCTGAAGTGCCCTTGGTTGTTCTCAGTAATGCCCACGCTTACAAAATTATCTCTTATTTTCTAGAAAGAAATTAGAAGATATGTTTCTCTGATCCTTGTAACTAAGCCATTTGCTTTGTTTGGGCAAATCTTCATTGTTCTCTTCATGTGCTGCCATCTTTTCAGTTATGCCATTTTCCCTATGCAGCTGATTATAGACATGAGAATGTTCATCTTTGAACTTCAATGCTACATTGTTTGGAGTCGCCACCATTTTTTTTGGAAATAGGTGTGAATGGGCACCCGGATCGATTTTTAAGAAAAAATCATTTTTCATGACTTCTCTTAATCGACTCATAGCAACAACGACTGCAAGTTTTTTTGTTCGGTCCACCATAGTAGCCGCAGCATCTAGATTTTTCCTTCTTATAGCCAACGACCCAGTGATTATTCACAAGCTCTTACAATTACTTCTAAAGGAATAAACATGTTGTTACTTCGTCGTCTAGGTAAGTTTTTTAATTTGCTTCTTTCTTACACTAGTCCTTATGATGAAAATTTTTCTATTGTTTTCGTGACTACGTTTGTCTTTCATCAATATATTATGTTGATTTTAACATTGTGATCATCGCAAGGTTTATTAAGGGAGAAGTCCGATTTTATTTATTTATTTTAATTTATTTATTTTTACTTTTACTAGCAGAATTATGAAATTTTTTGGCCTCATAATCATCATGTTTAGGTCAATTTACGATGGGAGAAGTTTATATTTTATTTTTTATTTTATTAGGGTTAAGAAAGTATTTGTTTATTTTTATTTTTTGATAACTCCATGATCATCGTGCTCAAATTCATTTCATATGACTTATGATAGTGATGGGAGAAATCATTTTTTATTCTTTTGATAGGTAGGGTTTAAAACACAAATTTCTACTTTTTGTAATAATTTCATAATTTCATGTTTGAATTGATTTGTGTGATGGGTTTGTGATGACTTGCATTTTGTGGCTAGGAATTTGTGGGGATTGGAGAATGGTTTCATATAATGATGCATTTTTTTCACTTGACGAATATGCATATTTTGAGTGATGACTATTTTTGAAAAATAAAAAATTGTGTATATGTGCATGTTTGGTTAAACTGGAAATCAGATGAATATGAAAATTTTCACATATGAAAATGGTACATGCATCATTATTTTGTTAATTTTTCAATTTTGTAATCTGTCGTGCCTTTATGATTTTCTAATTTAGAAACTCACATTCATAAATTTTCTATTTAGGAAAACTCTTGTTTATAAGTTTCTATTTTGAAAAATTTATATTCAGAGCTTTCTAATACAGAAATTTCATAATTTTCTATATTGGAAAAATTCATATCCATCAAGTTCTAATTTTGGATTTTTTTTGTAATTTTCCAATTTAAGAGGTTCACGCTTTTCTATTTAGAAATTTCATGTTGGTTTGTGATTTGCTAATTTGAAAATTTCATGTTCTTTTGAAACTTTCTATTTTGGAAAAAATTTGTTTTGCAAATTTCTAATTTGAGATTTGTCTATTTTGGCAAGGTTTATTTTTATAAATTTCTATTTTGGAATTCATCATATATTTATAAATTTCTAATTTAGAAACTTCACAAGTTACCCATTTTTGAAATTTCACATTCCTAATTTTCTAATTTGGATAATTTTCACAAATTCCCATTATTGCTGATTTGGAAAATATTTGCATATATGGATTTTTAATTGACTTTAGATCTTGTATTTTTCTGAAACAAAATAGAGAGTAAATGAATGTCGGTAGAAAATAAAGCAATATAAGATAAAGCCATTAGTGATTAGAGTAACCTAGGATTAGCACATAAAACTGTTTTTGAGTTTATCCTTATTTGCATTCAACCTCATGAGCTTGATGTGAGCCTCTTTGGGTTGGAAGATATGGTATGAAGTTTTTTGAGAAAACACCATAGTTAGGACTCCTTCACTCACTGTATGTGTGAAGTTCCAACCACCAAATATCTAGTTCAAGTATGTTCTATCTTGATCTTATATAAGCATAAAACATCTAAGTTAAGCATATGATGTGTAGAGATTCATCTAAAGTTTTGGTCCATTAGAGTTGGATAAAACTTTGAAGTAAATCCTATAAACATTATAAAAAATATAAAAAAATAAAGAAATTACACAAAATTAAAGCTTGTTCCTAGGCTTCCTTCTCTTACTAATGGAGGGAGTCTAGCCTATAGTCATGACAAGGATACAAGAAGAAGTAAATAAAACAATACTTGTATTCATGGTAACCAAGATACACTATCTCTTTGAGAAATTACAGAAGTTCCTGAAATAAAACCTAACTAAAAAATGAAAATTACAGAGAAAATTTCAAGGACATTAGGGGAGAAGAAGAGGAGGGACAAGAACTCAGAGACTCTTTTCTAATTGGGAAAAATGCATTTTATAAACTTGAGGTGTTCTCGAAAGATCCAAAAAGAGTCGTCATCACTCTTGCGTATAATCTAACGTGCGAAGCAACTTAGAGCAATTCTAGAGCGATCCAACTAAGGTGGACTGCACCACATTCATATTTGACTATGCCACATTGATTTAGAAACATTCAGATCTCAAATATTGACTAGTTATTTGATTTTTCTTTTTAATTGCAGTCCACTCTTGCTTAAGTGATTTTGTATTCTTTTGGATGAGTTGATCATTGACCTGTACAGTGAACACACATGATCAATTTTTCGATATTTATAATTATTTTGTTCAATTAAGCCTAATTAACATGGTATAACATGAAATGTGATAAATTGAGGCTTAACATGCTTATTCATCTAATCTAATAAAATAAGGACAGAAATCGAGATAAATGCCTAGGAAAAGTGTAAATAAATTAGTATTTTGAGACACTGATTACACCCCCAAATTTATCTTTTTCTAGTCCCTTAGAAAATAAATTTGTCAATTTCGTAGGCATCTCGACTGCATTTAGCGAATACAACAAATCATTAAACCACTAGGTTACCCCTAGTAGACGAGTTTGACTCGTGAGGATTTGCAGAGAATATACCCACAAAATTCGAAACTACTTTTGAAATAATAATGGTTAAAATCAAAACTTCTATCTAAAAACACAAGTTTTTTTAAGATTTGTCAATCATTTGAAAGTACTACTTGGAATGGAGTCTCGACTCTTATTTCTCTATAACAAAACTTCGACTTATATTGACCTTTAAGATATAGTAATTCTAACGTAGAAACTTTAGAGATTCGATTTCCTAAAGTGAGTTTCAATCTTTTAACTAATCCGAAATAATTGGATTAACTTATGGTTTAATTATAAACTTAGCATCCAGTCTGGGGTAGTGAGAAGTGTGGATGTTCACTTTAATACCTCAAAGGGACTTCATCTGTGATATTCCAGCTCACTCACATTTTTACACTTGATGGCTTTCACCATATTGAAATTCTAAAATTTTCTACTTTGATTCTTTTGAATCTTTCTTTCTTTTTCATTGCAAGGGATCTTTTTCTTTATTTTTCTTGCTCTTTTAATTTTTCTTTTTCTACTCCTTTTCACTCTTTTTTAAGAAAAACAAGCAGTCATTTTCAAGGTACCCAGTCTAATTCAATGGTTGTTGTTCAAGACATATTCAACCTAGTTCTTTTTTTTTTTGTCTAATCAACCAATCAAATGAATAACGAAGTAAAAGTTTATCAAACCCTGATTTTTCTTTATACTTTAGATAGAAATAAGGTAACAATCTTACTCAATTCAACTTAGACTATTGATAATCTTATTAGAAGTAACTATAAACAAAAAGTAACTTTGTTCTGACTTTTTTCTAAAAAAAAATACAAATGGAGACTTTAAATCAAAGCTTCCAACCAAAGATTGATTTAGTATTTTTAACTAAATGCTTAAAGATATAAGCTAAGATCTTGAACAAAATAAAATGAAGTTGCCAAAAAAAAATTTCAAAAATTAAAATTTTTGTGATTTTTAAATAGAAAATAATAGAAAAAAATAGGTGGAAATCTGAACCTGCTCCCACAAACTTAAACATAATATTATCCTTAATATTTTAGTATGCACATGAAAATATAAAACTAAAAGTGACAAAAGGAAATGAAGTGGGTTGGATAGTACCTGAAAATGATCCTACAGTCTTATAATATTAATACAATGTCTCCTAAAATGAGATAACACACTACTCACTATCATCGCAACGTCGATTGTATCTGTCGTATTAATCGTGATCATGTTGTATGATGTTAGAAGTACCATGAAAGATATTGTGCTTATGTTTTAGGTAATTAGTTTCTAAGCTATATCGGAAAAACACACACCAGTATTTTCAACCTACATTGTGTAAACTAGCATAAAGCAAAATAATTACAAAAAGGAAAAGGATTTGTGAAAAATACAATAATAAGAAACTGTTTTTGAAACACACATAGATAATACAACATTCAAATAAAATGTAGTGCCCCACCAAACACTAACGCAAATCCCAATGCCAAACCTCAAGGTACTAGGTGGCACCTCAAAATTTGGACATGGTCCCCTCTATTTATGTTAGCGTTCCACGGAACTCGAAGACCTGATAATTTACTATACAACAAATCTTGTATATAAGAAAATGCAAATATGAGATAACAACGGAAGGCTAAATGTATCTAACACGTGAGTAGATCAGAGTACGGAAGTTTAACCATATACAGGATTACAAAAAGTACTCTCACTCTAACATAAACCTAACACTCAACTCCAAAATCTATATACATCCTAGACGAAACTGACAATACTAAAGGTTGCAGCCCTAGTGCTCACCATGCAATAGACTCTGATCGTCGATCTAACCAACCATATACTCCTCACTAGTCGACTCCGCAATTACCTCGATAACTATAAGATCTGAAACTAAAAAAATAGGAAGGAAAGGGTGAGTAACAATGGTTACCCAGTAAACCCTCTTTCGAAATTTTTCTCAAAATTTCACCATTTGATTTCTTTGAGATACGAGTTGAAAATTCGGGATATTACATAAAATAAAAATAATTATTTAACAAAGAAAATACTACTAAAAATAAACTCCTAAAATGTCTAGTCAAGCATCTAATCCCTTTGAGATATGCCTCTAGTAGTGCTTGTCTTGAATTCTCATACTCTCTCATGTTGTTCAGTTGTATTGAGTCGTTGCTCTAACATCTTCTATCCACTATACAACTTACCTATCCCCTTAAAATTTTTTGTAAATGCCTTTTATAAGGGACATGGTTTTACATCATCCAAGAAGGATGTGTCTTTAAAATCTGGACTAGAAGATCTAGCTTTCTTGCTCTAGCTTCATTAAATTTTTATCTTGGGCGTTCATAACCATGAGGACTTCTGTGCTCCTCAAAATACTCTGGTATTGGTTTCCATAAACCTGGGGCACATTCTGTAAAATATAATACACCCTTAAATTCTAAAAGTTGGATCATCTTGTCTTGGGGTGCTAGTACTGTTATTGGTACTCCTATTCGCATATTAAAGATTTTGATAAACTAAGTGTGGAAAAACTAGCGAACGACCCTTCTTTGGCTTGACACAGGCACATGGTTTTAAAAGTCGATTTTGCATCTTGTCTCATCCAGGTCCGATACCGAGTCATCTTGGATGAGTTTTCCGACACATTTGAGATGTTTCGTGAAATAAATCAAAAAATTGAACATGAGTCCTAAATCTCGATCAAAAAATGACATTGTGAGTTGGTCTCGTTCAACTCCGATACCGAGTTAACTGGGGTAATACGTCTCGGTTTCAGACAAGTTTAAAAACCATGCACAGGTATCGATAATGATGAGTGCCAAATATATGAAGAAGCCAAAAGCTTATGAGAGGCCCTCTTCCAATTCCCTCTAATTCTTTTTCAATCTTTGTAAATTAATCTCTCTTTTATTTGACACACTCGATGTAGAAATTACACATGCTTCGGTTTGTCTTTGTAATACCCTGAGTTTTAATTCATATCTTGAGGAAAATTAAATAAGGAAATTTTAAGAAAATTCTAAAGGTGGGGGACATAGGGTAAAAGTTTTAGATTTTTTTAATCACTTCTAATGAAATATAACTTCACCATTGGATTTTAAATAATAGAAAAACATACTTTAGCTTATAAGCATGCTCAAATTCGAGTTCGAATAGAAAAATGACGAAATCCTCGATTTTCATGTCAAACGAAGCCTAAAAAGGTAAATTTTTTTTAAATTAAGAATTTGTAAAATTTGATTGCACCATCAGGTATGTGACAAAACATCATAAAGAATAGAGTATTCACTCATCAATTTTCAAGCTCGGGAAGTCGATCTATCGCCAAAATTGAATAAATTAGAAAATACCAAGTTTGTCCTTCAAATCCCTTATGTAAAGAATTTATAATTCTTTTTAACTCATTATCTTCTCCAAACAAAACCCAGCTGACAGAGATGATTTGGAATCCAAGGGTTTCAACCCTCTTTGCCTCGAGATTTGTTGCGATCGAAATCTCGTTGATCATTGACAAAGAAGATAAAGTTGTTGGCATTGGCAAGCTATACAACTTCATTGTTTCCGATTCTTACTTTCCTTTCTCTTTCTCCATTTTCTATAAAAAAAAACTAGCCATACCCTTGAGTGGGTTTCAATGTGTTCCACTCGAGATTTCATTTATTTAAAGTTCGATTATTCTCCTTCGAAGAAGGAAAAGAGAATGTCATCATCAAGATCTTCGCAAACCACCAGACCTTTTTGCATATTAGCCACATCCAACCTCATCTTCCATGCCATTCATCTCAATTCCCACACTGATTCACCTCGATTGTCATGTTATTCCTTCAATTTCAAAAATTACGAATTTGGTAGGGGACTTATAATTCTTATTGGTAATGTAGATTTCAAAAATTGTATTTAAGATTTTTACCAAACTTGTGATGTGTTTTTCAAAACGTAGATTTTTCTTTTTTGATTTCAAATTCATGTGAAACATAGTTTGACATGTTTTAATTGTGTTTTTAATAATTGATAAGTGGATGGGGATGGTGTATTGAAAAATCGGCGAAAAATTGAAAAAATTGGATGAAAATCCAGTTTTTGGACAATTTGTCCATTGTTGTAGGTATCACTAGTGGTGACACCTCCAGACTCAGTTTTGGCAGATGATTTCGTGCCTCTGCAAGAACCCCGTTTTGACTAAAATTTTGGTATTTTTTAGTTTGAATGATCAAAATGAATTTCACAATTTGAAAGATGATTTAATATTTAATGAATGTATATAGAGTTAAGAAATATCGAAAAAGGAATTTGTGTTCAAAAAGTTGAAAAGTACCAATATTGGAAAAAGGGGGAAAAATGATGGAATGGTCAAATGTTAGAATCACATCCAAAAGGTGATGTCTGCATTTTACATTATTGTATTATGTGTGGATTGATGAATGGATATCCAGGGGTAATTTATTTTCTGTCGCATGTTTATGTATTTTCTGTTAGCGTGAAGTGTTGGTCTAATTTCTGTACTGTTATTTAAATTAAATCAGGTAGTCATAGTTTCATGGTAGGAAATTGGATATCCCTTCTCAATTCTGTAATGTTAATTTCTTATTTGTTTTCAAAGAAAAATGATATATATATATATATATATATACATGTAGTTATTTTGTGAACTATTAAAGAGTTTGTGAATACTTGAATGTATAGTCTATCATATCATTCGGAGTGATATATTATTCCGGGATGTATGGTGGGGACAACAAAACTCATACGTGGTACGGGACGCGTATGAGAGTATAGTCAAAACTAGAATCTGGATTTATTCATTTCTTTCTTTTTTAGTAAACTTGTAATGTAAAGGTGGTCATATATGAATGTGGATGTATAATGGGAATCACATACACGTCTAATAAGTATAGATGAAGATAGCTAGTCAGTGATCACTTACATTCTATAGTAGTCGAACATCTTGACAAGTCGAAAAAGTATTTGAGTGCCTTGGAATGCTAACATAAATAGAAGAAACCATGTCGAAGTTTCGAGACACCACTTAATACCTTGAGATTCGACATGAGGATTTGTGTTAGTGTTTCCGGGGAACCACAGAGTGGTATCAGAGCTTAATATTAGGTCTATATGAGATAGATAATTCTGTTACATAGACATAGTTGATATCATAGAGTGATACCAGAAAATCTGATATTCGAGCTCACTAGTAATTTTATATTGGGATTATGAGTTCTTCTATGTCTAGAAATCCGTAGAGCCTACTATGCCTAAGACAAGATTTTATGTTCAATCTGTTAGTAATATAAATGGTGTACATTACTAAATTTTGGGTTGAGGTAGTAATTAATATTTCCATAAGAATGATTATTGACCTTATTTTAACATGTGCCTTGTTGCTGATAAATAAAGGCGAGACGAGTGGACGAGGTAAAGGCTAAGGAAAAGGTAGAAATGCAATTAGAGACGGGACAAACTTCGGATTAGACCATTAACCCGATAACACAATTGATGTCATTCATGGGGACAGATAACTGAGTCTCAGACCACGTCCAAAAAAGAGATACTCGAGTCACAGGCCAGGATAGTCAAGGAGATGGTGGAGTTGAGGGAACACCAAGTTTTTTTTACAGGGGTCGATCTTATTGCACCCCAAGAACCCTAGTTACAAGCTGTGTTTTTGAGGGATGAGAAAATTCCCCAGCCCAATGACAGGTAGATCTGGGGATGTGGTAACAGAATTTCCAACAGCTACGTCTGCCAAGATTTATGGGTTCTTTCGATTCAATTGAAGTCGAAGAGTAGGTATTAAAGACCCGAAAGATTTTGAGTGCCATGCAGTGCCTGAGAGATCAATGAGTGATAATGACGACATTTCAATTAGACGGGGATATTAGTTATTGGTGGCGTTTCAAGATGAATGTATTAGGAAATGGGTCGTTCAAATGGGTAGACTTTGAGAAGATGTTTCTCAATAGATTTATATCCAAGTCTGCTCGAGAAATCAAGCACCAGGAGTTTTCGAGATTGGTGCAGGGTAACCTGTTAGTTACCGATTGTGAGTTAAAGTTCACTCGGTTGTTACGATATAGGCTTTAGTTCATGCCAACAGATCTGTAGAAAATCCGTAGATTTTTCAGAGGATTGCTACCCTATCTAAGGGCCAAAATGTCAGTGATTGAGATTACCAATTACATAGATACAATGTGTTGAGCTCAGAAAGTTGAATAAGAAGATATGGTGTTACAAACTTCTAGTGGGCAGATCAGTCGATTCCAGACCTCTTTTCCTCCCAGATTAGATCCAACAAAGAGGCCAATGTATTCGAGGCCGAGTACCTCTTGGTTAGCATGTCTGCAGAGAAAAATTCCTTCACCATCGAGTTACAAAGTTCTTCTCTCATCGAGTTATATAGCAGTTGGGGCTCTAGTGAGGCTATCAAGGCCAAAGGGGACCAACAAGCCAAATTCAAAGACCGCAAGCTCCAGTTTACCAACCGTTTGCTTCCCCAAGTCCTATACAGGCGGGACCGCCAACATGTTTCATGTGTGGTTAGGTGGGACATTTCAGTAAAGATTAAAAACTTAATTTGGACACTAGAAAATACTTCTAATTATAACCTAAAAAATAAAAACGAATTTTAAACATAAAACAAAATAAAAACAAATTAGAAAAAGAAACTTTCTAAATTGAAATAGAAACTAACTAGAGCTACTTAAGCAACTTAACAAATAGAAACTCAATAAAAGAAAGAGCTCTAAGAGAAATTGGACTAGATCTTGTGGACTGATCAAAGAAGGGATTGAGTTGACTCAATCGAACTAAATTTACTCAATTTTGATTAATTTGACTCAGTTAATGTTGTTGATTTCTTTCTTCAACGCATCTTAACTCGGTCATAGGCATTGAGATAAGTGTTGGTAAGTCTATCTACATTACTATCAATTGATCAGGTCTGGATCGGATTAGGGTCGATTTCATACTGATCCAATAAGGCTCGGATTTGACCTTATCCGATCGAATTTTTTATCAGAACTCAATAATAAAATCCAGACCTGATCCATTAACAACCAGATTGAGCCAAACCCGATTTTATATATAAAATCTAAATAAACCTCACACATCTCAACAAATATATAATATAATTTATATTCATTCTAAAATATTATTGGATCGGGACATGATTGATCCATATTCGATCCAATAAGATATCGGATCAAAACTTATCTGATTGGATCCTTATCAAAATCCAAAACATCGATCCAAACCTGAAGTTATCATATCAGACTAGATCAGATTTCGAAGATGATCTGATCTATTGACAGCCCTAAATTTACCTAGTGGTGTGCTCGTCGCCTGAGGAAGTATCAACAAGAAGAATACTAGGATCAAAACTTAAGCTCTAATTAAGATTATCCAACACTAGTCTTATTCAGAGTGTAATGTTTTATCTCATCATCCATTTTTCTAATATTATACATTCAAGTATTTCATGAAGATCTATTTAGTAGCAAGTTCATCTCTTCCTAATTTTTTAAAGCGATGAGCTCATGTTTTATTAATTTTTAAAGCAATGAGCTCTCTAGATAAATCTTCACAAAATCCATATGTACAATAATATCGAAATGAACACACGGATCAAAAGTTACACTCTGATTAAGATTAGAGTTAAATAATCTTATTAGGGGTATAACTTTAATCAAAATGTATGTTTCACTATTATTGCATAGGCATTTTGGGTATTCTGTGATGATCCATCCAATGGTGAGTTTGTCACTTAAAAAGATCTATTAGCTAACTACAAGCTTATAGCTTGTTAATTTTTAAAGCAACGAACTAGTCGCTTACAGATTTTTAAAGCGAAAAGCTCTCTAGTAGATGAATCTTCGTGAAATATCTCAAATGCATATGTAATAATAGCAAAATAGACAAAATAGACACTCTGATTAAAAAGTGTGCTCTAATCAAAATTGTAGTGGGATAATCTTAATAAGCACACAACTTTTGAGAAAACATATTTTCGCTACTTTAAAACTTTTGTTAAGGTGGGGAAGCATTTAAAAAGAAAAAGTTTTCAAACTAGGTCATTAAGTCATCATAATTTTCCCTTAAAGTGAAGATTCTTATGGATGCACAAGGCACTGCCCAGGTACCTCCTTATCAAAGCCAATTTGATATGTAATATTTTGATACACACCATTCATGGATCTAAAACACATAATGTAGTACTTTATATATATTTTCACGTATTATCAAAATTCAAAAATCAATCAAACAGATTATCAGATTGAATTTTTATCGGATTGGGTCCTTATTAGAATCTAAAACCTAAGTTGGATTCAAACAAGTCTTTTCCAACCCATTGGCAACCTTATCAGATTCTGGGTAGGTAAAACCCAGTAGGACCACTGGAGATATTTGAAAAATAATTAATGTTATGGAAGTATCTCACATGTATTTTAGGTTTCAACTATGCTATTCCCTGATGTCTTAAACACCTTCCTCTCTTTCAACAAGTTCCTCACCATGGCTACATCATCCCATCTCTTAGCACTTGCAAGAATATTAGACAATAAGACATATCTCCCACTATGATGCGGCTCCAACTTAATGAGGTGCTTCCCCAGTTCTTCACCAAGCTTAATATCTCCATGAATCCTACATGCACCAACAAGGGCACCCCATAAGCCGGGATGAGGCTCCAGTGGCATTCCCTCCACAAAATCCAAAGCTTCCTTTATAAGCCCTGCCCGACCAAGTAAATCGACGATGCAACCGTAGTGTTCTAACTGAGGTTTAATATGGTATACTCTAGTCATTATATCGAAAACCCATCTGCCTTCTTTGACCAAGCCCGAGTGACTACACCCACTTAACACAGGAATGAAGGTGATATCGTTCGGAGTAGGACCAATTTTGAGCATTCTCAAGAAGAGTGATAATGCTTGCTTTCCACGTCCATTCAAGGCCAAACCAGCTATCATGGAGTTCCATGACATTACATTCTTTACCGGCATTTCATTAAAGACGTTTAGAGCTTTCTTAGCATCCCCACACTTACCATACATGTCAACAAGAGCTGTCCCTAATGTTACATTAACCTCGAACTTATGTTCTTCTATATAACCATGCAACCACACGCCTTGCTCCAACTCTCTTTGCTGCGCACAAGCTGATACTAAACTAACCAATGCAGCCTCATTCGCGGCGATTTGTAACTTAATCATCTCTTGAAAGAGGCCCACAGCCTCTTGACACATGCCACACTGCGAGTACCCTGAAATCATTGTGCTCCATGAGGCCACATTTCTTTGGGGCATTTCATCAAACAATTTTCGCGCAATATCAATCTTCCTGCATTGTGCGTAACCAGCTATCATAGCATTCCAACTGACAATATTTCTACATGGCATGAGATCGAAAAATTGACGCGCCACATCTATCTCACCAGAATTCGAGTACCCAGTAACTAATGCAGTCCATGAAACCACATCCACTACACATAAGGATTCATGGAATAAGCGACGAGCATCATTTAAGCGTCCGCAATTGGAGTACATGCTAATTGTATTGTTAACGATGAATACATCGGAATCTAACCCGAATTTTAAAACATGGGATTGAAATTGTCGTCCAAGAACAAATAGTGTGGAGACGGAACACGATCTAATTAAAAAAGGGTAGGTAAAATTATCCGGTGAGACTCCAGAACGAAGCATCTCAACATAGAATTCGATGGAATCGAGAGGTTGGTTGCTTTGAGAGAAAGCTCGGATCACGGTGTTGTACATGAAGAGGGTAGGATGTTGAACATTTTCAAAGAGAGTTTTGGCGTAGTTGAGATCAGCATAGTCGGAAATTGCGGCAAAAACTAGGAGTCTAGAAATGACAAAGATGTCTTTTGAGAATCCGGAGGTGATGATGAGGGCATGGGTTCGTTTTAGATGGGAGATGTCTGTGAAAGCAGAGAGAGATTGAGAGATTGTGGAGCGTTGGAGCAGCGCAATCTTTCTGGCAAGGTATCCATACACCATTTGGATTATACACGGATTGGAAAGATCTTTTACTCTTCAGCATTATATGTATATATTATATATATAAAAAAAGCAAGTAAAACTTACAGAGGATTAGCAAGATGGTGCCCAAAGGAAGCTGAAGTCTCGAGTAGGGGTATCAGTCTTAACATGTTCATTATGAACACGGACACAAAGCTAATGACTTTTGGTCATAAGCATGTCTATCTGTCTAATCCGATAATTAAATGAGTCGTAAGTCGTAACGCCGTGAAAGATTGGAGTTCAAATATCAATAATTATTTAAGGAGTTCTAAAAGAAAAATGATGAATGAAGGTGGTCTTAATAAAATATCAAATGATTAAGCGTTAATCTTATAGTTCAGGGAACACTCTCTAACAACTAATTTGAACGCCAAAAATCCTAAATTATTATTTTCTTGGTTGTGATTTTTATGATTTTACCATTCACTCTCGTCTTTTTCATTTTTTGCAATTTAAGAAGAAGAACAACACATAATTTGATGGGCCTCTCTCTCTCTCATAATATCTATTATTTTTTTGTCATAGATGGAGATATGCAATTTTTGTGCTAGATTTTGGACACGTTTTGTTTTTTTTTTCCTTACTTTTCCATCACTTCAATTAGGGGCGCAACTTGGTCCAATTCTGTGCAACCCATCTGTAAAACTACATATCTGAGAAAAATGTCGCAACAAATCTGTCTGGCCAAAAGATTGGAAAGTTTATTTGAAAATAAGTTTGGAATAAAATGTCTTCGAAAGAAGTGTTAGAAGAAGAAATGCATTTAAAAAATTAATGAAGAAATAAAAATAGGTGGGATTACAAAAGATGTGAGTGGGAGTTCTAGATAATTGGTAGTATCATTAAATAAGTCTTAGAAAAATCATTCCAGATGTCATATTCGCACAACGAAATTCGACACAAAATGGTTCGACAAAGAGGAGGCCTCAGACTTAGATTTTCCCTGTAGATGTCATCTCGAGGAAATAAATAGTGATATTTTGATAAAATTCTAAGAGTGGGACTTAGGGTAAAATACTTGGATTTGGTTGTGTTTATTTCTAACAAAAACTGACTCTGCCATTGGATTCAAAATAGTCAAAAAACATACTTCAGCCTGTAAGCACACTCGAATTCGAGTTCGGATGAAAAAGTTGTAACAGCTTCGAACTTCATATCAGGTAGGACTTAAAAATGGAGAATTTCTGTTAGAGCGAAAATCAGAAAAATTCGATCGTACCATTAGATCCGCAACGAAAAATTATTCAAAATGAAATACTTAATTGTCATTTTCCGAGTCCGAATAGTCAAGTTACTGCCAATAATATATAAACAAAGGAAAATTACCAAAATACCCCTCCAACTTTTTTTTAAAATAATCAACTCTTTCTTTTATTTCATTATCTCCTCTTCAACTCATAAAGAACCAACCCATTCCCAATCCAAGGGTTTTGACTCATTCTCATCAAGATCCATTGAACCTCGACGAAGAAGGAAAAGTTGTCGACTTCGATAAGATTTACAATCTCACCAACGTTGATTGTCCATTTCCGTTCTTTTTCCCCATTCTCCATAAAAAAACCAGTCGCATAGTTCAAATGGATTTCAACACATTCTATTTGAGGATTTTATCAAGTTAGAGTTATATCCATCTTTTATCATAGAAGGGAAAAGGAGACTGACATCATCGAGAAGCTTCACAAAACCATCGTTAGTTCACAACCAAACCCATTCAACCTCCAGTTTCTCGCTTTGATTTTTGAGTTAGTTCATCGTGTCTGACAACTACAAATTTAGTAAGGAACTCTCAATTCTTAACAGTAATCGTAGATTTTAAAAACTTACATTTAGAATTTTAACAAAACTTATATGTTTTTAAATCATGGAATGTCGCTTCGTTTATTTCAAATTCACGCCAAGACTCATGTTTGATGTGTTTTGATTTTATTTTAACAATTATAAATGGGTGGGTTTGTAAAATCGAAGAACAAGCGAAAAACCCGAAGAATTTGACGAAAAACCAGAAATTTCGTGCGGTTTGCAAGTAGCTGCTAGTCTAAAAACTGATCCTATCGGTCTATATCACCGGTCCAAAAAACCAGTCTTATCAATTTTTGGAAAATGTTGACAGAAACTATTTTTTGTTTTGCTTTGAACTCCTCTTCACTTATATGTGTTTTTTACCATTTCATTAAAATCATATAATTTTTACCCCGCATTTCAGAACAATGGGAATGGTTTCAAAATCCAAATCGCAAATGATCAAAATCAAATTTTTGGTTTCAATAACAAAATATAAATTTCGACGTTTTCGTCAGATTTTCAAAAAGTGAATATCTTTTGCATTACTTTAAATTAAGCTATAAAAATTATATGATGCCGAATCTTATATTCAAGGCTTTCATTTCCAAAAACTCATTTTCAATTTAAAGAATTTTGAAAAATCGCGTTTTCAATACTTAGCTAAATTTTAACAAATTTTTCTAATTTTGATAGTTTGAATTTGCGCATTTATTAAGACCCCATTTTTACTAAATTTTGATAATTTTTTGATTGAGCGATCAAAATGAATTTGAAATTTTGTAAAAGGAATGTTGCGTTCGAAAAAACGAAAAGTGAAAATGCTAGAAAAATGAAAAAATGGATGAAACAGTAAAATGTAAGAGTCACGTCCGAGGGGTGATGTTTGCATTTTACATTGTTGTGTTGTATGTAGGTTGGTGAACGAATATCTAAGGATAATGATATTAGTTGCATGTTCATTTACTTTCTGTAATGCGAAGTGCAGTTTATATTTCTTTTATGGTAGGAAATTGGATATCCAATCTCAACCTTGCAATGTTAATTTTTTTTTTTTTTCAAAGAAAAATGATATATATATATATATATAATTATTTTGTGAGCTATTAAAGAGTTTGTAAATGCTTGAAGGGATAGTGCGTCGTATCGTCTGGGGTGATGTACTATTTTGGGATGTACGGTAGGGACATCCAAGCTCCACGTGGTATGAGACGCGTATGAGAGTAGAGTCACAACTGAAATCCGGGATCATTTCTTTATATCTTTACTAGTAAACTTGTAATGTATTTTTGGAATCACATGCACGAATTGGGTTATATTTTTTGGAATCACATGCATGCTTGATAGGCATAGATGAAGATAATTAGTCAGTGATGACTAACAATTTAGAGTAGCCAAACGTTCTAACACATCGAAAAGAGATCCATTACTTACGATCACATCAAACGACTAACCTGAGTCGGATAAATGGTCTTACAAGTGTGGTAAACAGTAACCAACTACAAAAATAATAACTAACACTTTATTATGAAATATCATATCCCGACTGGGAGCGATTCAGTCGTGAATCCTAACTCTTTAATTATACTTCTCCACTATTGTGTATTATGTATCTATTATTTTATTTTGATTTATAAAATGAAAAACATGTCTATTATTTCAATGTTGTCCATTAGATCTGTATAAAAATGAAAAATGTATAGTGAGTATTGATAATTGATGCAATGTGAATCTTTTAAAATGTTTAGTTCTCATCCCTAGCTATATGTACATGTTAATCGTAATTTACTTTGTAAAACGTCACATATATTAAAATGTTCAATATGCTTACTCGATCATGTTTATGAGAGGTTATTAGTAAGAATTGGTTGTGAACTTAATGGGTAACTATTGTTACTCACCTTTTCCTTCCTATTTTTTTTCGCTTCAAAACTTGTAGTTACCGAGGCGAGTGCAGAGCCAGTGAGTCAAGGGCATTTAGTAGGTCAAATCTACGACCAGAGTCTGTCACCTAGTTAGCACTAGGGCTACACCCATTAGTATTGTCAGTTTCGTCCAGAATGTATATAAATTTTGGGATGAGTGTTAGGTTCATGTAAGAGTGAGGGTATTTTTTTTGTAATCTTGTATATTATTAAACTTCTACATGTTGATCTACTTATGTGTTCGATGTATTTAGTCTTACGCTGTTATTTTCATGTTTGATATTTCCATTAAGGATATTATGTTTATTTTCAATCAAGTTTTTCGAGTGCCTTGGAACACTAAAATAAATAGAGGAAACCATGTCAAAATTTCAAGGCGCAACATAGTACCTTGGGATTTGACATTGGGATTTGTGTTAATGTTTGACAGGGCGCAATAGATGGTATCATGGCATAACATTAGATCCATGTGGGATACAAATCTACTATGTTTTGAGGAGTTGGCTAATACCACAGATATTAGAGCAATAATCATAGAATGTCAATAGGAATCCAATATCTGAGCTGATTAGTAGTTTCGTATTGGGATTGCGAACTCTTCTGTGTCTAGAAGTTTGTAGAGCCTAGTAAGCCTAAGATAAGATTTTAGGTTCATTCTATCAATAATGAAAATGGTGTTCATTACTAAATTCCTTATTATAATAGTAGTTAATGCTTCCATAAGAATGATGTTGGCGTAGTTTTGAGAAATGCCTTGTTTCTGATATATAGAAGATTAATGAACTTGCAGGTTAAGAAAGATGTAAGAAAATAGATATGCAACTAGACTCGTGACAAGGAGTTAAACTAAGGGAGGAGATCTACTTAGGTCTAGTAAACTTACCAAGATAGAGTAGTTGATAGAAGCAATCTTTGAGTTATCCTAGAGTTAGGCTCGCATGAAAATGAAACAATCGAAGATGTTGAAAGCTCAAATGATCATGGTGGGTCACTAACAAAAAGATTAAAGAGGATAGAAGAAAGGCTTAACCACCATTTTAAGGATAAATCCCAAAAGGAACAAGGAGTAAATATCTTACCATAGGGAGAACTACGAGAGGAAATAGGGATAGTACAATCATCACCTCAAAGCCTAGTAGAAGAAAGGTAGTTAAGACCCAATAAGAGGCAAACAATTATGAAACTAGCAAAGTCACGGGGAAGACAACCATACATAAGAAATGATACTATAGAAATACCTGCTCAAGAGAGGGAAAATTTTTATAAGAAACAACAACATATACTATTAAATCAGTTAAAAGAAAAAGTAGTGACATGTTAGGAATAGATAAGTTGGGACATAAAGGGGAGCAATGATCGCGTTGACATCAACCGATTAAAGTGTGTGGCTCAAAAAGATGTCAGATAGGCCAATTTAAGGAACAATAAGGCTACCAAATTTTACCAAGGTTGATAACGTAGTCATACCACCCCAAACGGACCAAACTAGCAATCGAAAGTAAGAGAGAATGGAATTACAACTGTCCCAAGGACAAACTAGTCAACCCCAAACCTCTCTTCCTTCCAAATCAGACCTGACCAAAATATCGATGTATTCGAGGTCAAATGCCCCTGGATTAGTGTATCCACTGTAGACACCTCAATTTGAACGGGCCACTTCTCGAAAGGGCCCAAAAATATCGATTTTTCAAATAAATGGGCCAGCGGGCCTTAAGGGCCCAAGTCTTTGAAAAGGGACATTTTGACCAAATCGAAGCCCCTAAGACCTCTCAATGGTATAGGAGGCCACCAAAAGGACTCGGCCTACCTTACGCTTTCCCATTATTCACCGCTCCGCTTCCAAAAATTAAAAACACCAAATTTTTGATAAATTTCACCAACGGGCCTGAAAAGCCCGATTTGTCAACACGTGGCGTTTTTGATCAAACTAATGATTGCAAAAATCTAAAAAAATTAAAAAATTAAAAATGCGAGACTTGGGATACCTACCCCTCCTCTACTACCACCGCTCCGCCTCCGTATCCGTAAAAACCATAGGCCCACCTAAGGCCCACAAGCCCTCAACACTTTCCTAAATCGATTTCTCATCTTACCCCTAGCCTAAAATTAATCCCACATCACCTAAAATCTAAAACCAACCTATACCCTCAAAATCCATTTCAAAACAACCCTCAACCAATCCCTAAAACCCAAAACCATTTCTAAAACCCAAGCCCAACACTACAAAGCCCACAAATCATTAACCATATCCAATTCATTATCCAACCCACAACCCTAACCCATAAACCACAACCCACATCAACCAATCACTCTTTTATCATCAAAAGATGACACATGTCATCACCCCATCTCACCTCCCTCACCCAACTACCTACCCCATTAATTTGCTTTAAATCCCATCTACCCACACATCAACCCATCACCTTTTCTCTCAAATCAAACACATCTACCCACACCCCTAACCTATACCTCCCCTAATCTACCCTCATCATTCCCTACAAAACCTACATCTACAACCTAAACCTACACCATCCTCTCAAGTCAAACACTCAACCTCTCCCATCAACCTATCCCAACCCTTCATTTCCACCCACTTTAACACATGGCATCATCTCCTTCACCCTCCCAAAATATCATCAACCACCTCTTTAAATCCTCCATTCTCTTAAACCAAATACCATTTAATCACAACCACCATCTTAAACTTACCTCACCAAACACTCCACCCAAATGGGTTGGGTAGGATCCAAACCATTTGGGTCAAAACTCACCCATTTAACCCCCCTTCCCTAAATACCCTCCAATCTCCTCTAAATTACACCCACTTCTCTCTCAAACTCATAACCATTCTACCCATTTTCTTCACTTCACCCCATTATATCCCTAAAATAACTCCTAAACATCTATAAATACCCTCCTCCTCTTCCCAAAAATGGCCCCCAACCTTCACTACAAAATTCTCTCCAACTCTCTCTACTAACAACTATCACCCCTCTCACTAAGAAAAATCTCATCAATTCCCTCACACTAACCCTCCCCAAGTCTCATAAACAAAAAATCACATACTACACTCATCTCCCTTATCATCTCTTCTCTACTCCTTCAATAAAAAAAAAAGAGTTGTATTTGTTTAAAATACTAAGGACTCAAGAAGACTCAAGCAAGAAGAAGAAAAGAAGAAACAAGATACAAGGTGGGTTCAAGGCAATCCCTCCCCATCTCTCTTCTACACCCTCTCCTCCTCCCTCTTCTATTACCCTCTCCCTTTCATTTTATTTTTTAGGATGAATGGACCCCAAGGCTAAAGGTCCATAAGGGTCATTTCCATCAATGGAATGACCCTATGATCAAGCCGAAAATGAACCCCTATCTAGGGTACAAATGCACAACACGTGGCACATCGTTTTTCACATTTTTAAAAAAAAATCAAAATGACCGAGTTGAGTTGAGGTTACCACTATCTAGTGGGGAGAAAAGGGTGCCTAACACCTTCCCTTTTCTCCAACCGAGTCGCTTACCCGAATCTCAAGGGTTGATTCATCTTTATCCATCGAGAGTCACCAAATACAAAAAATGTCACATTTTCTATAAAAAAATGCATATCGGGTGACCATTCACACCCACTTACAAAAATGAATGGTGGCGACTCAAAACCATCGTATATAGGGTCATCGTAATGGCGAAATCCCGCGTCTACAGCTTGGCGACTCCACTGGGGAGTAAAGGCTCCACCCTCGTGTCAACTCGGTTATTTTGGTAAAAAAAGGAAAGGTTTCAATTTTTATTTTTTTATTTTTGTAAGCTAACAATACTTGTTGTGTTTGTTGTATTTATTTTTTAGGTAGGTTTCCTTTATTTATTTACTCGCTTGAAAAAAAAAAAACAAAAAATCCGATTTTCACTTTATTTCTCCGATTATGTCATTTTAAGCATGCGTATCATCAAACAAATGAAAAAAAAAAATTTTCTTTTTTGGCCCAAGCCAAAAACCAGAGGCAATGTGCCTCAAAATGTGTATAAAAAAATAAAAAAAAATAAAAAAATAAAAAATAAAAAAAAAAATAAAAAAAAGTCGTTTTTCTTCTTTTTTGGCCGAATGGACAGTCGAACTTAAAATGATCATAACTTTCTCGTCCGATCTCCGATTAGCTATTAGTGCATATCGATTTGGGGTAGAACAAAATTTTCTACCAAATGTGACAAAGTCAGCAACATTTTGACAAGTCAGAATCGATTTTTGAGCTCATTTACTATCGTTTACGCTATCATTTCCGTTTGACGTCTCGTCGCGATACAAAATGAGTAGGAAAGAAAAGCATAAAAAAGGGGAAAAAAATTTGGCCCAAGCCAAAAACCAGAGGCAATGTGCCTCAAAATGAGCACAAAAAAATTTTTATTAAAAAAAAAAAAATTAATTAAATTAAAAAAAAAAAAAATTTTTTTTTTTTGGTCAACTTGTTCCTTACATCAGTCTTGGAAACTTTCCTTTTGGAATTTATTTTTATTTTAAGTTTTAAAGCTTCAAAAGATCAAACGGATCATCTTTTCCAAACTCAGGGCGTACCGCTCGCCACTTTTTGATTGATCAAAATGAAAATTCAAAGTGATCATTGGTTGGACTATAAAAAAATAAAAATAAAAAAATGAGAAGTCCTTTTATGATTAGTTCATTCGTAAAATTAAAAAAAAATGATGAAAAAAATTGATTGGTTGATGATGAATGTGCGACTCTTACGGAAAAATTATCTAAAAGGCTATGATCTGGCCAACGGGCCTACTCATTTGCAAAATGCCCCGGGCGCACCCTATCCTATTTGCACACACCACTAGCACGTTTACTTTACTGAATTGCACGCTTGCATGTCCCTAATAGCCAACGTGGCACTAGTGCGTGGCCCGGTCTCCTCGGAGATGCGACGTCATTCATGAAAACCACAACTCCAATCACGTACCGTAAGGTATATAAAACTGGGGAATCAATACCGTTTGATCAGGTGATTCTGAAAGGTATATTGATACACCCATGTTGGAGCGACCTGAGCCTTTGTCCTATTGTAAGCCGCACGGTCACATGTCCCGATTGCCAACGTAGTACTAGTACGTGGTCGGTCCCCTCGCGGGATGCGAAAACCATTTATGAAAGTTACAACTCTTGACTCGTACCCATAGGTATATAAAAGATAATCTAAGCACATCAATTGCACTTCTTGGTCAAAACCAGTGCCTAAGCAAGATCCTGCCCCGCTGTACCCTACTGTACGAGGGGGATAGATTACGTCTATTCTAGACGAGAGGTACTTAAGCGCGGGCCTTTGCTCAGCATCGTGCTCCACCTCTCATCTGGGGATCAAACTGGCTGTTTTTGGCTTCAGAGAAGTGAATTGAAGTTTTAGATTGTCACCTATACGGTATATCAAACCAAGTCACCACGTACCGTCTGATTGAGTACGCTTGAGAGGTATATAGGTGTGTTTGGGCAAGAGTGGCCAGATAAAAATGCATTGCAGTAGTAAGCTTAGAGTCTAGAAGCTTTCCCTGTAAGTCACGACTCGAACTTATCACGGGTGTTCCCGGGTTGTTGAAATGAAACCCGATGATTGATGTATGTGAATAATGAGATTAAAGTGTATGATTGTCCTCAAGAGAAAAAATTTTGTTTTCAGAAATTAAAATGGGTACACCGACCCAATAAAGAATCCATTTCTTGCAAAAATTCAATAATGACCCAGTCCATCTCGATCCAATGATCATGATAGGCCGGGCCATTTAAATCAAAATGAAAATCAAATTTTCAAAAAAGAAAGGTGTTTTCAAGAAAATGTTTTCCATAAGAACAAAGATTTTCAAAAGAAAAGTAACTTTACATTGACCTTGGAAATGTACTGAACATTATCTTGTGTCAACTCAGGATGCTGGCTGCAGGCAATAACCCAATCGACCAATTGGTCAAAACAACCATCACGGGAATGCACACCGTAGAGAAATTCAACTTTGCAAAATTCATGTTAAGATGCGCTCTGTACTTCCACGAGTTTGAGATAGATTGGAACCTTTTGCACGCTATGGCTAAGCGTTGGAATCCTTATCTTCACGTCTTCCACATTGGGCATATGCACTTGTGTCCTACTCATGAAGACTATTGTGGTATCATGGGGATATCTACTTCAGGTCCTCTAGTCAGGCCTTCATTGAAGACAGGATATTCTGGTGATCTCGCCACAGGCCTAAACATTTCAAAGGAATAAGCCAAGGCCTTAGTCCGTAACGGGAGATTGGATTTAGTACCCTTATTGAGTCCATACCACTCTCGTAGTCATCCCATCAATGTAAAACCAGAAGTTTGGAGAGCCACTAGAGACTATCGATTATGTTTAGGGATCCTAGCCCAATACATACTGACCTCCAAAAGCGAGGGTCAAACTATTCCTGAGTCTTTCATAGACATAGCTTCCCAGCTCTCTAGAAAAGCCAATCCCGTACCTCTGATTCTAGCTGAAACCTTCTCAGGTTTGGATGCCATAAAAAATGGTGAGGGAAGGGATTTCAAAGGAAGCCCTCACCTACTTTATATGTGGCTCTGCGACCGTCTCAAAATTGTGGACATTCCTTCAACCCTCGAGTATAGGCCAGAGCACTTTTCCAAGAGAAACATGTTAGTGCGTCACAACTCAGTCAAGGCTTGGGGCAAATGGTTGGATTCTCGTCTTGCACTTCATATTGGTTTGAGATGCCCTTGGTGGATGACGGACTACCCTGTTTTAGGTACCAAAGGATCCTATTATGTCCGTTTGATCGGACTAGATGAGACATCTTTTTACCAACCTGCTTTGATCCCAGAACAGTACGGAGTACCTATAGAATTTTCGCTACCTCAACACAAACAATTCTTTTCTCCCGAACCATTGACTGAAAAGTTAGTGCATCTCATTGAGAAGGCGTGGAAACAAACGCACCTTAGGGTATCCAGATGGACCAGCAGAGTTCAAAGAGTCAGTCGTTAGAACTAAAAGAAGCAAGCCTAATTGTCCCAGCAATCCTGATGACGATCAAAACAAATCCAAGCGTCCATGTAAAAGAATGTAAAACAGGATTATTTGAAAGTTGTAATTCAATGAAAATCCTATTTGTCAAACAATTTTCAATAGTTCATTTAAATTTCTTTCAGTATTTGTGGATAATCATGGCATAAATGAATTGTTTAATGGGTTGGTGTACAAAATTCAAAATGTAATCTTCTTTTTCAAAATGTCTTACTGACTCCGTGTCGATGCCAGCTCCGTGCTAATGTAATCATTTTAAATTTTACCGACTCCGTGTCGATGCCAGCTCCGTGCTAATGAAATCTTTTTTTAAAATACTTTACCGACTCCGTGTCGATGCCGGCTCCGTGCTGATGAAATTTCATTTTTTCAAAATGCTTTACCGACTCTGTGTCGATGCCAGCTCCGTGCTGATGAAGTCGTTTTTAAATTTTACCGACTCCGTGTCGATGCCAGCTCCGTGCCGATGAAATTCATTTTTTCAAAATACTTTACCGACTCTGTGTCGATGCCAGCTCCTGCTGATGAAATTGTTTTTAAATTTACCGACTCCGTGTCGATGCCAGCTCCGTGCTGATGAAATTTCTTTTTAAAATACTTCACCGACTTGTGTCGATGCCAGCTCCGTGCTGATGAAATTCACTTTCAAAATGCTTTACCGACTCCATGTCGATGCCAGCTCCGTGCTGATGAAATTTCTTTCAAAATGCTTCACCGACTCCGTGTCGATGCCAGCTCCATGCTGATGAAATTTCACTTTTTCAAAATGCTTTACCGACTCCGTGTCGATGCCAGCTCCGTGCTGATGAAATCGTTTTTAAATTTTACCGACTCCGTGTCGATGCCAGCTCCGTGCTGATGAAATTTCTTTTTCAAAAATGTTTTCCCGACTCCGTGTCGATGCCAGCTCCGTGCTGATGAAACTACATTTTTCAAAAATGTTTTCCCGACTCCGTGTCGATGCCAACTCTATGTTGATGTAATTCTTTTTCAAAATATTTTGCTAGTCCCGTGTTAATGCCAACTTCGCGTTAATGTCGGCTCCAAACCAAAGAACTCTTTCTTTAAAACTCGTTCGCTTTAAAATAAATAACTTTTACCCGACCTAATAAAATGTCAGGCATTTTTCTTTTTGTAAACAAGATAGTAATGCTTGGTCTTCTGTATCCAAAGGTGGCCAAACGAAAGAAGTACAAACAACCTGAGAAGCCTCCGTATTTCCTTCGATCTACATCAACTATGAGCAACTCAGAGGACCCACAACCTGCGACAAGTGAACTTGCTGAAGCTAATGCAATGATAGCGAAGTTAATAGAAACAACGAAAAGACAAGAATAAATGTTGATGGTTGTTTTTAGTAATACTAACTTCCTACAAGCGCAAGCCGCTCAGCACCAAGCATCTGGATCAAATCCGGAACCCTTGAACAGACACGACCAGATCAACAGACCACCACACCTCCTACGGTGCCAATGTATCAGGGCCCCCACTTTACATCCCACAGAATCAACCACCTCCGGTGGTAATCCCAGATGATGAGTGTGACTTCAGGGTGCCTGAGGCCAAAAATGCCACTGATAACAAAATGGCCCAGCAGATAGAGTCTCTCCAAGATGAAATGAGACGAATGAAAGGTACAAATACTTTAGGAGGGACAAGATTCAGGGACCTTTGCTTTTATCCTAATGCACAGTTGCCGGCCAAGTTCAAATGTCCGGAGTTTGAGAAGTACAGTGGGGTGGGGTGTCCTCTGTCACATCTAAAACTATACTGCGGATCCATGTGCCAATACGGCGAAGATGACAGGCTACTGGTGCAATTGTTTCAAAGAAGCTTGATAGGGCCAGCACTTAAATGGTTTTCCGGATTAGACCATACGCTTATCAAAAGTTGGCAAGACTTGGCTGAAATGTTCTGGCATAATTATCGGTTCAATACGGATGTGGGATTGGATCGAAACGACATGGCTAAAATGGTGAGAAAACAGAGGGAAACAGTAAAAGAGTATGCCCAAAGATGGCGGGAGTCTGCCTCACAAGTGAGGCCTGCAATGACTGAACAAGAGATGAACACCACGTTCATCTCAACACTAGGGCATGCCTTTTATACTCATCTGGTTGGACATACCACGGGCACTTTCTCCAATCTTGTTCAAGTGGCAGACCGGGTCGAGGATGGGATCCGAACTGGTTTAATATTTGACTTCACATCCCTAAGTGCAGCAGCAGGGACATCGGCACAGAAGAAGTTCGTGCCTTTTGTCAAAAAGAAAGAGGAAACTCAAATCAACAATGTACAACCCAGCCAACCTCTTTTCATTCAGGCACCAGTTCAGAGGCCGCAGGCACCACAAGTCCCTTGGGCGCCAGTACCTCGAACTGCTTGGGTTCCAGCACCGCAGAATCTCTTTCAGACAGTTCCTTCGCAAGTACAACCAGTACCACAGTATGGGCAAAATCAACAAGCACGACCCAACAGGGTAAACAGAGTATTCACCAGATTGCCTATGACGTTGACAGAATTACTTCCGCTCTTGCTTAGGGGAGAGTACCTCACGAAACGACCACCAAATCCAGAGGCTGCGAAAGGACTAGGGTATAACCCCAGCTTGTTTTGTGAATTTCACATGGGTGCACCGGGGCACTCTACTGATCAGTGCTGGCAACTCAAGCACCAGGTGCAAAATTTGATAGATAAAAAAGCACTCATACTGGATGGACCTGCCAACCTACCCCAACAACAGAATATCAATCAAAACCCCCTACCTACTCACAATGGAGAGGGGAGTGGGCATAGGGTAAATGTCATCTGCGGCGAACTCGACTTCAATCCCTCGGATTTGATAGCGCCTATCGGTGCAAAAGTCAGGGTACGCTTCACGAAGGAATCAAGGACGTCAACGGTTAACACAGTCAACCTTTATACAGATTCATTGCAGAATTCACAGCTACCTCTCAGAATGGCCAACCTCACCATCCATCCCCCTCATCAAAAATACGCTACCAGACCACCTTTAGTTATACCTTACGGATCACCCCATCATCAAAATTCAACCCGACCTCCCATGGTTATACCCTACACACCACCATATTCCCAAGGATCAACTCGACCCCCTCTCCATATACCATACACCTCATCTTCACGACCACCGTTATCATCCCATACACTCCATCAAAACCATCGCCACCACCTCTCATCCTCAATGTAAAACCCGATCCACCTCCCATGACCATACACTCACCCAAACCATTCCCTTATAACTCTATCCAGGCAGTTCCCTGGAGTTACGAGATAACCATCACCACAACCTCCGGGGTTGAAGCCATGAAGAAAGCAATGGTGGCCGACATTGGGCATATGACAAGGGCAGGGCGATACAAAAAAATATCAAAAAATGGGGGTGAAAATCAAGGAAGAAGGCAAGGGGTGACCGACGAAGAGAAAAGAGAAGCAAAGGGAAAGGGTAAGCTGTATAAGGAGGAGGACGGAAGAAAAAGTGAAAGTGACAGACGAAGAAGCCACAGACTTTATTAAGCTCGTCCTGAAGAGAGAGCATAATATAGTGGACAGATTGAACAAACAGCCAGCTCAAATCAGTATCCTAGGTCTAATGCAAAAGTCAGAAGAATACCAAAAGGCATTACTGAGAGTTTTGGAAAAATCGCATGTACCTGCGACTACCTCACCTACGCAACTAGAACAAACGATTGGCCAGATAATGGCCCCCAATCCCATTATTTTCACTGAAGATGAATTTGTGCCTGGAGGAACGGGGCACGTCGAGCCACTAAACATCATGGTCATATGCAAGGGCATGATGGTTGCTAGGGTGCTGATTGATAATGGCTCAGCGCTTAATGTTTGTCCACTTGAAACCTTCCGGAAGCTCAACGCTGATTGGTCTCATGTGAAGCCCAACAACAAGGTCGTCCGAGGCTTTGACAGCTCAAGAAGAGACTCTTTGGGAGAGGTGGATTTACCCATCACAATAGGCTCGTGCACCTTCGAAGTAACATTTGAAGTCATGGAAATACCGACAACCTTCAATTTATTACTGGACAGGCCATGGATCCACATAGCAGGGGCAGTACCTTCTTCTCTACACCAGAGAGTCAAATTCATCATGGGACAGAGAATGATATCCGTTTTGGCAGAAACTTGATCCCGGCCGGCAGAGCTTCGGACGTGCCATTTATTGATATAGAGATGACGAAGGACAAGGCACTCTACCATTCGTACCAATTCGCGGCTGTCAATCACATCGAGAAGGGGAAGAGAAGGTAAGAGCAAAGCTATCAAGAGCAAACCTTATGATTGGTCGGATCATGAAGAGGGTAGGTTATCGACCCAAGCATGGTTGGGACCAGGAGAGAGAGGAAGAGAGCTACACCGGTCGAAGCAAGAAAGGATACTCATTATTTTTGTCTGGGGTTTAGGCCCACAAAGAAGGATATAGCAGAAATAAAGAAAAAAAGAAGAACTTCGACTAGAAGAAAGAACAAGAACAGAAACAAAATCGGTGATCGAACCCTCGGCCGAGTCCCTCACATTAGCGTTAGCTTCTCAAAGTCTCATATCAGACCCGACAACCTATCGGAACCACCATTGGCAAAAAGGGCAAAAATGGTAAAAATACCACATCACACCAAGACTGAAGACTCAGTTGTTGAGTCCCAACCATCCTTCGTAGAAGGCATTGATGTTTTATTCAATAGGGATTCCAACGAAAGTCTATCCGAGACCGTTTTAAAATCCACCAACGTGGAAATCACTACCGACCAAAAGGAAGACTCACCCTTTTCAACGGGCATTGACTGGGCATCAGTCGTCATCCCACCAAGCTTGAGAGGGACCATGCCCCAATCTGACAAAAATCAATCGGAGATCATGGTTATCTCTGAACCACCGACCAAATCACCCAACACATCACTTTCACATCTCATCCGGCCCCTCAGAGAAGGGGAAGTTCTGAACAATTGGGAGGAATTCCCATTGACTCTTGAGGCTGTTGAGGCCTCCAAAAAAAAATGCCGTTAAACGAATCTAGTTTGCCCGAGGATCATAACGAGCCCTCGTCCTCGGGTAAAGACTGTTTTGAGGGCTCCCTATCTTTATTAATGAATTCGCATGATTGTTCTTCTTATTTCAGGTATTCGAAAAGCAACAAAAAAACAAATATTCCTCAAAAAACAAAAAAATCAAAATTTCTCAAAAGTCAAAAAAATCAAAAAGCTTTAAAAGTTACAAAAAAATAGATATTTTCCAAAAACCAAAAAAAGAGTTTTCAAGGGATATGTCTCAATCAAATGAGTACCCAGATAAAACAGAGTTTGAAAGGGACGAGTATGATTTCGATCTTGAACTCGACTTTGACCTCATGGAGATCGAAGAAGAGTCTGAGGACGAAATGGAATACCCGCCTAAAGAAATCAAAGACTTGGTAGAACGTCACGAGAAAGGTGTTCAGCCAAACATTGAGGATACAGATTCAATCAATCTTGGTACTGAAGAGGACCCACGAATTGTCAAGATCGGAGCCTTATTAACGTCACAACAAAAGGAAGAAATGATCAAACTCTTACAAGATTATCAAGATCTCTTTGCATGGTCGTACAAGGATATGCCGGGATTGGACACAGATCTTGTCGTGCACAAGCTACCAATTGCCTCCGGAAGTAAGCTGATTAAGCAGAAGTTGAGAAGGTTAAAGCCAGAATGGACTCTCAAGGTCAAGGACGAAGTCATGAAACAGTTCGAAGCTGGATTTCTTGCAGTCTCTACGTACCCTGAGTGGTTGGCTAATGTCGTCCCAGTACCCAAGAAAGATGGGAAAGTACGCATGTGTGTTGACTATCAGGACCTGAACAAGGCCAGTCCTAAGGATGATTTCCCACTTCCACACATCGACACTCTAATCGATAGTACAGCTGGGCATGGCATGTTCTCGTTCATGGATGGCTTTTCAGGCTATAACCAGATAAAAATGGCGGAAGAAGACCAGGAAAAGACTGCATTTATCACGCCATGGGGTACTTTCCACTACAAAGTCATGCCATTCGGGCTGAAAACGCAGGGGCGACTTACCAACGGGCAATGACCGCACTATTCCACGATATGATCCACAAGGAAATGGAGGTCTACGTAGACGACATGATTGCTAAATCCGCATTGAAGAAGATCATCTGGTGAATCTCAAGAAGTTGTTCGACAGGCTCAGAAAGTACAGTTTGAGGCTCAATCCAGCAAAGTGTGTATTCGGGGCAACATCGGGCAAACTACTGGGTTTCATCGTCAGAGCAGAAGAGGCATCGAGATAGATCCGACAAAAACCAAATATATCCTCGAGATGAAAGACCCGTTTCAGAGAGAGATGTTCGGGCATTCTTGGGAAGAATACAGTATATTAGCCGTTTCATTGCACAGCTTACGCCTATCTGTGAGCCAGTCTTCAAACTACTCAGGAAAGACACACCGAAGAAATGGAACAAGGACTGTCAGGAAGCGTTCGACAAGATTAAGCAATATCTGCTCAATCCACCACCAGTCCTAGTCCCTCCTACTCTAGGGCGACCTTTGCTGATGTACATCTCGGTGCAAGAAATGTCAATGGGGTGCGTGCTAGGGAAACACGATGAATCAGGAAGGAAAGAACAGCCCATCTACTATCTCAGCAAGAAATTTACCGAATACGAAGCAAAATATTCAGCGCTTGAGAAGACTTGTTGTGCATTAGTCTAGGCATCTCAACGATTACGTCACTATTTGCTGAGTTACTCGACTATGCTAATAGCAAGGATGGACCCCCTGAAGTATCTTTTCGAGAAACCAGCATTAACAGGTCGCACTGCAAAATGGCAACTATTGTTATCTGAGTTTGACATCACCTATGTCACTCAAAAAGCCATCAATGGGCAAGCAATCGCCGACCACCTAGCCGAGCACCCGTTGCCTGACTACGAGCCATTAAAGACGAACTTTCCTGACGAAGCCATACTGATCACTGAGGTTGAAGACGATAATGATGAATCAGGATGGAAAATGTACTTCGACGGAGCAGCCAATCAGAAAGGAAACGGAATAGGGGCAGTTCTGATCAAGCCAGATGGATCCCACGTGCCAATCAATCAGACTAAAATTTCAATGTTCCAACAATGAGGCTGAATACGAAGCATGCATAGCAGGTTGAAGGCAGCACTGGATCTCGAGGTAGATGAAATCGATGTTTTCGGAGATTCAAGCTTAGTAGTCTATCAGACGACTGGAGAATGGAAGACCCGAGAGCAAAGACTGGTCCCTTACACGAGTATCTGGAAGAACTAAGCTCGCGCTTTGATAGGATTTCATTCACGTACATGCCGAGAGCTAAGAATCAGTTTGCAGATGCACTAGCTACACTGGCCTCTATGATCAACATCTCGGAAGACTAATCATCGACCCTATTGAGATTGGAATTCAAGATGAGCCAGCCTATTGCTTACCCGTCGAAGTAGAAGAAGCTGAAGAAAAGCCATGGTATTCTGACATCAAGGCATATCTTGAAGATCGAACACTCCCCTCAGATGCAACGCCAAATGATAGAAGGACCATTCAGAAGCTAGCAGGACAATTTTTCTTGAGCAACGGTATTCTGTACAAGAAGTCGCACCATGAGATCTTAGGTGTGTGGCAGAAACAGAAGCGAAACGACTAATTGAGACTGTACATGGGGGAGTCTGCGGACCTCACATGAATGGTCATATGCTTGCTAAGAAGATCATGAGGATGGGATACTATTGGTCGACAATGGAGAGTGACTGGCTATCACATGTCCGCAAATGCCATCTATGCCAAATATATGCCAACAAAATCAATGCCCCCCCTTCAGAATTACATATATGACCACTCCTTGGCCCTTCTCACTCTGGGGCATGGATGTCATTGGGCAGATCTCGCCAAAAGCTGCAAACGGCATCGTTTCATCCTTGTTGCTATCGATTACTTACCAAGTGGGTAGAAGTGGCTTCATACGCCAATGTCACCAAAAGCAATGTCTTGAAGTTTGTCAAGAATAACATCATTTGCCGGTATGGACTTCCCAGCGGATTGGTAACTGACAATGCTAAAAACTTCAAGAACAAGGACATGATCAAAATGTGCGAAGACTTCCAGATCACTCATCACAACTCTGTACCCTACAGACCTAAGATGAATGGAGCAGTCGAGGCAGCCAACAAGAACATCAAGAAAATAATCGAGAAGATGGCAGTTACATACAAAGATTGGCACGACATGTTGCCCTTTGCACTACACGCCTACCGTACTTCATTCAGAACTTCGACTGGGGCAACTCCGTATTCATTGGTCTACGGAATGGAAGCAGTCTTACCCGTAGAGGTTGAGATTCCCTCCTCCGAATCTTAAAAGAAGCAGAGCTAGATGACTGGAATGGATTCAAGCTCGGTTTGATCAGCTGAATCTGATTGAAGAGAAACGCCTTGCAGCCATTTGTCATGGACAGATCTATCAACGACGAATAGCTCGTGCCTATAACAAGAAAGTTAAGCCTAGGATTTCTCGCCAGGAGACCTGGTCTTAAAGAAGATTCTACCAATTCAAGAAGACGCCAGAGGAAAGTTCAGACCAAACTATGAGGGACCATTCATCGTACAGAAGGTAATGACAGGAGGAGCTCTGGTTCTCACAGAAATGGACGGACAAGTCTTCCCGCAACCGATCAATGCTGACACTGTTAAGAAATATTACGCCTAAGACCTGACCCTGAGATGACGAAAGGCAATTTTTGTTATCCCAAACAAACCATCACACCCCAGTCAACCCTTTTGAGCCATCACGTTCATTTCTTAACCTAAGACTGGGTAAGTCAACAACAACAAAAAAAAAAAAAAAAGATCAGAAAGAAATAGAAAAATCAAAAGCATCAAAAGTACTCCTGGCCCGCATGAGGATAAACTGTGAACGGCTAAAAATACAAAAAAAAAAAAAATCAAATCAGAAAGTCAAAAACTCGAACACTTGATCTTGGCTCGACCCAAATCTCCAGCCTAAACAAGTTCGAGAGACGCTGGAGGAGACTAGACATTTTTTCCGAAACAAAAATAGACGAACCCCATGTTTATTCCACTTTAGATAAACTAAGACCCAGACCTTAACCTTTTTGTAACCTTCTACTACCATAAGCCTAAGCCAACGTTTCGTCCTACTTAAAGTCCTTTTTGATCAGGAAATGTTCTAGGGCAACATAACGACAGTGGCAACACCAATGATCTTGCAACTTGGTCCGGACCTCAAAGTCTTGTCAGTCGTTGGAAGACTCGAGAGGGGAATCCAGATCGGATATTCGAAAAAAAAAAAAAAAAAAGTACCCCTACAAGAGTAGAGTCGTCGATCTTGCAGCTCAACTTAAGTCACCAAGCCTCAAAGACACAGAGACTTCGAGCAGAATTGTAACGAAAAATCTAGAAAAATACAAGCATGGTCTGAAAGGGCATAGTGAAAACCTGAAAGGGCGCTATGAGTAAAAGAATCAGACTATGGCAAGATCAAAGCCACCAGCACGATGAAAAATCCCAAAAAGGACGTCGATGCGTAAAAATGTGGAAACCGGGTCTGATGAAAACCGTAATTGGCATCGGGGCAATAAAGGTTATAAAAAAAAAAAAAAAAAAAACTCCTGGCCCGCAAGAGTATAAACTGTGAACGGCAAAATCTTTCCAAAATCCCGAGACCCAAAATAGTCTTCCAATACCATAGCACTGGGAATGACTCTAAAGGAATCAAAAGAGTAATTGACGTTTATATCTCGTGATTGGCAAAAATACCAAGATCGTCGCAACCAAAGGTTTTACAAACTTTGAATTTATCGTACTCATTTGATAAAGATATTTCATAAAATTTCAAAAAGAAAAACTACTATTTTGGCCGATGATGAAAAAATCTAGGACTTATTCAAACTTCAAGTTTTCAAAGCATTAGATACACCTGAGGCCAAGTAAGTACAAAACCTATTTTCTTTGCATTAATCTTTCAACATTTTGTAATGAAATCAATCAAACATCATGAAAAAAAGAGTCAAAGCATTCTTACAAAGCACGGAGCCGGACAGCCCGACTCATCATCAATTTTTCAGCCTGACTCATCATCACGACTCACTAGACAAGACGCGAAGGCATCGAAGAAGGGACCGCAGGCAAACCCCTCCTAAGATCACTCTCCGGGCCTACTGAGGTAGATAAACCATTGATCATCGAACTTACAGTTGTAGCAATGGAAGAGTTTATAAGAATGACCTAACTAGGAAAATCCTTATGGATGCGTGGCCTTAACGACGCTTATGAGATTCTAAGTGAAGATGAGTACATACAACATTCCCGAGGGGAATTGGACCAAAACTATCGAAATCAGAAGCTTCTCGAGAAACTGTCGTTGTTATCATGAATCACATTAACCTTGTTGAGATCCTTATGGATGTGAATCAGTGGTCCACCGTGTTTTCTAACATTGTTTCAAAAGCAACAACTCTTGAGGTTCTATCAACAGGCGTAGCAGGAAATTACAATGGAGCCCTTCGAGTGATGACAGCAGAATTCCAAGTCCCTTCACCTCTGGTTCTGACCCGAGAAAGTTTCTTTGTAAGATATTGTAAACAACACTCCGAGGGATTTGGGTGGTTGTTGATGTTTCCTTGGATCATTTGTGTCCTAGCCTGATATCGAGATGTCGAAGAAGGCCATCAGGTTGTGAAATCCAAGAAATGCCAAATGGTTACTCCAAGGTTATATGGGTCGAACACGTAGAAGTGGATGATAAGGCAGTTCATAGTATATATAAAACACTGGTTAACTCCAGCCTTGGGTTGGCGCAAAGCGTTGGGTTGCTACCCTAGATCAACAATGTGAACGCCTTGCAAATGTTATGGCTAGTAACATGCCCGCTGGAGATGTTGGTGTGATCACAAGTCAAGGAGGGGCGAAAGAGTATGTTGAAGTTAGCTGAAAGAATGGTGATGAGAGTTTTTGTTCTGGTGTAAGTGCTTCTACTGCTCACACATGGACAACATTATCGGGAAGTGGCGCTGAAGATGTAAGGGCCATGATTGGAAAAAGCATAGATGATCTCAGCAGGCCTCCTGGTATTGTGCTAAGTGCAGCTACTTCTTTCTGGCTTCCAGTCTCACCAAAGGGAGTTTTCAATTTCCTTCGCGATGAGAACTTTAGAAGTGAGTGGGACATTCTTTCTAATGGCGGTGCTGTTCAAGAAATGGCACATATTGCTAATGGTAGAGATCCTGGTAACTGTGTTTCTCTACTGCGAGTAATACTCCAAATTCCAGTCAGAACAACATGTTGATATTACAAGAGAGTAGCACCAATGCAACAGGTCTTGGTCGATTCGGTTCCAACTGCAAAACTCTCTCTTGGATCAGTGACAGCTGTTAACAACCATATTGCTTGTGCTCCAACTGCAAAACTCTCTTGGATTTGTGGCGACTGCTAAAACCTCAGTGCTTGCACCGTTGAAAGGATCAAAGGTATCAAAGGACAATGCATGAATTGAGAGGGTTAGCGTATTATGATGAAAACAGAGCAAGATCAACAAAAGAAGGTAACAAAAAAAAAAAAAAAAAAAAATCAAATCAAAAGAATTTCAAAAACCTCTCGAGTTGCACTCAACTCCGATTTGTCAAAACACGATCGAAGAAATAGTCGAATTTCAAAACTCATCAAATTTTCATCAAATCAAAGATCTCACACGAGCTCCGCGCCATCGAGATCAATGAATTAATAAGGCAAAACTCTGTCAGACCCCGTGCTTGAGTAACCATTTTCCACAAAAATCTTCAATACAATCGATAATTCAAGATCGTGTTTTTACAGAATTTTTCTGGCCCGTACAAATAGGGGTTTAGTCTATTCTTTGCAGTTCTTTGCACGCAATTCCTGCAAAGAAGGGCAGCTGTAGACACCTCAATTTGAACGGGCCACTTCTCGAAAGGGCCCAAAAATATCGATTTTCCATAAATGGGCCAACGGGCCTTAAGGGCCCAAGTCATTGAAAAGGGACATTTTGACCAAACCGAGGCCCCTAAGACCTCTCAATGGTTTAGGAGGCCACCAAAAGGACTCGGCCTACCTTACGCTTTCCATATTCACCGCTCCGCTTCCAAAAATTAAAAACGCCAAATTTTTATAAATTTCACCAACGGGCTAAAAAGCCCGATTCGCCAACACGTGGCATTTTTGATCAAACTAATGATTGCAAAATCTAAAAAAATTTAAAAAATTAAAAATGCGAGACTGGAGATGCCTACCCCTCCTCTACTACCACCGCTCCGCCTCCGATCCGTAAAAAACCATAGGCCCACCTAAGGCCCACAAGCCCTCAACACTTTCCTAAATCGATTTCTCATCTTACCCCTAGCCTAAAATTAATCCCACATCACCTAAAATCTAAAACCAACCTATCCCTCAAAATCCATTCAAAACAACCCTCAACCAATCCCAAAACCCAAAACCATTTCTAAAACCCAAGCCCAACACTACAAAGCCCACAAATCATTAACCATATCCAATTCATTATCCAACCCACAACCCTAACCCATAAACCACAACCCACATCAACCAATCACTCTTTTATCATCAAAAGATGACACATGTCATCACCCCATCTCACCTCCCTCACCCAACTACCTACCCCATTAATTTGCTTTAAATCCCATCTACCCACACATCAACCCATCACCTTTTCTCTCAAATCAAACACATCTACCCCACACCCCTAACCTATACCTCCCCTAATCTACCCTCATCATTCCCTACAAAACCTACATCTACAACCTAAACCTACACCATCCTCTCAAGTCAAACACTCAACCTCTCCCATCAACTATCCCAACCCTTCATTTCCACCCACTTTAACACATGGCATCATCTCCTTCACCCTCCCAAAATATCATCAACCACCTCTTTAAATCCTCCATTCTCTTAAACCAAATACCATTTAATCTCAACCACCATCTTAAACTTACCTCACCAAACACTCCACCCAAATGGGTTGGGTAGGATCCAAACCATTTGGGTCAAAACTCACCCATTTAACCCCCCTTCCCTAAATACCCCTCCAATCCTCTAAATTACACCCACTTCTCTCAAACTCATAACCATTCTACCCATTTTCTTCACTTCACCCCTTATATCCCTAAAATAACTCCTAAACATCTATAAATACCCTCCTCCTCTTCCCAAAAATGGCCCCCAACTTCACTACAAAAATTCTCTCCAACTCTCTCTACTAACAACATCACCCCTCTCACTAAGAAAAATCTCATCAATTCCCTCACACTAACCCTCCCCAAGTCTCATAAACAAAAAAAACACATACTACACTCATCTCCTTATCATCTCTCTCTACTCCTTCAATAAAAAAAAAAAGAGTTGTATTTGTTTAAAATACTAAGGACTCAAGAAGACTCAAGCAAGAAGAAGAAAAGAGAGAAACAAGATACAAGGTGGGTTCAAGGCAATCCCCCCCCTCTCTCTTCTACACCCTCTCCTCCTCCCCTCTTCTACACCCTCTCCCTTTCATTTTATTTTTTAGGATGAATGGACCCCAAGGCTAAGGTCCATAAGGGTCATTTCCATCAATAGAATGACCCTATGATCAAGCCGAAAATGAACCCCTATCTAGGGTACAAATGCACAACACATGGCACATCGTTTTTCACATTTTTTTAAAAAAATCAAAATGACCGAGTTGAGTTGAGGTTACCACTATCTAGTGGGGAGAAAAAGGTGCCTAACACCTTCCCTTTTCTCCAACCGAGTCGCTTACCCGAATCTCAAAGGTTGATTCATCTTTATCCATCGAGAGTCACCAAATACAAAAAATGTCACATTTTCTATAAAAAAATGCACATCGGGTGACCATTCACACCCACTTACAAAAATGAATGGTGGCGACTCCAAACCATCGTAGATAGGGTCATCGTAATGGCAAAATCCCGCGTCTACATCCACAATATAGAGCCCCTCCACTACCGAGTTACAAGGTTTTCCTATCATCGAGTCATAAAGTAACTGGGGCTCCAATGATGCCAAAGGGCCAGAGGAACCAACAAGGCAGGTCTAGAGACTGTAGACCCTAGTCTACCAATTGCCCACTTCATAGAAACCTATGAAAATAAGATCGTTGACATATTACGCATGGGGTCAGGTAGGACATATTAGGAGAGAGTGCACACTATCACAGTCGTGAGTAGGGATTGTGACCCAAGAGAAAATATATGTCTAGGACGAAATTTTGGAAGGTACAATTTTTAATTATAATGTTAGAAATTGGAGTTGTATTCAATATTGGTTCCTCTAGATCATATAATTCTACTGAGATTTTGCAAAATTGCAAGAGCTAGAAACTACTGACACGGGTTGAGCAATGAAATTGTCTACACAACAGGGAGACTATGATTGATAAAAAGTTTTTGAGTAGTATAGGGTAAAGAATGTTGATAAAATATGCACAATAAAATAGGATGGAAAAGAACATTACATGTAGAAATGTGTGTTGTGGGGATGTGTATTAATATAACGATGAGTAGTAATGTGCGTTCTGATAATTATAAGTATGTTTTAGGTGTTAGAATGGTTATAAAGTGTAAGAAGACAAGTACGATTTATAAGACTAGTAATGTGACTATGTAGCATGTGAAAGTATGGGTAATAATTGATACTATATATGGTTGAGTTGAGGAATTGGTGAAATTTGGAATATGTAGCATACAATTTCGAAAGAGCATGTAATATGTAAAAAAAAAAGAGATTTAGTAGAGTATAAGTTAAGAGGTGGGCCAATGTAAGATATGAAAAAGAATAATTTTGTGAGAATGTTGCATTAATGATGGAATTGTGAGAAAATAGATGAAGAAGGTAAGACAACAATATTATGCTTATGAGCTGAAATTCATGAAAGATAGTTGTGAGATTTGTAAAGGTTAATTGTGATAATATTAGTATTGGATGATAAGTGAAAATATGTGTGATTTGGGCAAGATAAAGTTGCATGAATAAGATTTAATTAATATTACAATGATGTTTAAGTAGTAATTAGTCAATGCTGTGATTTTAGGAGTAGAGAAAGAAAGTGTGTGGCTTGCAGCTTATGGGACAGTTTGAGGTAGTTGAACGGATAGGACCAGAGGCTTACAGATTGATTCTACCACCGCAACTCGAACAAATTTACAAAGTATCCCACGTGTCCATGCTGAAGAAGTATTTGCCAGACCCTTCACACATGGTTAAATTGCGAGACAATTCATTTGATGTATTTAAAAAGATGTAATGTAGGATTTACTCTATTGATTAAGGTTTTAAATCATTAAGGTTATGAGAAAGGTGTTGAGGAAATATCATGATAAGCAAAACATGAAATATTGAATTGAATGTAGAGATATTGGTGTATTGAAAATAAAGGTTTTAATGCAACTTGCGAAGTTAGTATTAGTGAATACTTGTATTATAGTAGTGGTGTGTTTGAAGTAAGATTGTGTATTGAGGAGTAATTTTCATTGTAAGTATGAGTACGCATAATAGACGATATAATTGGTAAGAAAAACAAAGATAAAAGATAGAAAAGATGTGAAAGGATTATTGACAGAGATTGGTGGGAAATTGGTATAATGTGAGTTGATTGTTGTCTTAGGGTTATGCAGATAATGGATTAGTTGGAGTATGAGTTTTAATTAGAGTGATTAATTAATTAATGTGTTGAGTTGACGCAATATAGGTGATATAAGATTTATGAGTTATAAATGAGATTGGCTTAGGACAAAGAATAGATGATAATTGAATATAAGTGTTATTTATTATACATGTTGTGTTAGTGGAATGACAACAAAGCTTGATAACGTGTGATTTTCAATTTCGATGAGGAAATTTTTATTAAGGGAGGAGAATGTAATACCCTAAGTTTTTAACTCGCATATCGAGAAAAATAAATAGTGATATTTTGAAAAAATTCTAAAAGAAGGACTTAGGATAAAATACTTGGATTTGGTTATGATAATTTCTAATAGAAATTGACTCCGCCATTAGATTCAAAATGGTCGAAAACATATTTTAGCTTGTAAGCACGCTCGAATTCGAGTTCAGATAAAAAAATTATAAAATCCTCAAATTTCGTATCGGGTGGGACCTAAAAAGGGTGAATTTCTATTAGAGCAAGAATCAAAAAAATCTGATCACATCATTAGGTCCACAATGAAAAATTATTCAAATTGAAATAGTCAGTTGTCATTTACCGAGTTGGAATAGTCAAGTTACCATTAAGAATATAAACGAAGGAAAAATACCAAAATACCCCTCCAATTTTTTTATAAAAGAACCAACTCTTTCTTTTATTTCATTTTTTCTTCTCTAAGTCATAAAGAACCATCCCATTCCCAACCCAAGGGTTTCGACTCATTTTCATCAAGATCCGTTGTGAATAAGTTCGAGTTGAACCTCGACAAATAAGGAAAAGTTGTCGGGTTTGACAAGATCTACAATCTTACCAGCATTGATTGTCCATTTTTGCTCTTATTTCCCATTCTCGAACATAAACTAGCTGCAAATTCGAGTGGATTTCAATGCATTCTGTTTGAAGGTTTCATTGAGTTAGAGTTAGTCCATCTTTCATCATAAAAAGGAAAATAGAGTGCCATCATCGAGAAGCTTCACAAAATCATCATTAGTTCGCAACCAAACCTACTAAACCTCGAGTTCCTCACTGTCAATCCTTGATTTTTGAGCTATCTCATCATGTTCGACAACTACGAACTTAGTAAGAGACTTTCAATTCTTATTAGTAGTCATAGATTTCGAAAACTTGCATTTAGATTTTTAACAAAACTTTTCGTGTCATTTTAAATTGTAGAATGTCACTTCGTTTATTTCAAATTCACACCAAAATTCTTATGTTTGATGTGTTTTCATTTTATTTTAACAATTATGCGTGGGTGGGTTAGTAGATATAAAGAACGAACGAAAACCCAAAGAATTTGATAAAATACCAGAAATTTCTTGTAGTTTGCAAGTTGCTACCGGTCCAAAAACCAGTTCTACTAGTCCATGCTACCGGTCCAAAAACCAGTCCTACTGGTCCATGCTACCGGTCCTACCAATTTTTGGAAAATGTTCATAGAAATTGTTTTTTTGTTTTGCTTTGAACTCACCTTCACTTGGATGTGTTTTTCTACCCTTCATTTCATTAAAAATAATTAAATAAAATTTTCATTTACTTTAAGTTTTTTAATGACATTAACTTTTTCCTCCATTTCGGAACAATGAGAATGATTTCAAAATCCAAATTGTAAAATGTCAAAATCAAAATTTTGGTTTTAAGAACAAAACATAAATTTTGATGTTTTCGTCAAATTTTCAACAAGTTAATATCTTTTGCATTACTTTGAATTAAGTTATAAAAATTATATAATGTTTAATCTTATGTTCAAGGCTTTGATTTCCAAAAACCCGCCTTCAATTTAAAGAACTTTGAAAAATTGCATTTTTGACATTCAACCAAATTTCCACCAACTTTTTCAATTTTGACAGTTTGAATTTGCGCATTTATTAGGACCTCATTTTTACTAAATTTTGGCATTTTTTCAATTAAACGATCAAAATGAATTTCAAAGTTTGAAAAAGGGATGCTGTGTTTGATAAAATGAAAAGTGAAATGCCAAAAAATGAAAAAATGGATGAAACGGTCAAATGTAAGAGTCACGCTCAATGGATGATGTTTGCATTTTATATTATTGTGTTGTATGTAGATTAGTGAACGGATATCCACAGATAATGATATTGGTTGCATGTTTATTTACTTTTTGTAGCACGAGGCGCATTTTATATTTCTGTTCTGTTATTTATTTTAAACCGGTGGGCCATATGTGCATGGTAGGAAACTGGATATCCATTCTTAACCTTGCAATGCTAATTTCTCTTTATTTAAAAAAAATAATATATATATATATTGAGCTATTAAAGAGTTTGTGAATGCCTGAAGGGATAGTGTGTCGCGTCATGCAGAGTGATGTACTATCCTAGGATTTACAGTTGGGACATCCAAACTCATACGTGGTATGGGACGCGTATGAGAGTGGAGTCACAATTAGAATTCAGGATCATTCATTTCTATCTTTCTCAGTAAACTTGTAATATAAAAGTGTATATTTTGAGAATCAAATGCACATCTGATAGGTATAGATGAAGATGATTAGTCAGTGATAACTAACAATCTAGAAAGTCAAACATTCTAACACATCGAAAAAAGACCTATTATTTACGATCACGTCAAACGACAAGCCTAAATCGGATAAATGGTCGTACAAGGGTGGTAAACAGCGACCAACATCAAAATCTGGAACTAACACTTTATTATGGAATATCATCTCCCAACAAGAAGTGATCCAGTCGTGAGTCTCAACTCTCTAATTATACTACTCCACCATTGTGTATTATATACCTGTTGTTTTATTTTGATTTATAAAATGAAAAGCATGTCTACTATTTCAATGTTGTCCATTAGATTTGTATAAAAATGAAAATGTATAGTAAGTACTGATGATTAATGTAATGTGAATCTTTTAAAATGTTTAGGAGAGGTTATTAGTAGGAATTGGTCGTGGACTTACTAGGTAACTCTTGTTACTCACATTTTCCTTTCTATTTTTTTAGTTTCAGAACTTGCAGTTGTCAAGGCGAACACAGAGTCAGTGAGTCAAGAACATCTGGATGGTCAAATCAATGATCAAAATCTGTTACTTGATGAGCACAAGGGCTACACCTATTAGTATTGTCAGTTTCATCTAGGATGTTTATAAACTTTGGGACGAGTGTTAGATTCATGTCAGAGTGAGGGTATTTTTTGTAATCCTGTATATTGTTAAACTTCGGCACTCTGATCTACTTACATGTTCGATGTATTTAGTTTTCCGTTATTATTTTCGTGTTTGCATATTTTTGTACAAGATATTATGTTTATTTTCAACTAGATTTTTTGAGTGCCTTGGAACGCTAATATAAACAGAGGAAACCATGTTGAAATTTCAAGGTGCAACAAGTACCTTGGGATTTGTGTTAACATTTGGTAGGGTGCCACATTCCCAATAGATGTACGTGAGTCAACCATTATGGACCAAGGTCAAGGTCAATAAATCAAACCCTAATCAGATTAAGGTGGATCTTACCAGCTGAGTTAAACATTTAACTCTACGTATAACTAGGATTAACCTAGGTCAATTGAGATTGACTTGGGTCAAGGGGGTATTAGTAGATGAGGACACCTCATCCAAGACATGTATCATGTGTGGGTTCACCCCTAGACACATGTTAGCTTGCATATTTAAGCCAAGCCACATGGCATGATTAACCCTAGTTAATTATGCCATGGTTGGCTAACCATGATCACATGTGGTTTAAGTTTTATAAGATCAAGTTGAAGTGAAGAAGTTGTCTCTTCTACTCCCCCAAAATTTCTAGCCCAAATTACAACACTAGTTCATGTTATACTCTTGAGTCGAGAACATCAAATTCAACTTTCCAAGATATCAAATTCTCCCCATATTTTAAGTAAAATCAAGTGGGATCAAAAGAAGGAAGTGTGATTTGCAAGATAAGTAAAAGCTCGAGTGTGAAAGAAAAACTCAAAATACTCAGGTAGAATTCTTTCCCTCTTAGATTAATCGAAAAGTTGATAGCTGTATCATAGATGTTTCTATACTTTTATACGTAAAAGTTAATGTTTTCTTAGAATCCCTTATCTATTTGAATTCCTTCACTATATAATGTCAATTATGTTCTAGATCTCTATATTGTCATTCGAGTAGAGTTTTATTAGGTATTTCTGATCGTATGATAATAACCACAAATTTACGATTTTGGGTCATATTATGATGAGTTATTTTAAATATATTATTTTCGAAATATGTGTGTTCTACTACTACTATGTTAAAATCATTGGCAAAAGGAATGTGGAACACGAAAAAACTAAGCCCAAAACAAGCCACGAGAAACTGCAAGTTTATGTGAAAAATTGAGTTGCAAGGTGGGAGTCATGGTGGCACCCCACCCACCGTAGGCATAATTTGCAGTGCTACTATAGAAATCAATCCCCTGCCACCATGGGTAACATGTGGGGATTGAAAAATGCATTTTTTAAGGTCTTCGTGGGACTCTTGTCATCCATGATTTGTGTAAAACCTTTTTTCAAACAATTTTTACTGTTGATAAAGTTTTAAAAATTAGTTCTTCATTTTAATTCTTATGATGTATTATTATAATTATAAATTGTCAACTTTTACGTTAGAACACAAACATTATTTTGACGTGCACTCAAATCTATTTTAGAAAGTATTATTATGTTCTTTATGGTAACATAATAATAGGGTTAGTTTGAATCGATCATGTGATATGGAACGTGAGTTTAAGTAAAGATTTTTTCAAGAAATACGTTTATCGAAAAGCAAACTCAAACTCAAACTTGACGAGTTAGTATAATTGCAAACTAGGGAGTTTATAGGAAAATATTAAGCCTACATTAGGGATTAGGATTAAGGTGTCCTATCTTGGAAGATGGTCTAAAGCAATATTATATGAATGGTTGTGGTTGAATATATTAGAAGTTATGTGATAAGATTTCCTATGCTAGAAATATTAACGAATGAGTAGTTGGGATTAGTTAGTTCCCGGAATCATGGACTTTGGTAAAAAAGTGCCCAGTGTTCGTTTATATTTTGGGTCAGGAGTACGTAGTGTTACTTACTTTTTGCTAGAGAGGGCCTATGTATTTATGTTTAGATCAAAAGTACCTGGGATGTGTTATTTCTTTTTGGGTTATAATAAAAAAAGGAAAGTGGGTGTATAAGTCAATGATACTTTAGATTTCACATGCTAGCCTGATAGGCATGACGAAGATGACTAGTTCCTGTGATCGTGAGAAGTTTATAGTAGTCAAACCAATTGACTACTGTAAATTGGGACAGAGGGTGATCTCTGTCCTTGCAGAAAATCTCATACCCATCAATCGATTGTTAGGCCAACTAGAAGAACCGTCAGGACTTTTGATAGCAAAAAAATTGGGTCGCTAGGGGAACTGGACCTCCCTGTCACCATTGGGTCATGCACATTCGAAGTAACATTCGAGATCTTGGACATACCCTCGGCATTCAATCTCCTCTTAGGAATATCCTAGATTCATATCACGGGAGCAGTTCCTTCTTCCTTACATCAACGGGTCAAATTCATTATGGGACAGAGGGTGATCTCTGTCTTTGCAGAAAATCTCATACCTATCAATCGATCGCTAGATGTACCTTATATTGATGTGAAAATAACTGGGGACAATGAGGGATATCACTTCTTCCAATTTATATCCGTCAACCATATCCCAAGGGAAAATAAGAAGACAAAGGCAAAATGATCGAAAGTAAATTTGATGATCGGCCAAATAATGAAGAAGGCGGGGTACCATCTAAAACAAGGGCTAGGGCCTAGGGAAAAATGTAGGGCCACTTTGATCAACACGCAAAAACACACTTCCTACCTTGGTCTTGGATTCAAGCCTACGAGGAAGGACATCTTTGATATGAATAATAAGAAGAGGGAGCTTCGACTCGCACGAAGACAAAATCGAGAGCCTAATGTATGGAACTTGGGCAAAGTACCACACATCAGCGTCAGCTTCCCATGATCCTCGATGAGGCTAGATGACTTGTCAAAACTATCACCAACAAACCATATAGGATAATCAAGTGTTGTAAGCATTGAGCCTATTCAAGTACAAGAAGACTCATTTGTTGAGTCTCCGAATCCATTTTCGGAGGGGATTCCGAAGGAAGTCAAAAAGAAGAAGTAGAGTCCACTAAGGCGGATGTCGCAATATGCAATGCAGAAGAATCATTATTCCCCTTTCAGATTGATTGGGGATCTGTAGTAATTCCACCCACCCTACAAATGTTTGTACCCGGACTTGACGACAGTCATCTGGAAGTGATGGCCATATCCGAACCATCAAAGGAGCCACTCTCTCGACCTATCTACGCTGCAAAGGACGGGAAAGTCCTACAAAATTGAGAGGAATACCCAATCACTTATGAGGCCGCTATGGGGTCTAAAATCTCTACGACCTCCAAAAAAATGCCATTAGTAGAATCTCATTTGCCCGAAGACCATAATGAGCCCTCGTCCTTGGAGCAAAACTATTTTGGGGGCTCACCTTCATTGCTAATAAATTTTCATGATTTTTCTTTATCTTATTTCAGGAATATAGGTAGTCCACAAGATCCAAAAAAATCAAAAATCTTTCAAAAGTCAAAAAAATCAAAAAACTTTCAAAATCTAAAAAAACCAAAAACTCTACAAAATTCTAAAAAATCAAATATTCTAAAAAATTCAAAAAAATCATAAATCTTCAAAATACCAAAGGTTTTCAAAGAATTGTCTCAGTTGAATGAACCTTGTGACAAAATAGAGTATGAAAGAGATGAATATGACTTTGACCTTGAACTCAACTTTCATCTCATGGGGATTGAAGAAGAGTCAAAGGAAGAGGTGAATGTCATCCAAAAGAAATCAAAGAACTTATGGAATGTCACGAGAAAGGTGTTCAACCAAATATAAAGGATACAAACTCAGTGAACCTAGGCACCAAAGATGACTCACGAATTGTCAAGATTGGAGTCCAATTGACGATTGAGCAGAAAGAGGAGATGGCAAAGTTCTTACAACAGTACCAAGATGTCTTCGCATGGTCCTCTCAAGACATACCTAATTTAGACACAGATCTAGTCATCTACAAGTTACCTATCAAATCAGGAAGCAAACCAATCAAACAGAAATTACGAAGATTGAAACCAAAATGGACACTTAAGGTTAAGGATGAAGTAATGAAGCAGTTTCAAGTAGGGTTTCTCGTAGTATCCACCTACCCTGAGTGGCTCGCTAATGTCTTTCCTATACCAAAGAAAGATGGAAAGGTACGCATGTGTGTAGACTACCGAGATCTGAATAGAGCCAGTCCTAAATATGATTTTCCATTACCACACATCGACACTTTGGTCGATAATATAGCGGGGCACGGTATGTTCTCCTTCATAGATGGCTTCTCGAATTACAATCAAATAAAATGGCCGAGGAAGACCAAGAGAAGACTGAGTTCATTACACCTTGGGGTATCTTTCACTATAAGGTCATGCCATTCAGTCTCAAGAATGCTGGGGCAACTTATCAATGAGCCATGACGGCTTTATTCCATGACATGATTCACAAAGAGTTAAAAGTTTACGTGGACGACATGATAGCTAAATCAAATCTCGACGAGGATCATCTGGTGAATCTAAAGAAGTTATTCGATCGATTAAGAAAGTACAACCTAAGACTTAATCCGACAAAGTGTGTATTTAAGGCCACATCAAGAAAGTTATTGGGTTTCATTGTCAATAGAAGAGGCATTGAAATCGATCCAGCTAAAACGAAATACATCATAAATATGGAGCCACCCAAATCAGAGAAAGAGATCAGGGGATTCCTATGAAGAATTCAGTACATTAGTCGATTCATCACACAACTCACATCGATTTGTGAGCCCATATTCAAACTATTGAGGAAAAATGAGCCAAAAGAATGGAATAAAGACTGTCAAGAGGCTTTCGACAAGATTAAGAAATATCTACTTAACCCGCTAGTTCTAGTTCCCCCTATATTGGGTCGACCTCTGTTGATGTACCTCTCTATGCAAGAAAACTACATGGACTGTGTATTGGGGCAACATGATGAAACTGGTCGGAAAGAGCGAGCCATCTACTACCTTAACAAGAAGTTCACAAGTTATGAAGTGAACTATTCGACTCTTGAGAAGACATGTTGTGCCCTTGTCTGGGCATCACAACGGCTACGTCATTACTTGCTTAGTTACTCGACCATGCTCATTGCTAGGATGGATCCTTTGAAGTATCTCTTTGCGAAGTCGACACTAACAGGACATACTGCAAAATGGCAACTACTATTATCGAAGTTTGACATCACCTATGTCATTCAAAAAACTATTAAAGGACAAGCTATTGCTGATTACTTAGCGGAACACCCTTTACCCAACTATGAGCTATTAAAGACAAATTCTCTTGATGAAGCCATTTTGTTTGCCGAAACCAAAGACGACGATGAAGACAAAAACTGGAAGATGTACTTTAATGGAACAGTAAATCAAAAGGGAAATGGAACTGGGGCAGTTCTGGTTAAGCCAAACGGAACTCATATTCCCATTGTAGTTAGATTAAGGTTCCAATGTTCAAACAACGAAGTCGAGTATGAAGCATGCATTGTGGGGTTGAAAGCAGCAATCGACCTTGAAGTGGATGAAATAGATGTATTTGGAGATTCAAGTCTGGTAGTCTACCAGACAACGGGAGAATGGAAGACCCACAAACAGAGACTAGTTCCTTATCATGAGTATCTTGAGGATCAAAGTTTAAACTTCACTCGAATCTCATTCACTTATATGTCGAGGGCTAAGAACCAATTTGTAGACGCATTGGCTACTCTAGCCTCAATGATCAACATCTCCGAAGATACCATAGTCGACCCTCTTGAGATTGGTATTCAAGACGAGCCAGCATATTGCTTGCCTGTGGAGATCGAAGAACCTGAGGAAAACCATAGTATGCAGACATCAAGGCATTCTTAGAGGATCGAACTTTTCCACCCGATGCCACAACAACTGACCGAAAGACTATTCAGAGATTGGCAGGACAGTTCTTCTTGAGTAGTGGAGTTTTATACAAAAACTCCTACCACGAGGTCCTCCTCAGGTGTGTAACAGAAACAGGAGCTCAACGTTTACTCGAGACCGTGCAGGTGGAGTTTGTGGACCTCACATGAATAAACATATGCTCACAAAGAAAATTATGAGAATGGGTTACTACTGGATGACTATGAAGAACGACGGGTATCAATATGTTCGGAAGTGTCACTTGTATCAAATCTATGCCAACAAGATCAATGCACCACCTTCAAAGTTGCACAATATGACTTCTCGCTGGCCCTTCTCACTCTGGGCATGAATGTCATCGGACAGATCAATCATCAAGCTTCCAATGGGCATCGCTTCATCTTGGTTGCCATTGACTACTTCACAAAATGGCTAAAAGCCGCATCCTATGCCAATGTTACAAGGGACAACGTCTTGAAGTTTGTGAAGAACAACATATATGTCGATACGGCCTTCCAAGCGGAATAGTAACTAATAATGCCAAGAATCTCAAGAACAAAAAGATGTCCAATATGTGCAAGGATTTTCAGATCACCCATCACAACTCAGTCATTTATAGATCAAAGATGAATAGAACAGTTGAAGCTGCTAACAAAAATATCAAAATGATCATCGAGAAAATGGTTGTCACTTATAAGGATTGGCACGAGATATTACCATTTGTTTTACACGCTTATCGAACGTCAATCCGAACTTCAACCGGGGCAACACCTTATTCACTGATCTATGGAATGGAAGCAGTCTTGCCTATTGAGGTGGAGATTTCCTCCCTTCGGATCTTAAAAGAAGTTGAATTGGATGAAGCAGAATGGGTCCAATCCCGATTTGATCAGTTGAACTTAATAGAAAAGAAACGACTTTCAGCAATCTGTCATGGGCAAACTTATCAACGAAGAATAGCGCGTGATTATAACAAGAAGGTTCGACCTCGAGAGTTCGTACCCAGAGACCTAGTTCTAAAGAAGATTCTACCAATACAAGAAGATGCGAGAGGGAAGTTTCGCGGCCATTCGTCGTCCAAAAGGTACTGTCTGGAGGAGTGTTGATTCTCATAGAGATGGATGGGGAAGTCTTTCCGCAACTGATCAATGCTGACACCATAAAAAAATATTACGCCTAAAGTAGTTCCTTGAAATGAAGAGAGGCCATCTTTCTACTACTTGAACAATTATCTACCCTTAGTTAATCATTTTTGAGCCATCACTTTCATTTCTTAACCCAAGACCAGAGCAAGTCACCGTTATAAAAAAAAATAATAAAAATAAAAATAAATAATAAATAAATAAAGGAAAAAAAGATATCTAAAGTCAAAAAAAATACCAAGGTATACTTCTAGCCCACATGAGGATAAATTATCAACGGTTAAAAGTGCAAAAAAATCAAAGAGTCAAAAATCTCAAATGTTTGATCTCAAGCTCGACCCAAATCTCCTACCTAAACAAGTTCGTGAAACGATGGGAGGAGACATAGATCATATTTTCGAAACAAAAATAGACAAAACCCATGTCCAATCTACCCATCAATAAATTCAGACTCAGCCTTCCTTACATCCTTTCACAATCCTAGTCTAAGCCTACGTTTCATCCTATTTAAAGTCCTCTCAGATCAGATAATGGTTCAAGGCAACTTAATCATGGTGAAAGGAAGTCAGGAGAAACATCATCAAGGTGCAGTTGATCTTGTTACTCAATTTCGGATTACAAGTGGCCAAAGTCGTTGAAACACCCGAGAGGGGAGGTCAGGTCAAATATTTAAAAAAAAAAAGAGTGACTCAAAGTGTAGAGTCATTGATCTCGAAGCTCAACTTGAGTCACCGCCATGAAAATCATCAAGAGAACTCGAGAGGGGAGTCCAAATTTGTTACTCAAGAAAGAGCGTCACTAGAAGAGTAGAGTGCTCGATCTCGCAGCTCAACTTGAGTCACCAAGCCACGAGGAGCATAAAGAAACTGAAAAGGAGTTCAAAGTGAAAATCTATAAAATGAGCATAGACTGAAAGGGCATAGTGAAAACCCGCAAGGGCACTGTGAGTAAAAGAACAGTCTATGGCAAGATCAAAACCACTGACACGATAAAAACCCGAAAAGGGCGTCGATGTGCAAAAATGTGGAAATCGGGTCTGGCGAAAATCGTAACTGGAACCACGGGCAAAAATGGTAATTAAAAAAAACAAGAAAAAAAAAATTAGCCCGCAAGAGTATAAATTGTAAACTACAAAAATCTCAAAATCCTCAATGTTCCAACGAATACAGCGAAGATAACTCAGTCAAAATTATTAGTCTTGGGAATGACTCTAAAGAGTCTAAGGATTAGCTGACACTTGTATCATTGTCATTTAACAAAAGCACCATGATCGTTGACGTTTAGAGTTGTCAAACACTAGTCTATCACAGATTATTCGACAAAGGTAATCTTTTAAAATCTCAAATAAAAAAAATGTATCGTCAAAATTACTATTTTTGGCCTATGACGAAGAATCTATGACTTTTCTTAAAACCAAGAGTTTTCAAAAGCAATAGATATATCTGAGGCCACTACGTAAAAACCTATTTCATTCATTTCAAATGGTGTTATATTGTTTTTCTTAAAGCAGGGTACAAAAAGGAACAATAGGCAAAGAGCCACTCAAACGTTTTCCTAAGAAGCATAGTAGATATCAAGCCTATCTTTTAGGGCTCTGATCTGAGTACTCTGGTCAATGATGATTCTCTCCTCATCCGAGGCATGACGACTCACTAAGTATTCAACATATCATGTCGTCAGGCAAGTCTCTTTCAAGAACGGTCACGCTACGCCAAGTCCTCTCAAGACAATCCCGTAACTTCCATGAAAAGGGAATAAGGAAGTTCGAAATATGGAATCAACAAAGGGAAAAGATAAGTATTTCAAAAATTGCATAGTTTAAAATGACAATCACTTTCAAAAATCATCAAAAGTTTTATCCAAGATTTCAAACGAGCTCCATGCCAAGAAGTCAAGGATTTTAAAAAGGCAAATCCTATCAGACTCCGTGCTTGAATAGCCACTATAAAAAAAATCTTCAATCTATCAAACGTTTTTAATCATCATGCAATAAATTATTTTGGATTCGGGCAAATAAATGGTCTAATTTATTCTTTACAGTTCTTTGCAAGCAACTCCTGCAAAGAAGGGCAGCTGTAGACACCCCAATTTGCACGAACCCTTTAGGAAAATCCAAATTTTCTCGAATTAATTCCAACTAAGAACTCAAGCCTTTCAACGTGCTCGCATTGCTGCTTGGCATCATCTTCATGCATACATGCATCATGTCATACCCAACCTTATCTCAAATCTACTCAAATTTCTTACCTACTCTCATGAACCAACCCGCTTCATCGCCCATTCACCGTTCCATCACCCATACCATAACTAAGGTCCATTTCCTAATCCAACCTAAGCCCAAGACAAAGTCTACATTCTAACCCAAATTCAAGTCCATTCTTTTAGCCCACTCTTAAAGTCATAGTCCATAACCCAAATCCATCACCTAAGCCTAATATCAAGTTCATTATAAACCCATTATCTCATACCCCCTCAAAAGGTAACACATGTTGATATCTCATAAGCCCTCAATACCCAATGCTTAATCTAATTGGAGAGTCAACTCTCCTTTGTGAAAGTCCAAGAATACCCTTCACAAAAATGGTAGTCAAACCAAAAAGGTTATTTGATCTTTGGTAATAATTCATAAAGTTGAAAGAACTTCCAATCATAGCCTCAAAAGGTGGGAATCTTCAAGTACATACATGGAACTCTCCCATTAGTCCATTTCAAAAATATACTTCCACCCTTTCTTTATTAGTTATTTACAAATGAACCAAGGTCTACTTTTCACCTATCACTTCACCTTTACACATGTCACTCCCCTACTCACCCTCCCAAAAGTACTTTTGTTTTCCTATTGGTCCATTTCAAAAATATACTTCCACCATTTCTTTATGAGTTATTTACAAATGAACTAAGGTCTACTTTTCACCTATCATTCCACCTTTACACATGTCAACTCTCCTATTCACCCTCCCAAAAGTACTTTTGTTTTCTCACCACTATTTACCAAAAATCAAAGATCAAAAAATGATTTTTAAGTTTCTTCACAAATGTCATCTTTACCCTCACACAAATAAAAAATTCAAAAAGAAATAACTTAAACCTCATATCTATTCTCTTTATTTTTAGGGTTGGACCACTTTATCCCCAAAAGTTCTCCAAAAACTCTATAAATACCCTCATTTTCTATGAACAATTCATGCTCTCAAGCCCCCATCTTTCAACCTAAAACTCTACCAAAATCCATATTCATTCTTTCATCTTCTAATTTAAACTCACTCAACCCTCAACCATCTTACTTAACTCTCAAGATTCAAGTTCATCAAGGGATAAGGTGGGCTTTAAGATGTAGTCTATCTATTTTAAGTTTGCATTCTCTTCTTTTAACCCTCTCATTTTCTTCTTATTTTAGAAATCTTTAAGATATAATACACACCCTCTCCCATCCCCGGTAGATTGGATTAAGGTTCGATCGAAAGGATGGGGGCTGAAGCCTTTTTCACCCCAATCTCATGCATTATATTGTATATAATGCACATACTCACATATGTATGACAATGATAAAAAAAATGTGTTACCCTCTTGATAAGGTGAAACACTAAGTTTCTAGCCATGTATAAATACATCAAGATTGTAACCTCAAAAGAACTCCCTCATGGAGTCTCTCTAATAGCTTAAAACCAACATTCATATCCATAAAAATAATGTAGCTACATGAGTCATCCTTCTCCATAGGATGTCCCTAAGTTCACATTGAAATCAAAACCTTTCTCTAAGGGGATATTTGCACTCAATGCACACACTACCTTAACATGCATCTTCATGCATTTTCTATCTATGTTCTTAAGTTTTTTTTTAAATGGCCAAGCAAGATAACTACCTTTGATGGAAAGAATGGGGTGCCTAACACCTTCCCCATCCTCTAACCAGACCTCATTACTTTACTTAGGAAGACCTTGCCCTTTCTAAGACATGAGAGTCACTACAATGCCATGAAAAAAAATGATTTTCAAAAATCAATTCGGGTGGCCATTCACACCCATTTCCAAAAGAGAATGGTGGCGACTCCAAACAATGTAGCATTGATGTTCATGACGAACATTTCATGTCTACACCTTGCTCATCACCTTTTTTTTAGATTTTTGTAGGTAGAACTATAGTCTATTGGACTTTTACTTTCTCTATAATCCCTTTTATATTTAAAAAATACAAAAAATAGTTTTCTCTATTTCATTTATAGCACCATCACTTAATGGGTGGGACAAGGTACCTAACACCTTCCTTGTCCCTCAATTGAACCTCCCTACCTAATTTTTTAGGTAGATCTAACCCCTTTCCATTGAATGTGAGTCACTATAAAGTTAAAAACTAGATTTCTAAAACTCCATTTTTATGTAGACCATTCACACCTTAACATTGAATGGTGGCAACTCCTAAACACATGTAAATGAGGCCCAAACATGGGTGCCCCAACTAAATATATGGCTCCCCTTAACACAAGCCTTTTGGTAATTCAAGAGTTTTAGGACGAGATCTATCCTAAGTTAAAATGGACCTCTAGATGGTGAAGATTTGATTTCTAAATCACTTGAAATGGCTCACATATTGCTCGGGGACAGACATTTTGGGGTATTTTTACATTTTTGGGGGCTAATTCCTAAATTTGGATCACATCTAGACCCTTGAGATTTCGCGTATCTAATGCTCAGATCTAGACCATTAATTAGGTTTGATGTTTATCTCTTAAGTGGTGATATATTAGACTGAGTAAGGGGCCTTTTTTTGTTTCCAAAGGTTTGGTGGGGACCTTAGATTTTGGGTTCAAGTTTATCAAAGGAGATAAGGTCTTTCTAGGGTATTTTGGGAAGATTTGGTGGTTGTTTTTTTTATTGTTTAAATGTAAAGGTGATGGTTGAGGTCCAAAATAGTAAAAGAGTGAAACTAGGGTTTTCAGTGCTTACAAGGAGGCTTGGCTGATAGGCCAGGCCAATTGTTACAGGTAGTAACGGTGTTTTGGGGCCAAACTGCTAAAAGGCATCTAGAAGATGTCTCTTACACTTGAGTTTTCTCTAAGTGGAGGTTTTAGGGATATTATTGGATTTATTTCTTGGCTCGAGGGGGCCTGAGGTGTCATTGATATTTTGGTAATGTTTTATAAAATAATAGATTTTATGTATGGAAATTGATGTTTTTTTTAAATGTAAGCAAGCTTTTTTGGAATCCAAATGATTTCCTTCAAACTTAATGGGAGATCATATACGATGTCTAAACTCCAAAACATTGGAAGTGTACCTCAAGGAAAAGAGAAAATGCAACTTATTGATAAATAAGCCTACTTGCAATCATTTGAATATCATAGATGCATGGGAGCCAAGAAAATGCTCAAATTGTGATATGGTTCGGAAACCCATAAATAACGACATTCTTTATGTTTATGGATACTGTTAAAGGATATATGGGCATGGGTGAAGCAAGTGCATCCAGTATTAGTGGTTATTGAGGATCACAAAGGCTACGGTCACGTTAATCAATCGTGGTGGTCATGGAGTTAGGGATTGTTGTAGAGATTCATTGCTAATCAACTTTCATTATCAATTCAGGAAGCATATTAGACAACTATTTCTACCCTTTCTTACTTAGATTATGAAGGAATCCATCTTCTTTCTAGGAAAGAAGATATACGCTCATTACAAGATCTCCTCTACTACTGCTTTAAACTCGCTCCATTTGGCTTGGTAGGGTTTGTTTCCCATGGCCCGTGCAAATACGGTGCATTTCGTTCTTAGGTTGTGTGGGGCAACTCATTAGTGGACTCCAAGAGGGTGCCATCACACACCTTTTGCCATTCGTGATAACTCTACTATTGATGTTTTATTGCCTGCTCATGTTTCTACTACCCCTCCCTCCCAGCATTCCATAGCTTGTCCCCCACCATTCTTCTCCCACTAGTTTCATTCTCATTTGAAGATCCAGCTCCATCGATAGTTCTACCTTCAAAAGGGTATCCTAATCCTTGTACTATTAAGCATCCAAATGCTAATTTTATTGCTCTTTTGTTTCTTCCATGTCTTATTTTTACTCATACAAGGATACTTGCAAAGCTGTCTACAGACCATCAATGTGATCCACCAACTCAACAAAATATTTCCTTGTGAAGGTAGTAGGTTTTTGATCCCCCAAGTCAGAGGTATTATCAAACCTGGTGCATGTCCATCCGTCATAGACACTGCGTAACTCTCAGCCATCTATCTGCTTGTAAAGATCATACAGTTGTAACCAACACACAAAATGTATAAAGTCTACATTTGATGACATCTTGTGAGACAGTCAAGTTTTATAATTGTCACACCAGCCAAGACAATATCACATCCATTATTAGCATAGATATCATAAATGTGATTAGCAACACTTATTACGCAGCTAAGCTTTTTGAGGCAATCTCGAACACATTCTCTGAAAGCCCATTGGTAGACATTATCATCTCTAGTTGTGCCTGTAAAATACATATACTACTTCCATTAGGACATGAAAAAAAGAAAAACTGGTGTTTATCATACTGTCAAAAACATCACATCTTCCAGATAGAAATAGCAAATGTGATATCAAGTGCATCAGAAAAAATCTCAGGGAACAATGAGAATGGTTTCTTACCTTGGCCAGGGATTGTCTCATCTCATCATAACGCCTCCATCGTGAGAAGGCCGACACCATGCGCGAGGCAACCTGTGATCCATTCTCATAACCATGCAAATAATGACAAAAGGATATAATTAAATACACACTTCTTAGCTTTACATACCTGAGGATTTAGTTTGTCTAGTTGCACCACAATATCACCCAAGAATTTGTAGCCTGATCCATCCTTTGCATGGAAGTTCACGGGTGACCCACAAAATCCTCCAATGAGTGAGTATACCTGATGCAAAAATAAATAAAAACCCTAGGCATTATTAACTTTTATTACTTAGCCTGAAATATTCACGGTTTCAAGAGCTTCTCACTCAAACCTAATGGATCTTGTTCCAACTAAAGAGAAGGGTATGAAGTATCAAGAGAAGGGAATATATTTTCAGTATTAAATATAAGGTCACCTTGTTTGGATTGCGCATGTCAAAGGCAGGATGCTTCAACAGGTTTTTGACATTCTCAACATTACCAGGAATGTCCGACATGGCCTGAAGAGCAAACCATTTATTCACAACCTGAAACAATGGGAAAGAGAACTATAGTGAGGACTATACAAGTGTCTTCATTGTATATTACGTAGAAAATTTGATGGGTTCTTCATTTTTTGAGGTCAGCTAGACTAACATAACATGTTTGTCACCACTTTCAAGAATTAAAAGCTACTCTTGCCAAGTTTCACCAATTATTTTAACAATCAACAATCCGGGAACTAACCCCAAAAAACCGAACATTACTAGCAATTCAAAATAAATGAGGAAGTAAGAAATAAATGCACCAAATGTCTCGCAAAGCATCTGATTAGATTGTAAATAGCTCCAAATTGAAAGGAAAGTGACAAACCAAAAAATCATGCTCCCACTTGCTATAGAAGTCAGCGAGAACATCATCACGGATTTTACCAGCATTTTGGGCTATAGCTGCCAAAGCTGCAAACTGTTCAGTCATGTTTGTAGCAGATTTGTACTCGTTTAATGCAAGTTCAGTGATCTCTGGATCTTCAAGAGAAGCAAGATAGGCTGTACAAAAAAATTAAAAATGAACAATTAAATGAAGCATTTTTGTGTAGTAAAAAGGTCCAAAATCAACATGGCAGAGTTATGACCCTAAAAGACTGACCAAGAGCAATATTTTTTAAAGCACGCCTGGCCATGTTAGGATGGTTGAAGTCGTATGGCTCAGAGCTTCTGTTACTCTCAACCTGGTAAATATAAAACTTCTAAGTTAATTTCTGGATGTAATTTAGTTACAAAAGAGAACAAGAATATTGAAGAAAAGTGAATCAAGATGGCCAACCGTGCTGAGAAACTCTGCTTTCAGCTCTGAAGCGAGATGCTTCCTGATAAAAGATCGAACTGCATGAACGGCATCGGGATCCGCGACCTCCATAATATCCATGATCTCCCCTTCACCAGGCAGAGTAATCGCCTTAGCAATGAATTCCTAACAAATGTTACAAAGCAATTAGAATTGGTGAGAGAATTCATATTTAACTTCAAATAAAATTTCAAAAAAAAGTCTCAAAATGGTTACCATCTTTCATACCTTATCCAAGCTTGAGTCAGAAAGTATACTTCTGAGTCCGGCCACAAACTTTGGGTTCAAAACCAATGGCTTGTTTTGCTGGAAATCAGCCACTAAACTGACCATCAGCTTCCTTGCAAATATTTGTCCCGCTTCCCAACTGTAGCACAAAACTACCCGTCATAACATGCTAAGCTTCATCATTGGAATGACTCAAGAAATTATGCCCCCTTTCCATCAAAATCACAAAATATTATTGGTGAAGACATACCGATTGAACTCATCAGAATCATGGGCAAGAAGGAAAAGTAAGTCATTGTCAGTGAGATCAGAGTCAAGACGGATAGGAGCACTGTAGCCCCGCAAGATGGATGGAATTGGCTGCTCAGATATATTGGAGAATACAAATTCTTCTTCTTTCTGCTTTACCAAACAATGAGGTTAAGTAATGCCATAAAATAACAGTATCATTCAGTTCATTTCCAAAAATCAAACAAGGTAAGCCATATTTTATCATAAATATTTCAAATATATTAGGCATCCAAGTCCTCACACAACTATTCCATCTTTATAAAAAAAAATAACAATGTGTAAATATATATATATAGATATCGTGAAAAAATTATATAATATTAAAATATTATATATCCTGCCCATGTACCCTAAAATTTGAGGGGTGTCATACCTACCCAGGCAGTATAATATTAAAATATTAAACGCTAAAGAATCAGAACTGACCTTCTTTACTTGAAGAACTGTAGTGTAGACTGGTTTACCATTGGATGTGAACGACTGGAGCATCCCTTCATGATATACAGAGGTGAGAGGTATTTCCTTCCCATTAGAGTCAAGGAGACCAACGGCCACAGGTATGAACATTGGTTCTTTCACTGGCTGGCCCGGGGTTGGAGGCAGCTCTTGACTGAAAAGAGTCATCCATATACAAGTCAGTTCTGCTTACATGAACCAAAGAACTGGCACACATGAATTTGCAGAAAAAGCCTACGCTTTTTTACCTGAACTTCAATGAATAAGTCTTGGCTTCAGCATTGAAGGATGAAACAACCTTCACAAGAGGCGTCCCTGCTTGAGAGTACCTGTAATTTATGATTGATCACAAAACCAAAAGCACACATAGCATTAGCAAGTGAAGTCACAGCATTACAAGATGGGGCACGGAGATACCATAATAAAAAATTGAAGAAGCTCGCATCATTTGCATCCCGCATGGCAGCGAAGAAGTCTTCACAGGTTACAGCTTGTCCATCATGCCTCTTAAAATAAAGATCCATGCCCTAGAACACAGGGAATGTATATTCAGCCAATCTAAGAAGACAAAACAAGTCAACTTATGTTAACAAAAATCATTTGTAACTTCCACAGGAGATAAAGATACTATGTACTTTTTCTTTTTTTTCTTTTTTTTCTTTTTTCTTTTTTTCTTTTTATTTGGGTTGTCCTTCAAGCTTCTTATCAAAGGCTTCCTTTTGGGAGCAGCCTACAAGAGCAAAACTGTATGCGACCCTACAATCGAGAGTCAATCATTATCTCATTAAGGTATGTTTCTATGGATGGTGAGATGACGCTTAAAAGTGCATTGTCAAGTGTCCCTATTTATTTCCTTTTTCTATTTTCCAATCCTACGAGTGTCAAGCTCTAGCTGGATAAGCTTTTAATGATTTTCTATGGAACAATAAGGACAAAATAGTAGATACCACCATGGTTTAAAATCTCGTTCCGTTTCAATTCTGGATTTCTCAAAAACCGAAACAATACCGAAATATTTCTGAGACATTACCAAAACATTCTGATACATACAAAACATTCGGAACATTTAGTCTTTGAGAGAATACCTAGGTCAAGGGGTGTGTCATCAGTTTGAAAATAGAAGGATTTCTCAAATGTTTACTGAAATATAAAGGAGTTCTTTTTAAATCCCTCGAGTCTTTGAAGAGAGACTGAAGTCAAGGGCATATAGTTATTTAAAACACGGTATTTCGAATTATCAAATGCTCTCTATCTTAAAAATAAAAATAAAAATAAGAAGAAGATTATCCAAGTACATTCTTCAGCATCGATGATCCTCTCTCTCAACCCTACTTTGTGGTGGAAGTATCAGTGGCAACGATCGGAAAATCGAAGACAACTCCTTATCAAAAAAATTAGATCCACCAAATCCATTCAAAATCGTTCTCTCTCCCTCTCTAAAATAGCCAGATCCATAGAAAAATAAGTGCAAAAATAGTCATATTCACAAGAGATAGAACCTTGGAACAGAAACCATGATTGTTTCGATTCCATGGATGTATCATCTTGGAAGGTTGAAATTCTGAGACATTCCGACCGATACAAAACGAAACGAAATTTTAAACCATTGATACCACTTGGTAAAATAGAACGTTGTCTACATCCCAAAAAGAATGCCACAATTTGAAGTCAATAAACCTTGCTCTTATTGGCAAAATAGTAGAGGGGATTTGAAGTTTAGTCTAATTATTTAAGGAGAAGATAACTATTCATAAATTCAGTACAAAAGGCTCAGGTTGGGAAAGTAGAGAAGAGAGATTTTTTTACAGGGTGTGGAAAGATATTCTCAAAGTGCATCTGAAATTCCCTGACAAAATGGCCTTCAGAGTTGGGGAAGGTGACTAAGGTTAAATTTTGAAAGATCGTTGGTGTGCGTCATAAAGGGATGAACCCTCTTAGGATTTTGATTTCAGAAGAAGTCTTAATGAGAGAATATCAATTTCAATGCTACCTTGGTTAGTTGCATCAAGCCCCGTGTCCATCAATCTCTCCAAAAATAGACCACAAGGTGTCGTTGGATAATTGGAAGGGAGTCTTCTCAATTAAATCTTTCTAGCATTCTTTTAGTCATATCCCACCTTCAAAATTCCCAATTTCAACAATTTGGGGCCGTAATGTTTCATCGAACTATTTTCTATGTTTGGCCTGTCATCTTTAGCAAGATCATAACATTGGACAATACCATTACCGGAGCGTTATCAATGGTTAATTTTGGTTCTTCTGTACTAGCGAATTGGTTAGTTACTTGCTCATTCACTATAAAGTTCACTCAGAAAATATGTTTCCCCTTATCTGTTTTAAAATGTTATGGTACTTCCCCATCTGATTTCCTTTGTGCTCCTTCGTTGACATATTAGGGATTTTTGGACTTAAGAGAGAATTCTATGGTGCTTAACTTTGTGTTGGGCATTTGGAATGAGAGGGACAGTTGGGTTTTCAAAGACATGAAGACAGGTAGGTAGCACAATTAAACCAACTCAAAAGTCTAAGTTGATATACCCCATGGCGCAGATGCAATAACCTTGGAACCCCTACACATTCATGGTGAAGTGAACCAGACCACTTTATGCCTAGGAATGCCAATAATGGTGAGAACCACGGAAAGCATGAGCCTCAGTGACAGCCCCACATCTACAAAGGTGTTTTTGAGGTCTACACCATCCATATAGCCATAATGTAGAATGGGCATAAGTGTTTTCTTCGAGTGGAATATCTACATCTAAGAAAATGATCATATTTGTGGGCAAGCATTGGCTTTTATGATCTATAATCACTCAGGAGATTGAGGCATTGGATAGACTGTGAACGGATATGGCAGCTAGTTTTTATGAAATTTTGTATCATTCCTCCTACAAAAAGCCAAGAATATCGAAAAGCTGTCGAAGTGAATGAGCTTTTAATGATTGGATGCAGCCTGGTAGTAGGCACCTTAGGACGGACGTGCAAGGGTTGTGATTGACCATGTGAGCCACATGCTACGTGGTGACTCTAGGCAGAGGATCAGTACACACTAGCACGCCATTTTGTGGGTACCTAGAGCTTGTCACAGGCTTTTTTTTCTTGCAAATACGCATTACAACACCCTAAACTCCCTCTTAGGGTGTTGTTTTGCCTGGTGATACTTACAAAAGCAGGAGTTTCTCAGATCTTTTCTAGTAGCCTCCTAGTGTTACTGGGAAGCAAATGATATTGTCTTATACCCAAGCCTCAAGCATTTCTTCAAATATTCAGGTGCTTCATTCTCTTCCTTGCCCTGCCCAACATATTAGCACTTCTCAAGTCAGCTTATCTTCATGTACTAGTTGGGACACCATTTCGAAGATTTGGTGGCAAAGGCTTGAAACGGATGTCGTCGATCTAATTCATGGTGCTCTAATGACTTCCAAGAATTTTTATCATGCTCTTCTACCAAGAATGGCACGGAGGTTATAATAATCTTTGTGGCATCATGAAGGTTAGAGAAAGTCAAGATTCTCAAATTTTCAAGTAGAGCACAATATCGTAATGTCATAGCATCGATGCATATTTCTACCTATCGCACCTTAGTTTTTTGCTTGTGATAGTCCATGGAAGCATCCTTGAAGAATCATACATAGTCATCCAAGTGTTCCCTATTCCATTGTGGCAACCTCCCTAAGTCAATAAAGGTCACCTGCTCGTCCACATAGAACTTTTGGTAGAAGATATCCACCATTTGGAAGTAGGCAAATGCAACGAATAAATTATTTTACAATTGTAAGCTTGTCCAAACAAGGATTTTGAGAATTTTCGTCAGCACAATTGTGATTCCCCTCATGTTCGAACGATTTTAGGAAACGAGTAACATGTTCTCTAACATTTCCTTTTCATGGTATAGTGGGACATCAAGGCCGTGTATCCTCTTGAATAGTGTTGTTGTTGTAGCTCTATGGGGTAGGAGGATTTGTGTCCATACAAATAGTCTTCCTTTAGAGCATGTTCATATTTAAGGGGGCACTACAGATCAACAAAAGTAACATACTCCAATTTCCCCAATGACTAGGGTTATCAATGGGCAAGTTTGAGCTGGGCTTGTTTGAGCCCTAACCAGGTCCTAAAGAGGCAGGCTATACCTTAGACCAACTGATGGGAACATCAAATCATCACCCTCTGAATATTACCATAGGTGGAGGAAACCACAAATTTCCCCGTGGATCATTGATAGCTACGTAGAGGACTTGAAGACCTCATGTGCAAAATCTTTTGAAAACTCCATATTAGACCGTGCATGTGGGCTGCATTTGGATCAAGGAAGACTTGTTGGATGAATTAGAATGGCCAACACATGACCATAATGTCAGGATGCTTAGGATTTAATTAATTTTCTGTTTGAACTTTTATTTTAGACTTATTTTATGGTTTTGGGCATATTTTCATGTTTTATTAGCCCATGGACCTACTGTAGTTGTTTGGTAGTAGTTTGGTAACTTTAGTATGTTTTTTATTTAAGTTTATAAAAGTTGAAAATTTAGGAGAGATAAATTACGAAAATTAGAGTATTTATGTAAATTATCTTTAAGTTAAGGATAGCTTAGGTATTTGACTCTTCAAGGTTTTGTTAGTATTTAAACACACCTTTATGTTATTTTAAAGGAGCTTTTGGAATAAAATTTACATAATTTCTGGTTTCTTTACTTGAACGTTGGGGCATTCAACTTGGTTATGCCATGAAAATCTTTAGGATGATTCCAAGGTAAAACTATCCCCATAAAATCATTTTTTTATGGGGAAGTACAGCCTTGGGTGTGAAGCCTTTTCTTAAAATCCCTTTCCCTCAACCCTTAATCCTTCCCTTTGTCCTATAAACTTAAATATCTAACCGTAATTAAATCCCGTAACCAAAACTCTATTTGGGTTACCCTAAATTTTTAGGGTAACCCTATTATAGCCCAAATCTTTAAACCCAATCCCAAACCAGATTCCTTACACCCCTTATTTCATCTTCTTCCCTCTTCATCTTGCATCACCAACTCTATGTTCTATCGAGTCAGAGTTAACTAATCCTTAGCTCGGTTGTAATGGACTCGGGCCAAATAAAATGGCTAGAATTGAACATTTGTAACTAAAAAAAATATATACTTTTCAAATAATCTTTTTTGTGTATGAAGATTGCCCAATGAAATTTAAAATTGATGTCTTATTTAATCTATGATTATTATATATTCAAATTAAATTGTAACTATAAAGTACATTTTACTTTTATTTAAATTTTACTTGAAAATATTCATTTAACTATGGTAGCAAGCTCAATATCAAGGCCCTAACCCTTATCTTCTATATGGGCTCAATTGACACCCTTACCAATAACCCACCAGGGCACTAAGTGGATGGGACTGTATTCGAGGTTAATCACTTCATCAAGTGATTCTCATGGCAAAACCAATCACTTCATCAAGTGAGTCTTGTGGCAATACCTTCCCTGGTGAAGGGCGCAAATATTCTAGGGGGTTCATCCACTCCGCTTGTCGCAAGCAGTTGAAGCACCATGGACATCGATATTTTTTTCTAGCAATATAAAGGGAATAGTATCTACTTGTTAAATTGCAGGAATTTATGATCCTATAAAAGAGCATATGCCCCCGTTGCAACCTCTTCATTTTCAAAATTTTGATATTTGAGGCATGTTGGGGAGTATCAGTTTCTTGGATTTGTTAGTGTATGATGTAAAATAACCTAGGTTTTATCGATTCTAAGTCTATTCTACTTCAAAAAGGGTGGAGAAAGGGCTAATTAGATTAATAAGAATATGGAAAGATTAAAAAGGTGAAAGATCTAAAAGCCTAAAGGGTTAGTTGGTAAAGAGTAAATGTAAAATTTTGCAATAGGATGTTCTAATTAGGTTTAGGGGTAATGATATAAGATTAGGTAATTGCGTATAGGTAGGGCTGTCAAAAGATGCTTATCAGTTCAGATATAGCAATATCCGAATCTCTAAATTTTTATTTGTTATCCGAATTCAAATTCGAATCCGATGGATGTTCTAAAACTTTATCCGAATTCGAATCCGATTATCTTATCGGATATCAGATAATATCCAATTAGAATTCGAATAATATATTAAAAAAAAAAAAAAAATTTCCTTATCCAACTGATTTTTCATTTTAAAAAATATATATTATATATTATATTATTTATATAAAAAATTAATCAAATAAAATAATATATATATCATATATTATTTCGAATCAGATATTATCGGATTCAAAATGTTAATATCCAAATCCGTATCCGACAAGGATTCAAATATATTAAATTATCCGAATTCAAATCCGATATCTAAAGTTTTCAGATAATATCCAATTTTTCGAATTCGAATCGGATTCGAATTTTCGACTATCCATTGACACCCCTACATATAGGGTAGATTTGGAGAAGATATTAATGGTACATGGAGTTCTATGGTTTCAGATGATGGAGGGGTTTTTGGATAGATTCTGGATGGGTTCAAAACAAAAAATAATAATAAAGAGAAGAATATTAAGAAGAAGAAGATGATAAATTTACCTAGAAATCATACTAATGATTTCTATAGCATCACTAAGTTGAATGCCCAACATGCAAGCAAGAAAAACAGAAATTTCTGTAATTTCTTTTTAGTCATTCATAGTATATCCTTAAAACTACCTATTACATTGTTTAAATAGAAAAAGACCAGTTGCTAAAACCTAGAAGACTACTAATTTTACTCTACTTTGTATTTCAAGATAACCACCCAAAATATATTTTCCTGGAAATAGTAACTTGCCTAAAATTGGAACTTTCCCTAAAACCTAGAAGACTACTAATTTTACTCTACTTTGTATTTCAAGGTAACCACCCAAAATATATTTTCCTGGAAATAGTAACTTGCCTAAAATTGGAACTTTCCCGTAGACACTTACCAAAAATAGTAAAATTTCTAATTTGACAAAAAACTCTACCAAACTTAAAAAACCTAAGAATAAACTTTTAAAACAAGTACGACTCAAAATAACCTAAAACAAAAAAAAATCTTAAATTCCTAAAATTTATCCAACCCATTAATGGGCTAGAAAACCTACTAAATAACAGCCAATGATTTTTGTCTATAAGTAAATAACAGTCAATGATTTTTGATATCCTCATCATGTTCCCTTCTTTCAGGGTCTCAATCCTACTCCTAGATGGCTCGATTCAACTTCTTTTAGATTTCATCGTCTTAGCATGAGTTACCTCCCTAGTGGAGCTACAAAATGTAATCAAAAGATAAGAACTTTGCTTTATGTGAAATGTGAATCAAATCTAGATCATGTTAATGTAGGTAATGAGTTGTTATGAGGGATACTCTAGCTTCCACTTTAATCAAAAGACAAGGTCAGTGGCACTAAGAATCAAGAGAAGAAACCACGAGGTTCACCAAGAGAATGTTAGCAAAGTAAAAGGGGGAGGAGAGGAAAGAGAAATAGAAAGATAAAGAATATGAAAGAGAAGCAATTATGATCCAATCCCCTTCTGGGATGGGGAGAAAAGGGTAGGTGAGGCAAATGAGGGCTATCAATCTCCTGCATGGTCCTTCCTCCAATAACCACAAATATAGAGCCACTGCAGATGAGCCACATTAGTTGGTCAACCGCCACCTCTTCTTACCATCTATCAGGTGGCTAACTACCCTGAGGTAAGTGAGCTACTCCCTGCCAATGAACTCTCCTTTCCTTGACAACGCTATACCAACTGTGTCAGGCTACAGTGCCTTAATTCTGACAGCTCACTTAGGTTAAGGCACCAAGTTTGAGTCCTACTTAAACCCCGCCAATCCAGCTCCATTGTCATTTCCCCACCTACAGTCCGCACCATCATCAAATTGCAAAAGGGTAGACATTTAAGCTAGCGTCATGCCCATAGTCTGCCAGGTCAGCAAGGATAACCTTTTCAAAGAATGTTGTCTAAAGCCTTCAAGGAGTTTAAAGGTGTTTTCTTTAAAGACTTCTTATTTATATGGGATTTGCTTTGTAGAGAGGGGAGAGTAGTTGGGGCTATTTTTTCTTCTTTCTACTCTTGTTTGTCTTTTCGGTAGGCCTTCTCTACCTTTAATTCTCTTGTCTGTTACTAAAATTAAATAATCATAAAAACCAAAAAAAAAAAAAAAAAAAATCCATCCTATCTACTTATGCATGTTCTACATATACAAAAAATGAGTGATGCAATAACAGGAATTCTTGATTATCCTATCTTAAAGCTTAGGCATATTCATGATCTTACTTTTCGAAACCCTTCAGCCCCTAACAAGGTTTTGTACATCCTGACAACTTCAGCTCCCTGTTAAACAGGACATCAAGAATTCAACATCCATAGTCTGTCTACAGTCATTGTTGAAAAGAGAGAAGAAATGAGATGGAAAGAAAATCCAAACCTTCTCGTACACCTATAATCAAATCCAAAACAAAGAAATTGTCAGATATCTATAAGAGGAAATGAAGAAAAACAATATAAGTCTCTTTAAAAAAAAAAAAAACCTAATGTGTTGATCCTTACAGTTACTGCAAGTTGAAGTTGGTGAGAGCCACAAATCAGAATCATAACCAAACACGATTGCACAACATCCATTGAGGTTGGTGAGAGACCCAAATTAGAATTATAACCAAACAAGATAACACAACATCAGCCGAAGTACTCAAACACATCAGAGTTAGATGCGAATAACCACATCAAAGTTAAGTAAATATTTGCAGAAAACTAAGAACACGGATTACGATAGAGAGAACACAAACTTACCTGTATAGAAGTTGTCCATCTGTATTTAGGAACAAAGCAACAAAGGCATTAAAATTTACATCTAATGGTTAATGAAGCTTTAGAGCAGGCAAAGAACGTGAAGGAAGAGTTATCTAAGAGCACAAAAAAATATACCAACCTTAATATATGAATGTGGCCGTACAGGATGAGCCATAGGACCAGCATCCTAGAGAATCACCCAAAAAAGTATCAACATTTCATGCACAAAAGGCAATCAAGATGACTGACCTTACAACAAAGAAAGAGAAAAAAAGCTAAATCGAACACAATGAGTCCCACCTAAAAATAAACTCTTCAAAGAAAACACCATTGACTTCTAAGAAAAGTTTACACCAACTAATTATGTACAAAAAAATAATTTCGGTACATATAATTTTATTAAAGAAAAAGAGAGGAGGTCAAGGAGACCTCCATTCTACAAAAGAGAAAAGTTAGCTTATCTGAAACCGAACACATGAGATCTCATTTAAAGAAAATGTCCTAATAAAAGATGAACTTTTGAACTCCAGAAAAAGCTTACACTAGAACAACAGAGAAGTCCAAGAAGAATTGTAAAAAGAGAATTATCAAGTCTCATGATGAAGCTTGACAAATATTTATATTAACTAATGTGTGAATGGACATATATGCCCTTACATAGAAATAAATAGAAAACTAATAATAAACTACATTATTCCAATACTCTCCCCTCAAACTGGACCAAATATATTAACTAAGCCCAGCTTGACAAGATGAGATTTAGTGACTAAAAGACCAACAGACTTTGTAAGCATGTCGACAAGTTGATTTGAAGAAGATACAAATACAGTGTGAAGGGCACCAGATCGAATCGTCTCCCTGAGAAAGTGTACATCAACCTCTATATGCTTGGTTCTTTCGTGAAGAACTAAGTCAAAAGTAAGCATGATAAGAGACTTGTTGTCACAAAACAAAGTGGAAGAACCAGAGGAAGGGGGGTCCTCTAAGGCTCTGATACCAAGAAGAATTATAAAAAGAGAATGGTCATGTCTCATAATGAGAGCTTAGCAGATATTTATGTTAACTAATGTGTCAATGAACATAAATGCTCTTACATAGAAATAAATATAAAAAACTAATAATAAACTACATTATTCCAATAGTCCATAAGCTAATGATCAACTCCTGAATGAAATGGTACAATGTTTTGGACTCACTAACTCTGTATGAAACCAGAAACAAGCCATGACCAATAAAATACCTAAAGTGCCGAACAAAATAGAAAAAATTAATATAAAAAATTGTCAGCATTAGATACCTGTGGGAACTGATAATTACGGAGCCTTGAAACATCTGCTATTCGCTTGACAGTACGGCTGCCCATGTCAGAAGAAAATTCCTGCCAGTTGGAACACAGTTTTATGGATTCAAAAAGCTCGGCCCAGAAGGATTTGAGTGTATTTAAGGATCAAATATGCATCCTAATAGGTAGAAAACAAAAGTTAGATACCTGATCACGAAAGACAGTGAGACCTTCCTTTAGGCTGAGTTGGAACCAATCACGACATGTCACTCTGCAACAAGTTTTAGCATTTAGCTTTTGAAAATCAAATCCAAACTCCAAATGATTAACATAGCATAAAAATAAGAAAAGTGTAGCTTAAATGAATAAGTTTTTATTCCAATCTTCTGACTGTCATGTGAGCAACATGGGGACCAGCTCTGAGTATATCTAGCAGCCAGGATCGTTGACCTTAAGTTGATAATTGCATTTAATATTTTATATCCCAGCATTACCAATTTATGCATATCAATATCATATAACTAGCAAAAGAGCTTCCTAGAAGTGTATAACTCGCACACACCCACATTCACCTCCATGCACATTAAATTGGGAAATATCACAGCATTAGATGTTGAAGAGGAAATATGAAATAGTGTAAAGCAACGGAATAAGGGAACAGCGAGTTTTGATAAAGGTGCACATAGGAGAGATAAGGATGTTGAGATGGATGGTTAGTAAGACTAGGAAAGAAAGAAAAAATCAGAAATGAGTAAATTGAGGGCGTTTAGACATAGACTCAATAGGAGATAAAATAAATGAAATAACAATGAGATGGTTCAGAACGTCAAACAAAGACCAATAATGGCAACAAAGAGGAACACGTTTGTACAAACAATGTTATCACATAGGATATTTTGTGTGCATATGACGATTGCACAATAGCATAGGTGGTTATAGAACATACACACAAAAAAATTGGTGTTTTTTATATAAAGAAAAGATAAAATAAAAAGTGAAACTTGCAATTATTACAAATAACTTTAAAAAAATATCTTTTTGTAATCTTTTTTTTTTCAATCCATTATCATTCATTATATTTGCATGTTTAACAAGTATGCAAGAATGCATTAACTCACAAGGTCAGAAAAAACATGAAATCTTGCTCATTGAATGTTGCAAAAATCCTTAAATCTTGAATCTTGAACTTGTTGTAGATGATTTAAGAAATAGAATAAGTAGATAATGTAGTTATATTGTAAAATAATATAAAGAACTCAGAAAGGACTAAAAAGGAGAGTAAAAATCTTTACTATTATAATGAGAGAGGGGAGTAGAAGTGGTCCGACACCAAATTTTGGATCCCATAAATGCCCACATCTTTACATTTAAACTTAATATAATCAAAGGTCATTTTAGTCAAAAACCAAAAAAATGTTAAGACATCACACTGGTTAGTTTTTAAAATTACAAAAACATCCTTTCTACTATGTAATATTCAAAAACCCTTTAATCAATGTTTTAATTACAAGAAGCCCTTTTGATGCATGTGTTTGCACATGCCACCTTCTAGTGATTCTAAAATGATAGTAGGAATAGGTTAGAGTTTTGTAGGAATTAAAGGGTGGTAATAGAGAATTTATTAAAAAAAATATTAAGTTTTTGTCCAATGGTCAACATGTTGACCATTGGGCTAACATGCAATCGCATACTACATATGCGAACAGATATTACAGTATGCTATGGCATTATGCCATTTCAATTGCATATGACTACTATGGGTACAAGTCAAAGGCTCCAAAACAGTAAGAGGTAGTCTAAAAAATGGCATGGATAGAGGTATTAGGTAAGAGATATGAAGACACATGTCTTGACTGAAAATAGGCTAAAGATAGATATGAATGGCGAAAAAGGATTCATAATTTCAATCCTAGATTAAGAAATATGTACCAACCTGTTGCCAGTCCAATTGTGGAAATACTGCAACATTGCAAATATGAGAAAGTCCCAGTCAGTGAGTATTTTGATTCAAACTAGGAAGGAAAATTACAAACCTCCTACAATCAAATCCCCCATGAAGTAAAACATACCTCATGACCAATAACTCCCAGAATTGCAGCATAATCTGCATCTGAAGCAGTTTCGGGAGATGCCAAGACAAGCTTTGAATTGAAGATCTGTTAAATAACAATTCAAAACAATGTTTAAAGAGCAGTGGAATGATAGCATAGATAACAAGCTAATCATTTAATAAAAATGAAAAATTAACCGTACATTAAGACTCTTGTTTTCCATGGCTCCCCTGGCAATAAAACAAGAAAACAGATGATATCAGTGATGAAATTGATGTTCTGCTGACCCCATATACAATTTTGAAAGACAACAATGATGAAGATGACTCAGAGCTTTTCCAAAAAAGTTCCTTCATAAAAACAAATAAAGCATTTTATGAAGACGTGCCTCCAAGTTTCTAGAATTACAGTTCCAGCCACAGGGTTTTGAAAAGTAATAAACGTCTTTATAGACATTTTGATAAATAATTTTTTGCAGATAAGAATAGGGGTGGCAATCTTAGCACGACCCACAAACAGGACTCGAAAACGACACGAAATTAGTGGGTTTGGGTTATAATAGTGTCAATCTGTCTGACACGTTTAGTTATTTTGTCATTGAACTTAGTTGTTTATATTTATATTTTTTTTAATTTGTTTTTTCATTGACATCTAGAGACATGTAATGTTTGATTGCTAATATGGTGATCCATGTGGACAAAACAACCCTTACCAAGTAAGACTAGTATGTCTATGTGATGATAAAATAAACTTTGCTTAGCCAATAATAATAATAATGAAAAACACTTTCCTTGCTAAGTTAGTGAGGAAAGTTTTCTGACGACATCACCTTATGGCTTCCAAAAACATGATCTGATGCCAAATGGTTGTTAACGACAAAATTATATGAACTTTGAAAAAAAAAAATCAAAAGAAAGTTATTTTTACCATTGAACTTAGTATATGGTTGTGTGACTTTATTTTTAGTTATGATATTTTATTTTTGGTGGTGGAAATGTAATTGTTTTTTCCAATAAAGATTAGAATTTTATCAAACAAGTTATATATGGGTTGGGTCAGGTATACCTATTTATAAATGGTTTGGGTTTAAGTTTTTGGGTCGGGTTTGGGTTTGGTAAATTTTCATAATACCCTTACCTCAACACAACACGACCGGACCCATTGCCACCACTAGATATGAATAGATTTCTAAATTACCTATACACCCTATCTATTAGATCAATAAATAAATAAAATAACTACGTTTTTCTTTAATTTACCGAATAACCCACCCAATTCACTACCATGTTCTCTCTCTTCAATTACTGAATAAACCACATTTGTCTTTCTTCCCAAAACCAATCATTTTAACTTCTTGGGTAAAATTTGTTTACCTTCATCTACAACCTTAAGATTTTATCTACTTCAACCTTCAAACCTCAAGACAGGATAGGATTTTTGGGAAGTAGAAAATAATGGAATTTTGGGTAGAACATCTAGGGATTTTTACAAAGGGTTAAGATTAGGTTGAAAAAGAAGAACTAAAAATAAAGAAACTTAAAAAAATAAAAAATAGTTTACTATAGAGGTGGGGAAGAAAAATCAAATAAGATTGTAAAAGAAGTAGGAATGATGGAATTTTGGGTAGAAAAAGTTATTGTTTCCTACAAAAGGTCAATGCTAGGTTGAAAACGATGGTTTGAAGATGAGGCTGAATAGTTTAAAATAATAAACCATAGAGGTCAAAGATCTTGAAGGTGACTGGTATCTGGGAAGAAAAATAAAGGGTTTTAGCCATGGGTTGAAGATGAGGGCATTTGGGTCATTTTTATTAATCTAACATATAGAGTATAATAGAAATTTCATTTAGAATGGATTAAAGAATAAACAATTTTTAAAACAGGGATGAAAAGGTAATTTTGTATTTCCATCTGTATGCAATACGTACAAGACATATCTTTTTGTAAGAATGTTATTTACGAAATAGATGTTTCAGTAATATTTAAGAATTTGAAGTTGGAATTGTCATTTTAGAAACTTATAGGTCCATTTTAGTATTTCTCTAAAACAAAAATAAATATTACAGAAGTCATTTTTTATTTTATTTTTTGATAAGTAATATTACAGAAGTAATGTATAGACACAAGAAAAAATAATTCCAAAGTAATAACAACTTACATGTTAAAATCTGGTACAGCCACAATATTGAAGAGATCAAGGTCATACTCGAGACCGAAAACCTGTTCCAATGGCAACAGGGCATCAGAGCATGCTTTTTAGAATTTAATTAAAATGTAAATGCAAGATTGTAGATGAAGACCAAAAATGTTAAAGACTGACATCCTCATCCCACTTCATTGCTGCCTTAAGGGAATACATAGCATGGGCAGTTTTTGGGAGATCTTGCGCCGGGGTCCAGATCCTCAGGGATACATTCCTGCCTGAGCGAGTGATGAAAGTGTCATCTCTGCTCTCTAACTTTCCAGCAACTAAAGCAAATAAATAGCACGGCTTCTTGAAAGGATCCTCCCATAATGCATAATGTCTACCACCCTAAAACACAATAAAAGTAACGATAATGAGCATTAATAACGATGTAACAAATCCACCTAAAAGTCCCTTTCTCCAAGAAGCAAACTGCACCTCAAGATCCCCTTGTTCTATGAGATTCCCATTAGATAACAATACTGGATACAAGGTTTTATCGGCTTCAACTCGGCATGTGTATTTTGACATGACATCGGGGCGATCCTAATAACATAAGAGGGATACCGTAAAAAAATTTATTTTGATAAGATGTCATAATATTTCAAAATAGATTAAAAGGGTTTGGAAATGAAGCAATAGAGCCCTTCAACAATGACTAGATAAACCTGATAGTATGTAATTTTTCGGAAACCCTCTGCTTCACATTGTGTACAAAAGTTCCCGGACGACTTGTAGAGCCCCTGCAAATAGGGGAACAAGTACAGTGTAAAGCAAAAGAATAGGTATGCACCATACAACCGCAACCTATAGATACAATCAAAGAGTGTTCCACCTCCAAAGATGTGTTCTTATGAGGATATATCTCTGTAACAATTTCCAAAGTGAATGTACCACTCGGCGGTGAAAGGATTGTTAGATGGTTCAAATCCAAATGGAAATCTTCTTTCTGCAAAAAATTTAAAAAAATAAAATAAAATCACAATCAATAAAAGCTTGACCCTAAAGTAGAATGTGAAAAATAGTGTGCCTCAGATTTTAAAGAAAAACTTGCATGTTAATAAAACTTGTCAAGACTCTTGATGATGGAGAATATAATAAGAGGTCTAGGGTCCCAAGAATAGAAAAAAGAAAATATCGAGAATGAAAACAAATAAAAATGTCATCATCATCATATATGCATCATCCCAGATCTAGGATCAGAAATATCTTATGCTATATCTGTTGTCAACGCTAGTGTCTCCAGACCCTTTATTATTACCTTAAAATCCATGTCATTTTGGGCTTTCTTTCGCCATTTTAGAAACTATCAGTTGGACAAAAGCATTCCCTCTTGCCAATAAAATCATTAGTCTTCTTAGCACGTCTAAAACCATCTCCACACCCACCAGGGGTGTGCCTCAGTAGTAAAATCAACAACTAGACTTTGCTCCTCTGGGTTGTGAGCTCAAAACTGAGGACCATTTCTTGATTAAAATGCCACATGTGTTGTGTTGGTTAGTGCATGTGGTCATGGATTAGTCCTGTCGGGTATGGCTGGGAAACCTAGGTTGGGCCTATCCTGTGAATTGCCTGATGGACCGGGTCCTTGTCCTCTACCAACAGGGATACCATGTTCCCAAAAAAAAAAAAAAACCATCTCCACTACATTTCTCTATTCCATACTAATTGGGATATTTTACCATATTTGCTCAAATATACTCTCTTTGTTTAACTTTACTAGGCTTACCACACCAATAACCATGTCTAGATGGCACATCTTAAAGCCCCAGGCCATGTGGAGTGTATGCCTAGTTGGACCACGTAGGGTGTATTCCAATATCATCGTTAGTCTTCTTAGCACATCTAAAATCATCTACACAACATTCATCTATTCTATATCTTATTGGGATATTACCACATTTGCTCGAATATCCATTTTTCCTAGGCTTTCCACTCCACGCTCACTCCATAACCATGTCTAGATGGCACACTTTTAGAACCCCATCCCACATGGAGCGTATTCGTCATACTCCTAGGTGGACCACCAAGCACCCATCTAAGCATACATGTGGACCAATTGAATCAAGGCCTAATGAATTAAACATAATAAGGCCAAACCACTGTTTTCGATACACCGTACATATTGTTTCTCAATATCATAGGCCACCCAAATCGACACATGGAACAACATAGAAGGTATAGCCTGGTACCCTCAATGAATACACTGTAATTTTGTAGGACACATTCTCTACTTCCAACAAGGGTATTCATTCCAGGTCACATGTAGGAAAGGTTACGAATCAAGATGGGATGACTAGGCTAACATCCCTGCGTGGAACCAAGACAAATATACCTCAGTACCACCAAGGTTAGCCATTACAAGTCAAGGGCCATTATCATCCTTCCATGACCCCACACTTCTATAAATAGGACCCCAAGGGGTCACTTGAAAGGGAATACAATGAAGATAATCAGACTTTTGCTGAGATTTCTCCAAGGTTAACAATGATCCTTTCCCTTGAATCCTTTCTTTCTTCCCTTAGACTACTCTCGCTCTTCATCACTTGTTGATGCAATGATGACTGAACTCATCAACTTGGCTCAAACAAAAACAGGAACTGCCTCACCTAACATCTTAATCCAACATGTAGTCTAACATCTGAACAACAACAAACGTGCACATTCACACTTACAAGGCCTTAATCCACCCCCTCACCATGTTTCTAGGGATCCCAACATTCAACATCATAAAGCATAGCAGGTACTATTGTTTTCTTTGTAAAAAAATTAAAAAAAATATCTTTGACATGTAATCAATAACTCCTATGAAGAATACATTACAATATATCATACAATAGTACAATGAGAACATGTAATAAATTATGTAAAATGTTTCCTACCTTCAATTCCACGCCATTAACTTTAATTGATACTAGCTTTAAATCTTTTCCATCCAAGACTAGTGGAGAAGAAACACCTGTTACCCCAATCAAATGAATCAGAATGGAATGGCGTTTCAAAAAGATGAGTTCAAAGTCCAAAACCAAGTACAAAAGCTAACTAAAAGAGAGAGGCTAGAAAGATACAACACATGAGTAGAAAATTTTAAATAAGTGAATTAAATTGAGTGCTTGATAAGAGTAGGAGGTCTCAAACAATGAAGACATTTTAGGCGATTTTATAGACCATCAAAATAACAAGATTGTCAAAAGATTACCTTCAACTCTAGGATAAACAGTTATTTTTGAATTGACAACCGTATTCTCCTCTCCCAGCAAAAATTTCAAATCCACCTGAAGAGTAGTTCAACAAGTACATCAAAACAAATTCATCTTCTGATATGCATATTTACACAATACAATTAGCAACACAAAATTAGGAAAAATCAAATGGCATTGAGTGCATACGACCGACTTCAATACAATGCAGGTAAAAACTTTGCATCTATTAACAAAAGCTGTGAGAGAATCGACAGGTACAGCAACATACAGAAAGAATTATCCCAACATTCTCTCTAGTAAACAAAATATACAATGGAAAAAAAAGCTGATGTATCAATTATCAAAGAATTTGTATACCGAATCAAAGTAGTAACTAGGCATCTTATAATCCTTCAGAAAGATCTCCTTTGGAATGTCCATTTTTGACTCTTCAGGTTGGGTTGATAGGGGTTGTGTTGCGACCGAACAAATTGGCCACCTGCTAGCTTGTTTTACCCTCTGAAACAAGGATGAGGAATCAATAAAGACAATAAAATCAACGACGATAAACAAATGAAACAGTCAATTATGAACTATTTTTCATGATTAATGGATCAATTACATAAGAAAAGACCATTCATAGACACATTTAAGCCATGAAGCTAACTTATCACTATCCTACATCCCAGACAAAATACAATCTATTACTGCCAAAACAAACATGCTTCAGAAAAAAATTATATGTACAAGAACAGGTAGATTCTAACTTTGAAGCAACTTACAGATGATGATGATGATGAAGGATAGAGAAACCGATGACTTCTACAACATGTAACCTATAAACCATCAGACAGTGAGAACCAGAAATCTCCATGCAAATTCCAAAATTAAGAAAACTAGCAAAATACATCATGTACATTGATGCACATCACAAGTTCACTCTGAAACTGTTCCAAACTCTATAAATAGACTGTTGAATTGAAGATACTAACCAATGAAGATATGTATTGCTGATTTCTATTGAAATTAATTGATTGGTGATGCAAGGAACTAACACGGTGTGTTGCCTGGAACTGCAAGAAGACAAATGGCATGCATAGTAAACCATGGAGTCCAACACTCAAAATATGAAGACAATGTGTAAAACATGTTTCATTCCAAAAAAAAAAAAAAATTAATAATAATGGGTTTTATGATGACTAGAAAATTTAATTACTGATGAAAATCATGACTTGTAAATGGCAGTGTAACTCTTAAAGAAATAACGAGGGAGGGAAAACAAAACATTCATCTCATATTACAATAATTAGTTAAAATCAAAGAAATTCCATAGTAAAAATGAATCCAGAAAAACAAAGGACCTCATGAAAAGCGGACATATAATAAAATCTAGTAAGAAAAAAAAATGAACTTTTTGAAATGTGAAAACCCACAATCCACAAAGAATCTCACAAAAGTTGCACATAGTGTAAAACCCAGCCAACATCATAAAGACTAAATAATCACCAAAAATGAAAGAAATACATCCAAATGCAAGAAAAATAAATAAATAAATGGGGTGAGAGAATCACGGGAGCAGAGGACATTAAGCTCAACAGACCCATCTTTGCCAGATCCGAACCTTTGTACGGCAGAATCAATCGAGCCATTCGATTCGAAATTCCTTATTGAGCTATTATTAATTCTGAAATCATTCTAATTAAATTTTAAAGAAAAAAAAAACCCCCAAGAAGGTGAAAAATATATCGAAGCAAAAAAGATACCCGGATTATAAAAACCTAGAGAACTGGTAAATAAAATCCTAAAACCTAAAATCAAATAAACCCTACAAACCTCACAGGAGAAAATAAGCTTAGACCCGTCAGTCACTCGTTTTTATAAGGATGTAAGATGGATAATTCAAAATATGGACGAGAAAAATCATGAAAAAAAAAAAAACTGATTTTCTTTTAGTAAAATATACATTTTATATATAAAATAAACATTAAAATTTGTGGGTATAGAGAGAAATCCATTGTTGTTCATACCTTTTTCCCTGATCAGACGAAGAACAATGGGAGGAAACTGAGGATCACTCGATAACTTAATAAGAGAAGAGTAAAAGACTATTTTATTGCTAAAAAAATGAGAATTTTAATAAAATCTTAAACAATTCTAAAAACCCTGATCTTTCGATATTTATTTTTATCTCAACTTGGATTTGACCTTTTTACCCATTAGATGGCGAAACTACCCTTAAGAACGTTTGACTGACAGCTTTTATGTCGATGCGTGGGGCTGTAAATCGGGCGGGTTGAGCCATTATGGGGATTGACTCGCGCCCATCCCTAACTTCGTCCCGTCCCATGCCCAACTGACCTTGGCCATGAAATGCTCAACTCAAACCCAATTCAAGTCAGGTTAGTGCGATTGTCAGGGCTAATTCATCCCTCATTAATAATAGGTAGTCTAGAATTGAAAGTGTTTATATAAGGGAATATTACTTAAGAGACCCTTGTGGAGGGATTTTTATATATGAAATCTTAGAAGTCCCTTTAATACATCGATTTAGTTCTCATTCCCTCAATTTCTTTTTCACAATCTTCTACATGATAAAACCGACAAAATAGGTGAGTCTTTAATACTCTTTTACTTGATTTCTATTAATATAATAAATTTAAGTTTGATTTCATGAAACTTTCAAGTAAAAATATGTTTATAAAGGATTTACAACTCAACCATTACATTTTGTTTGTCGTTTTGATGAAAAAATTGTGTTGGAACCAAAATTGCAAAAATGGAGTTCCAACGTCGAGTTTAATATTTAAAAAAACAATCGTCGAATTCAACGATTTTGAGGGTGATAAGTATTGTCGAGTTCGACAATTATAACAAAAACCGTCTAACTCGACAATGTTTATATTATAAAAAAGCCTAACTTGATGGTATTTGAACTCGATGATATTTGAACTCGACGATAATTTAAATTTAGAAAATAGTCGAGTTCAACATTATTATTGTTGAGTTCTAAGATTTTTTATAATGTATTGTCCAACTCGGAGATTTATTAAAATATAACTATTTACAAGATTTATTTATCTTTAATAATTATTATTACTATTTGATGCAATAGAACCATTAACATCATGTCTGAAGATTATTTATACGTTATTTTGAAATATAGTGGTAATTTTTCAATCAACGAGAAAGATCATTTATGACTTACATTGAGTTTTGAATTATCATATATCGCAATTGTCACGCCCCTAAATCCTAACACGAGTCCCAAGGATTCCTTTATTAGTATCTTGATATATGATTAACAAATTCAACCCATGATAATATATAATAATACATAACAATTCATAATCAATCATTACAACACAATAAAAAATAAAACTAATAATCAATAATCAGAATTGTGAAAGCTAACATCAATCATAATCCAAAACTATAAACAAACCTCAAATAAATAAATAACATAATAAATAAAATGGCATACAATACCCTAACATAAATTTCTTGAACGGTAGAAAGAATATCCTAAACTCTAATACATCTCAGATTAAAAGAAGTTGTTCCAATATGCTCTTCCTCGAAGATTTTCTTATAAAATTTATCCTCTTAAATTGGAATTTTTACAGTTGAATAATCTAAAATGGTGAATGATAGGGTGAGTAATGGGGAGTTACTCAATAGAAAATATATCATTCTAACATCTAGTCATAATATGCAACATATAATTATGTTGAACATTTAAATAGTGCATGTTTTATCATAACATAGCATTCAAATAATAACTAAAAGAAATATGGTAAATATTTATAATAGTCATGAATCTAATATTTCTATCATGAACATAATCTATCATGCTTTAGAATTTTTAAAGTAAAACGTCTATCGATATTGCATCACAAAATAAAGAAATATATATAATACAAATGTGACGGTGTAATTAATAAGAAAGTTAAGGAACACATTGATATAATCATCTCGACTATGGAAAATTGATATTCCAATACTTAACATCCAGTATGGAATGTCAATATTTTAAGTCCAACTCAAGCATTTTTCAAAGGAAATTAAAAAGAAAATGATCAAATCCTTTATTGTCCATATGATAATCTTAAGAGTTAAAGGAATGTTGATTATTGTATTTGTCATATATCAAAGTCCATAGTGGCTCATTCATATTTTTCAAGTTAATCCATTTCATCAGTTTTGTAGTCAAGTTCCAGTTAAAATCAATCTTGAAACTAGGGGCATTTTTGAAAGTCATTGTTATTCCAAAGTTTTGTTCTTAATCACATGATAAAAAGGAAAATATTGTTCTAAAGCTTCAAAGTTCAGCGAAGTCCAATGATAATTATGAATCTAGATGCATGATAAGCCAATAAAGACCCAATCTCCTAATCTTTGAGCTCGATAATACCGAGTCCTTAACTAATCCAAGCCCAAGAAGAGTGGCCCCAATAAGTTCGAGTCTGAGAAACGAGACTCCAACTTTTTTTTAATTATAGAATGAATAAACATGAATGTTTAACTTCCTGTAAACCTTAGCTAGAGTCCGAGAAACGAGACTCCATCTTTGTTTGAATCATAGAATGAATTAATAGGATTGTTTAAGTTCTTCTAAACTTTAGTCAGAGTTCGAGAAATGAGATTCCACCTTTGTTTGAATCATAGAATGGATTAACAAGATTGTTTAAGTTCTTATAAACTTAAGTTCGAGTTCGAGAAACGAGACTCCAACTTTTTGAATCATAGAATGAATTAATAGGATTATTTAAGATCTTGTAAACCTTAGTCAGAGTCCGAGAAACGAGACTCCAGCTTTGTTTAAATCATAAAATGAATTAACAGGATTATTTAAGTTCCTGTAAATCTCAGTTCGAGTCTGAGAAACGAGACTCCAACTAGATAGGATTTTTTAAGTTCCAACAAACCTTAGTCCGAGAAGTGTGGCTCCTATAAGCTCAAGTCCAATAAATGAGACTCAAATTTTTTCAAACTCTAAAAAAGATTTTCGATAGAATTTAATGAAGTTTCTACATCACCTATCTCATTATTCAAACTTACCATAATTCAATATTGTGTGATTGTCTTCATTGCACATGTGCATTTCAATTTGAATCATCATCGTCGGCGAGAAAAGATATTTAGGACCTGACATTTGTGGTTATCGATGAGAGTTTATTTTCAATAATCTGATAGAATACTCAATGAGCATCACACCATTGCACACACGTGCACTTTTGCATTAGTCAGGGAGAATTTTTTAAAATTCAAGGATCTAACACCGTCAATGAGAGCTCGCGCTCGAGGACCTGACAACTTTTGGTTCGGGGAGAGTTTTACCCTCAAAGATTTGAACGCCCCAACGAATTGCTAAATCAGGCTGCAAAATGAACTGTCACTAGTTTTGGCATTCAGATATCCCACTATCTAACAAAATAAATTTGCTATCTAGTTTGCTTCAACCCTCTGCCAAAGAAGGGCATCTATAGATACCCCATTTTTGCACTCACCTGATTAATCAACTCGTCAACCTGATTGCAACAGTTCCCAATAATGGATGATTATTCCAATGCTCTACTTTGTTATTAGATATGTTTCAGAAATTCGGATGAGGTATCTCAAACTAACAAAACTGTAGAAATCACATTATGTTAGGAAAATATAATCCCAAAAATATAGAAATCATCATTTTATAAACAAAAAGAAGTTTTACGATAAAAATCACTAAAAAAATGATCAAATTACTAAAATACCCCAAACATCAAAACATCCTTAGATCCCACATCACGCTTAGGAAAATCATTTCGAACACATAAAACGACAAAGTGAAACCAAATAAATCATTCTGCCAATTTTCATCAAATTTGACAAAATTATGAAAATGTCCCTCATAAGGTTCATAATCATTTCATGCCAAAAAAATTCATAAATGACACAAATTGATAATCTTATCAAATTCCTTATAAAAAATTGATTCCAAAATATTTCAAACCATCGAAAAATGATTCCTCAATACAAAAGTCCTCTTTAGGGGCAAAACGGTAATTTTTTAATTTTAAAATTTTAAAATTCTAAAATTAATAAATAAAACATTAATTAATGTAAATTGAAACCTTAATAAAATTAAATTAAAAATTTGAACAAAGAAAATCAATCAATCAAAACTTCAGGAAAAATTTTAAGTGGTTGCCTACTTATTTAAGTGGAGCCCCCTTGATATTTTATTAAAAGACTCCTCCATCCAGGGGCTCAAAGAATTAAAGATATAATTAGGGGGTTCTCCAAAAATCAAAAATATATTCTTTCATTGTACGTAAGAATTAAAATCCTAATCGAAAGAAACCTAGTCATTAAATAAGACTTAAGTCAAAACCCTAATTAAACCATAATTCACCTTATCTAAAAGAAACCAAATTAAACACCAACTCTTCCAAAAAAATCTATAAATAGGAGCCTCCACAACCCAATCTCGTAGGTCAAAATAAATCCTAGAAAAAATAGGTCAAAAAGTCTCCCTAATCTTCCCCAAACCCTAATTTTGGAACCCTAATCCCCTACCTATCATCCAAACCTTAGTTTTGCTTAAAAAACTCCCAGAAACCTTCCTAAAACATCTAGAAACCCTTCAAAAATATAGAAAACACTCATATATAGAAGAAAGATACTTCAACTAGGAGATCAGAAACAGATTCAATGATAGAGAAAAAATAAGGAAACTCATACAAGGACACTCTCCGCCAACATTGAGGGAACTGTCGTAATCCGCCAGGTAATTATTTTTATTTCTTTTTTTTATATTAATTTTTATGTTTATTTTGCAATGTAGTGTTATTTGGTAAAAAGTAGAGGTCGGCTTTTGCCGGGCGGGGTTGGTACCTAAAACCTTCCAACCCCATAACCTGATCCCCAGACCTATTCTTCGCGTAGATCAGTATCTTATCTGTTGTAGAGTTAATATTCGATTCCTAGACCATAATAACTAGGTGCCGAGTCCCAACCCAAACTTCAAAAAAAAAAAAAAAAACAGATCCGCACACCCGTAGATTGAGGGAACTTTCACATGTGCCCATAACAGTCATGTTATGTTTCTAGTACACAAACAATCAAGCAGAATATGAGGCATGCATAGTAGGTCTCAAGGCAGCAATAGAGATGGAAGCCAACGAGATCGATATATTTGAGGACTTCAGCTTAGTTGCTTACCAGACTACTAGGAAATGACAAACACGATAACAGAGATTGGTACCATACCATGAGTATATCGAAGAATTAAGTACTAATTTTTCTCGAATCACTTTTAATTACATGCTAAAGACCAAAAACCAGTTTGTAGACGCACTCGCAACCTTGGCCTCTATGATCAGAGTCACTAAAGATAGAACTATCAATCCCTTGAAGATAAGGATTCAAAATGAGCCAATTTACTATTTACCAATTAAGATAAATGATGCAGAAATAGACATCAAGGCTTATTTAGAAAATAAAACTTATCCTCTAGAGGCTATAGAAGTTGAAAAGAGAACAATTCAAAAATTAGCAGAACAAATTTTCTTAAGTAATGGGACACTCTATAAGCAATCACACCATGAGGTCCTCCTTTGATGTGTAGCAGGAAATAGAGTTAAACATCTCATAGAAGTAGCTCATAGAGGGGCCTACAATTCTTACATGAATGGGCACATGCTAATGAGAAATATAATGAGGATGGACTATTATTGGTTCACATTAGAGAGCAACTATTTTCAGTACGTCAAGAAATGCCACTTATGTCAAATATATGCGAATAGGATCAATGCATCACTAAATGAACTTCACAATATGACGTCACCATGGACTTTCTCAATCTAGGGCATCATTGGTCCAATCAACATTAAAGCATCGAATGGTCACAGATTTTTCTTGATTGCTATTGACTATTCACTAAGTAGGTGGAAGTCATGTCTTACACAAACGTTTTGAAAGGGCAAGTTATCAGATTTTTAAAATAGAATAATATTTGCAAATATGGCTTACCTAGCGCTATTGTATTAGATAATACCCTCAACACGTATAAGTCCTGTGAAGATTTTCAGATAAAGTATCATAGATCTGTGGTTTATAGGCCGAAGATGAATGGGGTAGTAGAAATAGCTAATAAGAATATCAAGCAGATTATTGAGAAAATTGTAATAACTTACAAAAATTTGCATAAAATGTTACCGTTCGTTCTTCATGCTTATAAAAACTTGGTCAGAATCTCGAGTGAGACAACGCCATTCTCACTCGTCTATGGAATGGAGGTAGTCCTTCCAGTTAAGGTAGAAATTCCTTCTCTCAGAGTCCTTATGGAAGTAAAGTTTGAAGAAATTGAATGGGCTAGAACATGGCACAACCAGTTAAACCTAATTGAAGGAAAAAAATTTGTGGCAATATGTCACGAACAGTTATACTAGAAGTGAATTGCACGAGCTTACAACAAGAAGATTAAACCTAGATATTTTATGTCGGGTGATCTAGTTCTAGAGAATATCCTCTCGATTCAAGAAGATCAAAGAGGCAAGTTCAAGCCAAGCTACGAAGGTCCCTTCGTAATCAAGAAAGTAATATCAGGAGGAGTGATAGTCCTCAGAGAAATGGATGATGAAGTATTTATTGTGTTACTAAATGCTGACACAATTAAGAAATATTACGCCTAAGATCCGATACTTGAAAGGAAGAGAGGCTATTTTTCATTTCCCATTCTTTTACCAAAAATATCCCTTAGTCAAATACCTTAGAGCCTGATCGTTTTTTTGACCACCCAAAACTGGGGGTAAGCCAAAGAATACATTGGACAATTTGGGAAAATAACTAGGTATTTTCAATAAAAAGAAAAATGAGAAAAAAGAAAAGATCCGAAAGAAAAAAAATCAAATGAAAAGATAGTAAAAGAAAAGAAAAAGTTTAGATAACACCTAGCTCGTGTGAGGATAAATTGTGAACAACTAAAAATACAAGAAAAATGAAAAAAAAAATTAAAAGAATAATTTTTAGTCTTTGGCTTAACTTGCATCTCGAAGGCCAAGAGAAAGTATAGAGAATAACATCATTAAGAGTTCTAACAAAAATGGTAGTTTAGAAAATAATAAGGGCACCCCCAACTCTTATGTAGTATATTTATCTTATTTTTAACCTTTTTTATCCTTTATTTCTTCAACCACAACCATAACTTACATTACAACCCAATAAAAGTCTTTTCCAATTAGGTAAAAAATCAAAGGTAAGATCTTAACGTCAGCTAGTTGATGACAAAATTTTGAAAACATTTGATAGCAACAAAAAGAAGTAAAGAGGAACAATAAGGACACATTGATTTTGTATGTGTATCTTGGACCCAAGTCACAAAAGTCGCTAGAAGACATGAAAGAGGAGATCAAATCAGAAATTCAAAAATAGACACAACTACTAGAACGGAAGCAAGATTGAATCGTTAGAAGAGAGCTGCAAAGTAGAGTTTCTTACCTACTAGTTCAACACGAGTCATCAGACCACTAGAGTCATTGGGAATTTGTATGGGCTCAAGTCTTTGTATTCATTTTATTTCTTAATGTTAATAAATAAAGCACAATCTGAAAGGGCACAGTGAAAACTCGAAAGGACGCTATAAGTAAAAATATCAGTTGTGGCAAGATCAAAACTATCGATATGATAAAAATATCAAAAAAGGGCATTGATATGCAAAAAGGATAGAAAGCCAGACTTGGTGAAAACCTTAATAGGTATTAAGGGTAATATTGGTAAGAAAGATGAAAAAAAATAAAAATAGAAAAGCTACCGAGAGTTTCTTTTAGATACCATCAACCAACCTAAACACACCTCTTTGTATACAGCTTTTACCTCAACTCCTCAAATCCCCAAAGACAAATCTTTTCTACTTTGAGAATGAGTCTAAAGGATCTAGGAAAAGTTGAGAATGAGTCCACATAATCTATTTGACCCTTTTACTTTGAAGACTACAAAATATTCAGGCTTAACCTACTAATGTCCTAACCTTACTTGACTCGAATAACTTTGCAAACAAAAAAAATAATTTACTTGTGTTTTATTCAACTTTATTTTACAAATCCAGAAGATAAAACCATCAAAATCTATATTTTTAACCTATGATGAAAAAACTAGAATTTGTATTGAAACAACAATTTTCAAAATAAAAAAGTAGATATATTTGAGGCCAATAATATCAAAAAACTATTTTCTCATTTATTGCATAATTTTACATCCTTTCATTTAAGTGCATACAAAATAAAGATGTAGGAAATACAGGAAAATTCTGTTAACTACATAAAACATAAGAAGCATCTAGGCAAAACTCTAAGTTACGGACTCGAGCCACCAAATAAACAATCATTCTATCAGTATCAAAAGGGTCTCAACTCACTAAATATGATGCCATGTCATCAACGCGAGTATTGGAGCTCAGCTTCATCCTAAGATCATCATTATCAGCCTGGCACCTCCCAACATCACTACATCTCAGAGTCTCATTATCACTCAAAGCAACACTCAAACAATCAATATCAAATTATAGCCTCTGCTCAAAGTGTACCTAGATATTCTCAATACGATGATGATCTACTCGAAACTCCTCAATCCGATCATGATAATCGTGGATGTGAAAAATACGTAAACCAAAGTGAAGACTAGGAATAGGAAGAGGATGACTACTCATCAAATCTCTAAGCCAGGATTGGTACCGAATAAAATCGTGAGAAGCAAAGATAGGAGCACAAAGAATCTCTACATTCTGCCAAAGCCTACAAAGTCGATCTCGTAAACAGGTGTCTGAAGAGTCAAAATCTTATATCAAGTCACTAAGGTGTCTATTGATTACGTTTCTAAACGCAACTTTACCGGCGTTTGCGTTAAAAAGCTGTAATTTACAATTATTTGTGTGTTTGATAACTCTTCTAAACGCAGCGTTTTGAATTTGGAAACACAATTTTGTAAAAAAAACCATGAAATGAGAAGCGCATGAGAGCAGCTTCGCGCAACCGTGTTTTAAAACTCTCGAGTGAAATGACAAAATTACCCTTCGTTATATGTCATATTTCCACGCACAGTCAGCGATAAAAAACCCTCTACTGTCTTCATCTTTATCACACACACTCTCTCTCTCATTGATTTCAACAGCATCAGTGACCCACCTCGATAACGACGATGACAGAACATATCTCTATCTCAATTTCTCACTCGATCTCTCTCTCTCTCTCTTGCACATTCGACTCGGGCAACAAAGAAGAAGAAATGAGTTCGTCTTCTATGGTTCGTGAACTACATCACGAGCTGGAGACCAAAGCCAATGACCTCAGCAAACTCCAAAAAGGTTCATCTCTTTAAACTTCTCCTCATTATATACAGTTCTTCCTCTACGCTCATGAAACCACCCTTCCTTTGTGCTCCCACATAGATTCTCTCTCTCTCTCTTGAATAGAGAAAATGAACGATGGACTCTCCAATCTTTGTTCGAGAAATTAAAAAAAAAAGGTAGGAAGATTTCAGATTTTTGATGAAATTTTGGATTCTTGTTCTATATTGTTTTTTTTTTTGTGCTAAATTCTTCTTTTGTTTTTTTTTTTTTTTTGTGTTTTGATGATCAAACCGATTGATTCTTGCCAAATTGAATTTTTATTGATGGAGATTTAGTTTAGATTAAAGGAAAGATTTATTACGAGTTTATGAGTATAAATTTTCCTTTTTAGGTATTCATGAGAGAAATTCTTTAAAATCTAAAATTTGGGTAAGAATTGACACTCGTGGTTGAATTTCATGATTGGTTCTGCAAGAAATGATCTATTGTTGAATTTTGATTAACTATTTAGGTTGATTAAGATTGTGTTTTGTTATTATGAAGATTTTGAGAATTTTAAGTCAAGAAATTTGAGTGAGCAATTAAACATATAACTTGTGATGGTAATAAATCATTCTTTTTTTGATACTCAAAATGAAATATACCCAATTCCAATGCCATTGTGTGAAACTGAATTGATGCAAATCAAGTAAACCCAAATGAAATATTTCATAAACAATTTGATGGAAGTTTGACGAGAATCAGAATGGTACTTAAAAGCAAGGTTTAAAATCTCCTTTCAATCAAGAGAAAATTTGATATTGTATCGACCGACACAGTGATATTTTCTGAAACATTCTGATACAATCCAATAAATTCTGAAATATTCCCAAACATTCTGAAATATTCCCAAACATTCAAGTAATTCTTGAATAACTTTTACTATTTAATGTCTTTTACGGAGCTGAATCTGTTCAAGATCTTTAAGATGTTGCTTTCTAGCATTCCCATCTTAAATTTTTGGGTTTTGATTTTGATATATATGGACTAAACTAAAGTGAGTAAATTTATATTTTCTTTTTGTATTTTGGATTTGCTTTATTATAGTATAGGTTTTCTAATGTATGTGATATATTTTGTTTGTTGTATATGGGAATAGGTTTCATTACCTATAGTTTGGATTTATCCAACAAGAATAGTTTCCATGTCTTCTGCTTTCTCACCTCAGTGGAATGGGGAGGCAGGCGACTTCTTTTTTTCTTCGGGTAAGTTGTAAATTTCTCGCTGCAACTTCTTTGAAGCATTAGGAGTTGTGGATTAATGTCTATGCTATGAGTACGGTTTTGAAGGCCCATTCTCATTAGTCCGTGTGTATTGAAGGCATCTCAATGTTAGTAAAATATGGGTATTTTTGTTAATTCAGTTGTCTTTCTATACATGTGGGCCAATAAGAATGTGGAATCTCTTAGGGGTCTCCAAAAACAAACTCCTACATAGTTTCGTTCCCCATTTTTGTTTTAGACATGGTCAGAGTTATTCAAACAATACATGTGGGCCAATGAGAATGTGGGATCTCTTAAAAACAAACTCCTACAATATAGTTTCTTTCCCCATTTTTGTTTCAGACATGGTTAGAATTATTCAAACATCAAAACAAATGTAGTATTTCTCCATAAATGAGTTCCTAGTGATAAGAACCTTAAGGTAGAGTTGAATTGAGAAATATGATATCACGTAGAATTTGATGAAAATGATTCTTAGTGAGTAGGGAAATGACAAGAGTAGCAGTTGTGGACTGTTGTGTTTGCAAGAGCATCCGCAACAATGTTTGCCTCCCTCCATCTGTGAAAATAATTTTTTTTAAGCTATTACAACCATTTCATTTTTTATCTCTACAAGGGATTGTATTCTTCGAAAAAAAATTGGGATTTAAAGTTCCCATCCAAAGTGCATTTTTTGCTTGAGTTACTTATTGGATTTGCCAAGGAAATGTGAGGTTCTTTCTTTTCATAGTTTGAGATAAGTTGGATTATGCCAAGGTTAGTTATGGATATGTTTTAAAGTTGGTACACCTTTGTTTTGTCTTCTAGAGGCCGGTTACTTTGGAAGTGATTTTCATTTGCGGTTTGTTATGATATCGTCAATATGGAATCTGTAATCAACTAAAATAAATTTTTTTTTATAAATCGAATCGAATGTTATCGGGTATTCGACAATCTAATTTATAAATTTATAAATATTTTTTTTATAAATCGAATATTATTGGATATTCGACAATCTAATTTATAAATTTATAATGTTTTTTGATAAATCGAATCGAATATAAATTTAATGTACTTATATATTTATAAGGGTATTCTGGTAATTTTTATTGCATTCTGGGTACATTATCAACATTGCATATTATGCAGGTATTTTGTTTATCAGGAAAATTTCATATGTCCATTTTTAATAGGAGATGCTGTCAAAATTTTTGTAGAATTATTAAATTTTTTATAGAATTATAAATTTTTTAAAATTAAAATAATTTTTTATATAATTTTATTATATTTGTATATATTTAATGTAATTATATATTTATAAGGGTGTTCTGGTAATTTTTTATGGATTCTAGGTACACTATCAACCTTAAGGGCATTCTGATAATTTTATCTTAGTACAACAGATTTTAGAAGCTGTATCAAACAGTAATTACCAGATTTTAGTCAACAGCACAACAGTTTTAAAAAGCTCTATCAAACAAGCTTTTCAGTATTTCATATTCTGACAGAAGAAGCTGATAGCAGATTTTGACAATTGAATCAATCAGGTCTTAAATTCCTTGGGGCAATAGACTCCTTGAATGTGATCATATTAATGGAAGACTCAGAGCGAGAAATAATGAGTAGACCTCAACAAAACAATGAAGACTAAGAAGCGACAATTACTAAAAGAAAAAAATGGCTTAGCAGAATGTTGGAAGGAGCCTACCCATGTAATCATGCTATCATCCATAGACTGAAGATAAGTATACTAGTTCTACTTCCCAATCTTGAAAAATGGATACTCTCTTATCAGCATCAATGAAATTAAATTGGTGCTATAAGATAAATGACGCTTACTCACTTCGACAAAGAAGAGATGATCAAAAAGCCAAAGTTGCACCGAATAAAAAAGTAATCAAATAATAATTAAAATAAAGTTTAAACCAAAAATCCACAAAAATTCAAAAATTTACAAAAAATAATTTTGAAAAAATAAATATAAAATAAGTGTCTTTTTGTTTTTACTTGCAAGAGAGGTGCCCGAGAAAAAGCGATGGCTCTCAACATTACAAGTTGTTAAAGCTTTGTAGAGCTCAATCAAAATCATCAGAGCTAGCAAACTACCTTCGCGAACTTGAGTGATTATACTTATCAAGGAGGGATCCACTAAGTTATCTTCCTTAGGAAACAAGATTTGATTCACAACCATCAAGGATAAGGCATTAAATTGGATATCCGACTTAACACCCACAAATATGTTTCAAAGATGAATGGTTCCCCATCTAGCTTCTCTAGCTTAGGGCGACAAATTCTAAGAAATTGGACTACCTCATTCCTATATTTAGGGAGTAAGGAAGAAATAGTACCTTATTAGAGAAGTATAACTCGAGGATCCTCTCAAATTCCTTAATAGTTTGTGTAAGCCATACTCTCTGAATTGAAACACATTAGAATTCGGGATCCAACACTCGATCATAGCTTTAATCAAGTCTCACTCCACCCCTACCTCATACAAAGATAGAAGAAACCCTCACTTTTCTCACTAGACCATCTCACCCTATCATCCGTAGACATAGATTGAATTCATCGAGTTGTATGATTCTATTTGAAAAAATACCGATTCAGGTTGAAAAAAGTAGAACCTAAGGCATTAGACCCTTCCTCGATTTCACTACCATTCATTCTTGAATAATAGGTAGGCTCCATATTTGATCTAAAGCAATAGATTCATAAGTTTTTTGAGTAAAATCATGAATTTTATGAATAAAAGATCAATTTTTGAGTTTTAAAGTCGCAAAAGTTCTGGCCGATACCATACCCACGGATTGGGGCAAGTGTTGCCTAGCCAAGTGTGACCCATGGCCAGGGAAAAATTTACCCAATTTTAGGTAAATCCACAGTCATAACAAAATTTGGGCTTGGCCAAGGTTTACCCACAACTAGAACAAAATTTCATTACAAATTTCTTGTTATTTTTCGATAATTTTGCCCACATTTTGTAAAACCTCGAGTTTTCAATTCGTATCTCGAGGAAAAATAAATCATGAAATTTTAAGAAAATCTTGAAAGTGGGACTTAGGGGTAAAACTTTAGGAGGTTTTTGATCATTTTTAAGGAAATCTGACCTCACCATTGAATTCAAAATTATCTAAAAACATAATTTAGCCTGTAAGCACGCTCAAATGCAAGTCCGAATATAAAAATTGCAAAATCCTCGATTATCGAGTCGGACCAGGCTAAAATAGTGAATTTTTACTAGAGCAATAATTATTAAGATTCAATTACACCATTGGATTCGTAACGAAAATGATTGAATATGGACTATTTATTTGTCATTTTTGGAGCACAAAAAGTCGAATTATCGTCAAAAACGAAAATGACGTCAATTTTAAGGGTCACCTCAGGGCAAAAATATAAATATTTGTTAGAGACAAAATTTGTAGAAATTGACCATACCATTAGATCCAAAATAAAAAATTAGATAAAATAGAGTATCCATTTGTCAGTTTTGGAGTCCGAACGATCAAGTTATCGTCGATCGAAACAATAGGCAAAATATCGATTTCATCCCAAGATTTATATAAATAGATTTTTTTTAATTTTTTCACTATTCACTTTCGTTTTAAATGACCCAAACCAGTCAATCCATTTTAAAAAAATCATTCTTTTTCTTCGAATTTCAACCTCCGATTCATGGCAAACGACTCGCCGTCGTCGATCGACGCAGAAGGGAGAAACGTCCGCAGTCGTGTTCTCTACAAAACCCACCCAAGATCTCTTCATTTCATCTTCTCTTTCATCCCGTATCGTTAAAAATCAGGGTCGGGTTCCTGCAACACACATTGCGACACACATATAGACAACGTGTTTGTCTTATATGGGCAAAAATGTTTGGAATGGGCTGATTTTTTGTGAGGATGATCTCTGTGATGAGGGGATCATCCTGGCAAAAAATCATCTCATTCCAAAACTTGTAACCCCATCAAAATTGATTTACAAAAATTGGACGGTCTATAATTTTTCAACAAAAATTGGACGGTCTAGAAGTTTCATAATGAACTGATTTTTGGCAAGGATGATCTCCTCACCACAAAGATCATCCTCACAAAAAATCAGCCCATTCCAAACATTTTTTCCCATATAAGACAAAACACGTTGTCTATATGTGTGTTGAAATGGTTGTCGTTTGAACCTGACCCATATATTTATATATATACGGGGGTTTCGAAACTTTGACCTCAGATTTCGTCTATTTCGGGGTCAAACCGTCCTCCACCGTAGAAGGGAGAAAGGACGACGACATTGAGATCTTCGAAATCACCGGGCCAGATTCAAAAATCAGTCACCTTGAAGTTTGGCCTGTCTCGATTTTCGCATCGTTCATCTTAATTTTCGTGCATGCGCTTCGATCATTTCGCACAGAGATAGTAAGGAACTCTCAATTTCTATTAGTAATCGTAGATTGTGAAAATTGTATTTACAATTTTATTAAAAATTTGTGGTGAGTTTCCAAAAAAAAAATATCGAATTCAATTGATTATTTCAAATTCACGCCAGAATTTGCATGTTTGATATGTTTAACTGTATTTTATAACAAATTATACGTGGATAGGATATTTCACCAGGTTTTTTTCGTCAATTGAGTCCTGTGTATCGCTTGGACCGCGTTTTGATTTAAGTTTTGTACTTTTTCAATGTTATTGATAAAAATAAATTTCATAGTTGGAAAAATGATTTAATATTCAATGAATTCATATTGAGTTGATGAATATTAGAAAGTGGATATTTTATTTGAGATATTGAAAACTGTAAAAAAATTAAAAAAAAAAGAAAAAATGGTTTGAAACGGTAAAATGTCAGAGTCACACCCGAGGGGTGATGTCTGCATTTTACATTGTTATGTTGTGTGTAGGTTGGTGAACGGATATTCAAGGATAATATTACTAGTTGCATGTTTATTTACTTTCTGTTAGCACGAGGCACTGTTTACTTTTTCGTTTTGTTATTTATTTTAGGCCGGTGACCATACTTGCATGGTAGGAAATTGGATATCCATTCTCAACTTTGTATTGTTAATTTCTCTTTTGTGTTCAAATGAAAATAATATATATATATATATATGTAGCTATTTTGTGAGCTGTTAAAGAGTTTGTAAATGCCTGAAGGGATAGTACTTCATATCATCTGGAGTGGTGTACTATCCTGGGATGTACGGTAGGGACCACCAAGCTTATACGTGGTATGAGTCGCGTATGATAGTGGAGTGACAATTGGAATCTGGATTTATTCCTCTTTATCTTTACCAGTGAACTTGTACTGTAAAAGTGATCATATAAGTATGATTTGTATATTTGGGAATCACATGTACGCCTAATAGGCATAGACGAAGATGATTAGTCAGTGATCACTAACAATCTATAGTAGTCGAACGTTCTGACACATCGAAAATAGACCTATTACTTACGGTCACGTCAAACGGCCAGCTTGAGCCGAATAAATGGTCAACCAAACGTGATAAACGCAACGACCGACTACAAAATCAGGAACTAAAAGCCAGTAAAGAATTGTAACATCACGTCCTGACTGGGAGCGATCCAGTCGTGAATCCTAACTCTCTAATTCCACTACTCTACCATGTGTAGTATGTATATGTTGCCTTATTTTAATAAATAAAATGAAATACAAGTCTATTTGATCAGTTAGATTTGTATAAAAAGAAAATGCTATAGTGAGTACTGTTGGTTGATGTAATATTAATTTTAAAATGTTTAGTTGCTTATCTCTGACTATATGTTCTAGTTAATCGTAGTTTCTTTTATAAAAATTCACATATGCTAAAATGATTCAGTATATTAATTCGTTCATGTTAGGAGAGGTTATTGGCAGAAATTCCTTGCTTCCTTACTGGGTAACCATTGTTACTCACCCTTTCCTTCTCCATTTTTTTTAGTTTCAACACTTTCAGTTACCAAGGCAGGCGCAGAGTCGGTAAGTGAGGAGTGCCTGATCGATAAGATCGACGATCAGAGTCTGTTGCATGGTAAGCATTAGGGCTATACCCTTTAGTGTTGTCAGTTTCGTCCAGGATGTGTTGAGTGTTAGGTTTATGTTAGAGTGAGAATATTTTTGTAATCATGTATGTTGTTAAACTTCCGCACTCTGATCCACTTGCGTGTTAGTTATATTTAGTCTTTCGTTGTTATCTCGTTTTCGTAATTTTATATACAGGATTTGTTGTTTATTGGTTTATCAGGTTTTGAGTTCCGTGAAATGCTAACATAAACAGAGGAGACCATGTCAAAATTTCGAGGTGCCACCTAGTACCTTGAGTTTTGACATTGGGATTTGTGTTAGCTTTTGGCGTGGCGTCATACATTTAATCCCCAAGGAGTTCACCCCCTTTCTAGGACTAGACACGATACGAAACCCAAAATTTTCAATTTGTATCAAAGCGGGTTACTCAGGATAGGCTTAACATCCAAGAGTTGATCCCATGATTTGAACCATGTCTTTGTCTAACAATGATCATCCTCTAAACCTCCATTTATCCATCAGCTCAATTATGCATATTGGCAAATTAGGATGATGATCTTCATCAAATTTCTTTAGTTGTGATTTTTGATTCTTAATATAGGAAAGGTATGAGCCACCCAAACAATTAAAAATCGATAGTTGTCATAATATGAGAATACTAAATTCTATATATGGTGGCATTGCCCCAAGTGGACTCAAACATATTGTCACATATCGGTCGGCTAAACAAGCTTGGCTTCCTTAGAAATCTACATTGTCAAAACTTCAAACTTAAAATGTTAACAAATTGTTTTGATAACATTATGATAGAATAACATAATTTTGTTTGAGAACGTTATGCAAAACTTAGAGACTATTGTATTTCCATGTACTTCATAGGATAGCTTGTTCTGGAAGGAAGAATTTACACGAAAATTCTTAGGTCCCTTCCTAAAAGGTTTGCTCTTACTGAGACCTCGAATGTAGTTCTGAGATATGAACCATGACTTTTGAAGAACTCATTGGATTGTTTATCATGATTGAGCTCCATCTTGAAGGTTCTTCTTAAATGGGGTAGAGGGTGGTCTTGATTCTCTTCTTCAAAACTATCCTCTAAGTAGGTAAATTCCATGTCATCTCTTTCCTTCTCCAAAACTCATAATAAAATTATCCTTGAGAAATATAGTGAGAGTGACCTAGATGTTGAGGATATGACTTTGATGGGGACAAATTTTTTCCTTATGAATAGATGATCACATAGCTTCAGTAAAATGAGTTATCCTGGTGACGAAAGGCAATTCATTGATAAACCTCCATATATGTCAAAGGATGATACAGAATGCTATCATTGTGGAGGTATTGGCCATTTTTCCATAGTTTATTACTTGAAGCCTAGAACAATCAATTTTCAAATATCAAGGTTCAACGGAACAACTGGCTGCACAAGCTACATGGGTTGTTCAAATGAGTCAAAGGGTGTTGAACAAGTATTTTCAAATTTTGAAGATTGTAACACCTCAAGATCCATATGGCATCTACCATGATCTCAATCCCTTTTGTGGATGAAGTTGAAGATGATCAGATATTGATAAATTAATATTCTCCTCAAGTAGCTTCTTTTTTTATGAGAAGAATTAGGTAGGCACCTGCAACTACTTTGGATAAATCGATCACATTAAAATTGAACACAATACCATTTACTCCAAAACCATCCTAATCTCTATTGGTATATCTTCAGTGGTTGAATAAAAATTGTATGGGATAGGAAAGGCTCATTTATAGAAAGTTAAATCTAAGGATAACCAATACCTCATGATTTACACCCTTCCTAAGGTGAGAAACTTCACACAATGGTATTTGGATAGCGGTTATTCCAAACACAAGACTAGTGAACAAAACTAATTCAGTTACTTGGTAGAGTTTAAGAGAGGCTCTGTCACCCTTGGTGATAGTTGTATCGCTAAGATTGTTGGGCGTGACACGGTTAGTGAATTGAAAAAGCCCAAGGTTGAATGTGTCCTCTGTATGGATGGTTTGAAATATAACCTCCTCAGCATATCTCAAATATGCGACAGAGAACAATCGGTGATCTTCAATCGTGAGGTGTGTGAGATCTTAGATATTAATAGGAAAATTGATCATGAGAGGTCTTCACACATCGAATAACTTTTTATTATCGAAGACACCGAAAAAACCACCATTCCGTGTGTAAACAATGTGGTTCAAGTTGACAAGATCCAGTTGTGGCATCACCATATTGACCATGTTCACTACAAGAACTTGTCTTACCATGCTTTAAAATGTATTAGTCAAAGGGTTCTCCAAGTTGGGCAATAAAGTTAGAAATACCCGTGGAAAGTGCTATATTGGTAAATAAGTTCGGAGTACCCATAAAAAGATAAACATTCTAGCTACCTAAAATCCTCTAATATTATTTCACATGGATTTTGTGGATCCCACAAGAGTTCAAATTCTAAAAAGTGAGAGACATTTTCTAATAGTGGTAGATGAATACTCCATATTATGTTTAGTTGCATTACTGAAAGAAAAAAGTAGATACATTTGATGGTTTAACATCATTAAGCAATTTCAAACAAAAAATAGAGTCTATTGTTGGATGGATTTGAAGTGATCGTGGTGGAGAGTTTGAGAATAGTCAATTTACTGAATTATGTGAGAATCACAGGATCTGATATAAATTCTCATCTCTATAAATCCCTTAGCATGAGTTGCTGAGAGGATCAACTCTGTTTTGCAGGAAATGGCTCGTTATACTTTATAGTAAGATTTTTGAGCAAATATTGTAAGCACTGCCTGATACTTTATCCCTTTGTATATCTTAGAGCAAGGTTGATCAACAACCGATGAACTATGGAATAATTTTTCTCCTAGTGTCAAGTTTTTCAAGGTCTTTAACAACAAATGTTATAATCTTTAGAGAACATGAAAACCTGGGAAGATTATATGTTGATATATTCATAGTTGTCTTTATCAAATCATCAATCAAAGAACCTACTTCATTCAATAGTCCATCAATGTTGTGGTTGACGATCAACCAAAGAAGGACATAGGTTCTATTAATTCGAGGACAAATGATGATGAAGTATTTCGATCTCTTCCCTATTATCATTTCCATCTCTCATGCTAAAATTTTGCAGTTATTGGAGACATCCACTCTTGAGTCTAAAAAGCTCACAAGTTGATCCAAGTTGGTAAATTTGAGTGAGTAGTATGTGTTATTCTTCAAAGTTATGTTCTATTATTCGAACAAGTTCATATAGGTAAATTTGGGATCGTAGACTTGTATTTGTTCTAAAATAGATTCATTCGATGAATGAAAAGACTTTTTGCTCCTCGACATAAAACTTGGTTTGAATTCGAGACTCTCGAGTATGTGTACTTTTATTAGTATATTTGAGGGTCAGACCTCATTTTAGTGAATTTTTTATTTTCAGGAATTTTTCACATTGTTGGAGTTAGTGTGGCCACATTGTTTAGAAATCCATCTTATTTCAAGAACATGTTGTTTATTGGTAAATTGGGATACATGTTGAAAGCGCCCTCGATCCGCGGGGTGCACGGATCCGCTTTTGACCCTTGAGGTTTGGGAGTCGCCACCTAGTTATTATGGTCTAGGAACCAAACTGACTCTAAAACAGATAATGAACTAATCTACTACAGAAAATCTGAATCCGGGGATCATGTTACGGGGTTGGAAGGTGTTAGGCACCAACCCCGCCCGACCATTGCCGGTCTCTACTTATCCCAAATAAATCTACATTGCTAATGACAAACCTAGATTAAAAAATAATGAAAAAAAAAGCTTACCTTCGATCTATAAAAGTGTTATTCCCTCAGATCTGGTGAAAACGGCTCCTTGTACCGTATTCTTTACTTCGTTCGATCTTCGGATCTGATTTCTGATCTCCGAGGTAAGGTATATCCTTCTTGGATTTGGGTGCTTCGAATTTGTTGTGGATTTTTGGGATATTTTTGAGAGGTTTTTGGGTGTTTTTTAGGCTAAAATCAAAGCAGGGGTGTTAGGTAAGGAGTTGAGGCTCCAAAATTAGGATTTTGGGGAGGTTATGGAGGCTTTTTCACCTACTTTTTCTAGGGTTTTTTCTTTGATACGAAAATAAGGTGTGGAGGCTCCTATTTATAAAGTTTTAGAAGCATTAGGGTTTGATTAGGATTTCTTTTAGGGTTTCAATTAGGGTTTTGACTTAGTCTTTAGGGTTTTAGGGTTTTGACTTTAGTCTTATGAGATTGACTTGATTAGTTTAGATTAGGGTTTTGATTTAGGGTTTTGACCTTAGTCTTATGAGATTGACTTGATTAGTTTAGATTAGGGTTTTGATTTAGGGTTTTGACCTTAGTCTTATGAGATTGACTTTAATACTTGACTCTAGTCTTACTTAATTGACTTTAATTTTGACTTTAGCCTTATTTGATTGACTTTAATATCTTGACTTTAGTCTTGCTTGATTGACTTTAAATTTTTGGAGAACCCCCCTCTATTATATCTTTGATTCTTTGGACCCCCAAATGGAGGGGTCCTTAAAGAAATATCTTGCGAACTATCAACAATTTTTCTTGAAAGCCTAATTGATCAATTTTTTGGTTTAAATTTTATAATTAATTTTATTAATGTTTCACTTTACATTATTTAATGATTTATTTATTAATTTCGAAATTTTTAATTATTAAAATTGTGAAATTACCGTTTTGCCCTCGGAGAGGATTTTTTACGTTTTAAGTCGTTTTTCAATGTTCCAGGATGTTTTGGAATCAGTTTCTCGTAAGGAATTCAATGAAAAAGTTGATTTTTATCATTTATGAAATTTTTTGTGTGAAATGATCGTGAATTTTATGAGGGGTATTTTCGTAATTTTGTCAAATTTTGTGAAAATTGGTGAAATGATTTATTTGGTTTCGATTTGTTATTTTATGTGTTTGAATGGGTTTTCCTAAGCGTAATGTAGGCTCTAGGATTGTTTTGATGTTAGGGGTATTTTGGTAATTTGGTCATTTTAGTGCTTTTTATCGTGAAACTTCTTTTTGGTTTGCAAGATGATGATTTCTATGTTTCTGGGGTCGTATTTACCTAGCGTAGCGTGGTTTCTAACTTTTGTCAGTTCGAGATACCTCATCCGGATTTCTGAAATATATCTGGTAACAAAATGAAGCATTGGAATAAACATCCATCATTGGGAACATTTGCGATCGGGTTGACGAGTTGATTAATCAAGAGAGTGCAAAAATGGGGTTTCTACACATGTATCCTCACATTGTTCGTAAAACGAGACTATTTAAGGGTGATGAAGCCTCATTGCTTCTCATCAACCAATTAAACATACACATGTTGGACAATCTTCGACTCTCAATTTTTGCACCAACCTAGTAAATCTTGAATGAAAACCTTTTTGTGCATTTATTGGTATATTCGAGGTTTTCAAGCCTCTTTACTTCAAGTAAAAAATTGATCGGATGCTCATGTGCACCATGGAATTCCGTTGATTCACCAAATTTGAGCCAAAATTGGCAAATATTTGAGTACTTAGACTCACTCTATGTTTTTATAGACAAACTTGAGGTTATGACCTCTTTTGCGTGAAAATATTTTTTGTCTTTTTTTTTTACTATGTCTTCGAGCATTTTGTCTGATTCTTGAACCCCTCTCAAACTTGGGATTTCCAATGATTTTTGTGGATCTTACCATTATTTCAACTGAAATCAATATGATATCGGTTTCCCACAGACGATGCTAGTTTTGTGTTGTTAGAATCCGGTGAACAGTGCTAATGAACTCTACCTCTCGAATCTAAAGTCACTCCTGTCACCTCCCTTCTTGTGCTAGTGTGGTACCTACCAAAAACTCCCCAACACTCAAGCTAGAGAAGCGTAAGAATAGTCTAAAAACTGGTTAGACCTCCAATCCGTCAAAAGATATTTTATTATGTGTTAATCGTGCTATTTATGGATCCTTATTGCGAATCAAGATTTCCCCCCTCTCACGGGGAGGTGATCCTGGGGAATCCCTTGGCTCTTTAGATCCAGCAACGGAATGGGGATCTTCTGGATTGCATATATTATATTGGGAAAATCTCCTCCGAGATCTCTGGGTTTGACGTACACATATCAGGATTATAAGTAATTTTTTACCAGGTCTGCCCTGCTTAGCAGACCTTGTTTTATTTACTACCGTGTTGCCCTTTTAGCCAAGCTAGGGAAATCTTTACTTTGACTTGCCCTATTGCTGGGCAGTGTTCGTGTGTTGATCTGCGCATGGTACTATTTAATCAGTCTCAATACGTGTATTACTTAGATAATTGTGTGGTTATTTCCCTCTATTGTAACTATCTTAGGATGTGTGAGACAAGGTGCTTAACACATTCCTTGTCCCTCAACTGAACCTCATTACCTTAGATTTCTAGGTAGACCATTTCCCCTTATCTTTTGGATATGTGAGTCACTACAAACCAACAAAACATAATTTTAGAAAATCTTTTGTAGTGTCTATTTACACTTTAATTGAATGGTGGAGTCTCCTAAACTCGTGTAGATGAACTCAAAACCTTCCCAAAAGTTTCGAAGCCCGCATATCTACAAGATAATAATATAAATTTTTTCAAGACAACAATTGATTTTTTATCTACCACCTACAACATCAAAGAAAGTTCTTGAACACCTTTTCATTTGAAAAAAAAAATACAAAAATATGCATCATTTGTTGGGAATATTTATCAGACATTCGTCCTCAAGAAGAATATCAATTTGGAATATCCATCTTAAAAATAAAAATACAAAAATAAAAAATTTCAAAAAAAAAGGGAAGGTAATGATTGTATCCCTTCCTGGGAATATTCATAGGAAATTTGTCCTTAGGAAGGGTATTAATTTAAAATGTCCATCTTTCAAATTAAAAAATATATATTTATTTCAAAAATATCAAAAAAAAAGGGTAGCATGCCCTTCTTGAAAATATTTATCAAACCTATGTCCTCAAGAAGAGTATTAATTTAGAAGGTCCATTTAAAAAAAAAACTAAAAATAAAAAATTATTATTATCCATATCAAAAAAGAAATATATATATATATATTCAAAAAAAATAAAAATATTTTAAAACAATCTTTCAATAATGAGCTTTATGACTACAAAGAATTTGGAATTAATGAACAACATGGGTATCATGTCAAATTTTGAAAGGTTAGACTCAGTTCGATAAGAAGACTGAAGATGACTCAAGAACCCTGAAGAATATCATCATACTTTTTTTAATCTTTTTTTATTATTCCTTGTCTGCATGAATATAAACGTTGAACGACAAAATAATAAAAAACTACCCAAATTGGGGCACTCCACATATTTCTTAGTCTAAGTCTATCAAAATATCATTCATCCACCAAAAGCCTTCATTTTCAAAACACCAAGTCTAATTTCAACCAACCACTTCTATTTTAATGTCCAATTTTTAAGTGGACCTTGCAAATTGAAAAAAAAAGTTAATATCAATGATTTATTAATTTGTTCTACCTTGAAGATTTTTCTTGCAAGCTTATCGAAGAAGAAAATGAAAAATATATATGCTTATTCAGGGGCAAGCCTAAATGAATAATCATAGGGATACTTGGAAATCATATCGAAAAGTAAAGGAGAATGTTAAAAGAATGTCGAAAAAAAGATTAGATCAACAAAAGTTCGATAAAATGGTTTGACCCTTATGCAAGGAGACCTTAAGAGAAGTTTCTAGTCCAATCACGAAGAATTAGTCATCGTCAAGGATTTAAATCTGCAAAAATTCTATCTCTTGAGCCGACAAGTATTAAATGACATCAGAAGATGTTATTGAAAAATCAAATCTCGAAATGAAGAGAGACATTCCTTCTACTATCCTTACATACCTACTGCAAGTCAACCCACTCCAGTCTTCATCATCCTTCAATGACTTAGAATCAGGGCATGCCACCTCACACTGGGGAAATTTTGAAAAAAAAAAGATTTCGTTCAAAGTAACTTGGATCAAACTCAATGAAGTATGGTTAAAAGCATCAATCATCCCAAAAGTCATCAAATCCAAGATTTCAAACGAGCTCCGTGCCACCAAATCGAGGAATTAATAAGGCAAATCCTTGCAGATCTTGTGTTTGGATAGCCATTTTCCATCAATTATCTAATTTCATCAAATCCAAGATTTCAAGCGAACTATATGCCACGAAATCAAAGAATTCAAGGAGGCTAAACCTTGCCAGACCCCGTGTTTTGGCAGTCATCTTCTAAAGACACTATCCCACTTTATGCTCTCAAACGTGCATAAGCGAGTTCTTTCTGGCTTACATAAAAAGAGATGTAATTTCCTTATAAAAAAAATAGAATAAAAGGGAAACCATTGATTCAACCTATCTATTATATCAAATTTTATATTCGAGCTTATACAATTATTGGCGAGCCTCAACCATATCGATGTTAAGTCCCAAAATTAAATCATTTCTGATCAAAAAATTGATTTGAAAAGAATACTTCCACCATAAATATTCATTGATGATGAAAGAATAGTTATCTGTGAGAAATTTATAAGAAGTGTAACGTGAGTTGAAATGGGCATAGTGAAAACCTGCAAAGATGTTGTGAATAAGAATCAAATCATGGCGAAATCGAATACCATAGTCATGATAAAAACCTAAAAGGGCATCGATGCATAAAAATTATAGAGTCAAACTTGGTGAAAATCGTAATTGACACCAAGGGCATGAAGGACAACAAAAGAAATAAAAAAAGAAGAAGAAATATCATCTCTATCCACTAATCACTCTCTACTTCGATACTATTTGAAGTCTGAATAATCATCAATCTATCAATATCTCTGACAGATTTTAAATTCTACTACTAATCACTAATCATCATATAATCCTTTATCTCACTATCCAATCATTTTCTATCATTTTGTCGATATCCAATGGTGGAGATGACTCTAAAGGACCTTAAATAGAATTGAGAAAAATTACTCTCTATTTGACAAGCACACCCTGTTCAGTATTTAACAATGTCGGATTCTTAATCTGGTTATTTTACTCATACTAAAAGGATGGTTTAAAAAAATAAAAAAATGAAGAGTTTTTTGCTTGCATAATGCAAACTAGTATTTTAGAACTGTGACGAAAAGTTCAATTTATTATATAAAAACAAAATATCAAATTACCTGAAGTTAATAATTATCAAAACTATTTTGCATAAGTATTTTTTTAGCATTTTTCTCCTTAATAAAAGCCTAAATTGCATGTTGCTCCTTAGTTAGAGCCTAAATTGCATGTTACTCCTCAATAAGAGCCTAAATTATGTAGTACTCCTTAGTAAGAGCCTAAAATTGCTCATGGCTCCTTAATAAAAGTCTAAATTGTATGTTGCCCCTCAATAAGAGTCTAAAACTATTTGTTGCCTTTTAATAAGAGTCAAAACTACATGTTGCTCCTCAATAAGAGCCTAAACTGTGTACTACTCGTTAGTAAGAGCTAAAACTACTTGTTGATACTTAGTAAGAACTTATACAGCATATTGCTCCTTAGTAAAAGCTTAAAATTGCTCGTTGCTCCTTAGTAAGAGCCTAAATTGCATGTTACTCATCGGTAAGAGAGTAAAACTACTTATTACTTTTTAATTAAAGTTTAAAAGTGCTCGTTTCTCCTTAACAAGAGCCTAAACTGTATATTATTCCTCACTAAGAGCCTAAAACTGTTTGTTGCTCCTCAGTAAGAGCCTAAATTGCATGTTCCTCCTTAGGAAGAACCCAAACGACATCTTGTTCCTCAATAAGAACCTAAAGTGCATTTTACTCCTTAGTAAGAGGTCAAACTGCTTGTCACTTATCAATAATAACCCAATCTTCTTGTTGTTCCTTTGCAAGAGTTTAAACTACATCTCGATCCTCAGTAAGAGTCTAAACTATATTTTTCTCCTTTGCAAAAGTCTAAATTACATCTTGCTCCTCAATAAGAGCCTAAACTGCATGTTACTCATCAACAATAGTCTAAATTGTATGTTGCTTCTTAGCACATGAGCATAAATTGCACATTATTTTCAGTTTGTTAAAAATAATACAAAAAATAAGGCAATAGGAATTTTGATCTCTTTTAGATTTCACAGGTTCGTCGTTCAAAGAAAAATAAGTCAAATCATTCTTGTCTTAACAGTCTCAGATTGCAAACTTCATTTTCATTTTTCATACTTAATTCAATCCTTGTCAAATTCCTAGCCTAGGAGATCAACTTTTTATAATAGATCCCATCCTTGTTAGATTCAAAGCTTGGGAAGATCACATTTTCCTTTATTTCTCCAACCACTCCAATTAGAGAGTGTTATGGTGATGTGAAAAGCTTTTCAAAGTAGACCTACCAAAGGATCATCACTAGCCCCGTAGTTCTTTCAAAAAGTTTTTATTATTTGAGTTTATTTTCTTAAGGGAACGTATCTCATTTTATAAAAAAGAATTAAAAAAATCAAAATTTCAAAAATTCATTTTCAAGTTGCATTCAATCCCAATTTGTCGAAACACGACCAAAAATATCAAAATTTCAAAATTTATCAAACTTTATCAAATCCAAGATCTCAAACAAGCTTCGTGCCATGAGATCAATGAATTCCAACGCCCACCCTGTCAAACCCTGTGCTTGGGTCGCCACTTTTTATAAAAATTCATCAATCTATTTGGTGTTTCAAAATAATGTTTTAACAAAAAAAATCAAGCCCTCACAAGTAAGGAATAAGTTTATTCTTTGTAGTTATTTGTACGCAACTCCTACAAAGAGGCACAATTGTAGACACCCCAATTTGAACAGACCCTACCTAAAAATGGCTCAAAAAAACATATTCGACGGGCCTAAGGGCTCAAATTTTCAAAATTTAATGTTTTTTTTTTCAAATCAAAAGACCTAAGATTCTTAATAGTCCTATGGACCCATAATAAGACTTACCTAAACCCCATCATCTTCTCAACTAATCATCATTCTAAACCTCTCCTAAAAATCTAACCAAAACCTTAAGCCCATCAAACTCAAATCAAAATCTTATCTTGATCTCACTTTTATTCAAATTCAGTCCCTAACCTAATCAAGTCCAACCCAAATTTTAAGCCCAATAGACCTAAACCAATTCTAATGCAACCAAACCTAAACTATTACCCAATTATAAACTCAAGCCCCCTACTCAAGCCTAAAATCATACCTATAATCACAGTCAATCACTATAAAAATCAATGATCATCAATGAGGGACATATGTCACCACTACAACTTACCTCCCTAAAACCATTTACCAACCTCATCATCATTTTTAAAAAGTTAACCAACCCATACCTCAACCCACACCCATGTCATAACATAATCTCATCATATTATCCTGAAAACACTTTACAAGCTATCTTTATACCCCTCCTCCCCACACCCATGTACCTTAGTCAACTCACCTAACACATACCCACATACCACTTTTGACATTTGTCACCATCTCTTCCACCCTCCCAAAATATCAACAATTACCCCCTTACATAACTATTCTTCTAATCAACACCAAAACCCACACCCCTTAACCCCACTTAACATACCCATATGGGTTGAAGGATTCAACTCACTGTTAATTACACAATTTTCCATATATGCCCTCTTCTAATCTTAAGCCTCCTACACCTCCCTTACAAATATCATGCCATTCGTCATCATTTCACACTTTCATCCCATTTTACTCTTAAAAGTCACCTCAAAATCCTATTAAACCCCCATTTTCTCATAAATTCCAAAGGTTTGAATGTTCTCTCTCAAGCCTCTTAACTCTCAATCTTTTTCACTTCTATCAATTCCTCTAAAAATTCTCTAAACTCACAACTTACAACTCACAATCCCTATACTAAATACGTTTGCTATCATCCTTAAGTTCAAATATAAGAACAAGAAGACATATTAGGAGATCAAGAGGAAGAAAATTGAAGAAAAAAATACTCCAAAGACAAGATAGAGTAAAGATAAAGTAATGTGAAAATCTCCTTATCTCTCCTCCATCTTCTTTTTTCTATCCTCCTCACTTCTCTTATTTTATTTTTGATTTAGAATAACCATAGAGTGTAATGTAAACCCTCCCCTACCTTTGGTAGATCGGACTTCGGTTCGATAGAAAATGTAGGGGTTGAAATCACCTTTTTCAAAATAAAGTCTTAGTCATATTTAATTCCTACTCACACGTGCACAAACCACACAAATGTTTTGAGGCTATTGATAGTGGGGCCCTTCTCATTCCATGAGAATAGGCCCATAATCACAAATCCCATATTTTTTGCAAAATTATATGAGTTTGAGGCAAAAATATGGTAATGTTTCTTCTCCCAATGAGATGACCCTCTTAGTTTAAGTCGATATTAAAAACTCCTTCATTCGAGGGCACAAAATCGTGACTTTCCCAAATATTTTTTTCTTTATTATATTTTCTTAAAATGGCCATGTCTTTAAAAGTTACCCACCTAAAGCGGAGAGGGAAGGGTGCATAACACCTTCCCTTATCTCTAATTGAACAACTTACTTAGATCTTAGGTAGTTCGGTACTTTATCCTTACGAGAGTCACTACAAAGAAAAAAAAATAACTATTCTCTCAAAATCATATTCTAGGTGCTCATTCACACCCTTTTCTAAATAAGAATGGTGACGAATCCAAATCTACGTAGAGATGATTTTTAGATTCGAAAATCGCACATCTACAACAAAGTTTCAAATTATAATGAATGTGATAACAATGTAACTACCAGTTTTATTATATATGATCCAGTATTTCCATATCTCATAGATTTAGAGAGATATTATTGGCACCCCCACTTTTTCATATTACACCCCAATTTCTTATATTATCTATTACACCCCAATTAAAATTAAAACACACTATCCAATAGTACAAAGGTTTGGTTCAAATTATTAGTGAAATCCTTTTCTTACTAAAATAGTAAAAAAAAATAAAAAAGAAATATTAGCCTTACTAAGGGTCAATTTGCTCAAATAGATTACCACATTGACATTTGAGCACCATAGCCCTCTAGATTTCTTGGAAAACAGAGATAAAAAAAAAAATTCAAAAACCAATTTCCTTTGCACTTGATCCAGGGTTTTGAAAATGGATGGATATTGAATTTTGACATAACCCCTAAATTTTAAAATATAATTCAATGTGTAAAATGATTTAAATTTTTTTTTTTTTTTCAAAGTTCATATAATTTTATGCTCTACATCCCTAAAGTATCAGATCATGTTTTTGGATGCCAAGAGGTGAGCCCAAGGATCCTTAGTAGGGGTGAAATCCTTACTAACTTAGTAAGGGTAGTTGGACTCAGAATAATATTACAGCATCAACTAGCTTTACTAAGTTAGTAAGGATTTCACCCTCACTAAGGATCCCTAGGCTCAACTTTGGCACCCAAAACCATGATGAGATGCTTCAATGTTGTAGAACATAAAATTATATGAACTTTGAAAAAACACAATTCAAATAAAAACAAAATCATTTTTCACCATTGAATTATACTTTTAAATTTGGGAGTTATGTCAAAGTTCACTAGCCATCCATTTTTAAAACCCTGGATCAAGTGCAAAGGAAATTTCTTTCTGATTTATTTTTTTATCTGAGTTTTTCCAAGAAATCTAGAGGACTGAGGTGTTGGATTGCCAATGTGGTACTCCATTTGAGCAAAATGATCCTTTGTAAGGCTTAAACTCCTTACTAAGTCAGTAAGGCTAGTTGTTTATCTACTCTGCATTATGGTTATACCATTCGTTCAAACAATGACAATGCAGCAATTGTTTACAAGATGAAAAGAAAAGAAAAGAAAAAACTACTTCATAGTACACTACTACACAACTCATTCAATATATTTGTAGTTGTTATACACTACTATGTTAAAATAAATGTTAATAAATGATGATTAATATTTATTTAAAATTGATTCAAATAAAATTAATTTGGTTTATTTTAAAAATGATATTTTGAAAGTTACTTTATGGTTGGTTTACTTTTTGTTAAAAGAAAAGTAAGTAATTTTTAAAAAGAGCATTTCTATTGGTTGATAACTTTTCACATGGATTGGAATTTGTAAAAGTTCTTTTGGCTCCTTTTTTTCAAATTTTTATAAATCCCACATTGCTTTTTAAAATGTTTTGGAGGGATTTTTAAACCTATAAATAAGAACCTATTCTCAACTCTTTCTTCATTCCAAAGACTCTCTCCTTGAGAGCTCCTAATGGCTTCAAGCTATATGGAAATTTAATAATTCTTTTTTATTTTATTTATATATATATATATATATATATATATATATAGATATAAAATAAGAAAGAAAGAAAGAAAGAAAGAGAGAGAGAGAGAAAAATTAAATATTTAATAGGGCCGTCCAATTTTGGATAGGCACCAAGGCCAAACCGAAAGGTGTCGAAGGGGCTTAAGGGCTTAACGGATTCCTTGATCCGAATAGGTGCCGTGCCTAGTGGTTCCAATGGGTTTCATACCTATTGAGATTCAAAAACCATTTACGAATGGGTGTGATTTTTTTTTTAAAAATTGATATAAATTTATGGAGATTAATTCTGTTAAAATAACTAATTAAAAAAATTTTCTACACAAAAGAGGCATTCGTGTATCCGAGATTCTGTGTGACAGATTTTCTCAAAATAGTGCAAATTTTGAGGAAATATACAGTTGTGTTAGAACTGGGCTCTGTTGTATCCTGAAGACAAGTTCGCCAGCAACCCATCTGCATCTTCGTGTTTAATCGGAGTGGGGGCGTCTGTTGTCTATAAGACAACGTAGAATACTACGTGCCTCAGAGCAATATTTTTTAAAGTTCTATATTATTTTTCTAACAATTTATAGACAACAGAAGATTGCTCTAATGGCACAAAGCATCAAGTTTATGAATCAAGACCTTGTAAAACTTGATCGTTTTGATGGGTCGAATTTCAAACGATGGCAACAGAAGGTGTTCTTTATGCTCCGTCAATTTAAGGTCGCTTATGTGCTTACAACAGCATGTCCAACTATTTCAACGGATGCAACTTCTGAACAAATCGACGCTCAACGAAAATGGCAAGATGATGATCTGGATTGTCGAGATCATGTACTCAATGCAATGACTGACAGATTGTTCAACTCGTTTTGCAAGTACACAACTGCTAAAGAATTATGGGATTCACTAGAGAAGAAGTATTTAACCGAAGATGCGGGTACAAAAACTTTTTTAGTTTCTAAATACTTCGATTTTAAAATAGCAGAAAATAAACCTATTCTTGAACAAGTTCAAGAGTTGCAATTTATTGTTACTGAGATGGAGGAAGAAAATATTAAACTTCCCGAAAGTTTCCAAGTGGGTGCAATAATCTCTAAATTACCACCCAGTTGGAAAGACTATAGAAAAATCCTGTCTCATAATAAAAATTTGCAAACTCTAGATGAGATTTTCAAAGATTTAAAAATAGAAGAAGAAAATAAGATTAGAGATAAAAATGATGATCGCTCTGAATCAATTAAGGCTCATATAGTTGAGTCTGTAATTCAAGAAAAGAAAAAATACAACAAGCCTTTTACAATAGAAAACCATTCAAGAAATTTATCAGGAAAAATGGTCATGGTCAGTTTAAAAATAATGAAGGTGACTGCTATGTGTGTGGGAAAAATGGACATTTTGCAAGAGATTGTAGAAAACGTCAAGGTAAAAAACCGAAGACCGAATCTAACATGGTAGGAGATGTAGTAGTTGCCGTTGTGTCCGAAGTAAACATGATTGAAACAAAAGGACATTGGTGGACCGACTCAGGTGCAACACGACATGTGTCATTTGATAGATCTACTTTCAAATCATACAAAGTTCAAGATGAAGGACAACTTTACATGGGAAATTCTTCTACCATCAAGATTGCGGGATCCGGTACTGTGGAACTCAAACTCACTTCTGGAAAGACTCTCTTGTTGAAGGATGTTCTACATGCTCCAGAAATTAGGAAGAATTTAATTTCTGCTTGTATGTTAGACAAAAATGGGTTTAAGTTAGTCCTTCATTCTGAAAAACTGATCTTGACCAAAGATGATATTTTTATTGGTAAAGGGTATGTTGTAAACAATATGATTAAGTTGAATGTAATCAATAAAAGTTCTTTTGCTTATATTGTTGAATCTTTTGATTTGTGGCATGCTAGATTAGGACATTTAAATTCTCAATCTATAAAAAATATGATGAATTTAAATTTAGTACCTAAGTTTAATAAAGAAAATAATGATAAATGCCATATATGTATACAGTCTAAAATAGTAAAGAAATCACATCGTAGTGTAGAGAGAACTTCTACTATCTTAGAATTAATCCATTCAGATTTATGTGAATTAAATGGGATACTAACTAGAGGTGGTAAAAGATATTTTATCACTTTTATTGATGATTTTAGTAGATACTGTTATATATATTTGTTAAGAAATAAAAATGATGCTTTTGAAGCTTTTAAATTATATAAAGCAGAAGTAGAAAATCAAGTAGAAAAGAAAATAAAAATTTTAAGAAGTGATAGAGGAGGGGAATATTTTGATAACGATTTTACTGTTTATTGTGAAAATTTTGGAATTATACATGAAACTTCTGCCCCTAGAACACCTCAACAAAACGGTGTAGCGGAACGTAAAAATAGGACATTAATAGAAATGATAAATTCTATGCTAATAAATTCTGATTTGCCTATGAATTTATGGGGTGAAGCTTTGTATTCTGCATGTCATATTTTAAATAGAGTACCGTATTATAAAGTGAACAAAACACCATATGAACTTTGGAAAAATAGAAAACCGAATTTAAAATATTTGCGAGTATGGGGTTGTTTAGCTTATGTTAGAAAACCAGATGATAAGATTAAAAAATTAGGCTTTAGAACATATAAGTGTGCTTTCATAGGATATGCTCAAAATAGTAAAGCTTATCGTTTTTAAATTAGATGATAATGTTATTATCGAATCTGTAGAAGCACAATTTTTTGAAAATCTTCAACATAAAGATAATGTTTCTGATTTAAAAAATGAAACCCATTCTGAACAAGTGTTAGGAAAAAGACAAGAAAATGGAGAACTAGAACTTAGAAAAAGTAAGAGACCAAGAAAGGATCCACATTATAATTTTGGTCCAGATTTTTACACCTATGTTTTAGAAGCAGATCCTAAGACTTATAAAGAAGCTGTAACATCTTTAGATAGTGTGTTTTGGAAAGAAGCTATGGATGATGAAATAGAATCTATTAAAACTAATAAAACTTGGGATTTAGTACCTTTACCTCCAGGTTGTAAAGCTATAGGACATAAGTGGATTTTCAAAAAGAAACTAAAACCAGATGGTAGTATAGAAAATTTAAAGCAAGATTAGTAGCCAAAGGGTTTAGGCAAAAAGAAGGAATAGACTATTTTGATACATTTTCTCCCGTTGCTCGATTAACCTCTATCAGAGTTCTTTTAGCATTAGCATCTATTCATAACTTATATATACATCAAATGGATGTAAAAACTGCATTTTTAAATGGTGATTTAGATGAAGAAATTTACCTAGAACAACCAGAAGGTTATGTAGAATCAAATAAAAGTAATCTGGTTTGTAAATTGAATAAATCTTATATGGTCTTAAACAATCACCAAAACAGTGGCATGATAAATTTGATAAGAAAATAAAAGAATTTGATTTTAAATCAAATGAATGTGATAGATGTATTTATAGTAAGGTTATAAATCAAAGTTATGTGATTATGTCATTGTATGTAGATGATATGTTAATTTTTGGTACAGATATTAATATAATTGTAGAAACTAAAAATTATCTTAAATCATCTTTGATATGAAAGACATTGGAGAGGTAGACTTTATTCTTGGAATAAAAATAATAAAAGAAGATAAAACCATTAGTTTATCTCAAGCACATTATGTTGAAAAAATATTGAAAAAATATAATATGTTTGACTGTTCACCTTCTCATACTCCTTGTGATCCAAGTAAGAAATTATTTAAGAATATGGGTAGAGCAGAATCTCAATTAGAATATTCAAAAATAGTTGGTAGCCTTATGTATTTAATGCAATGTATAAGACCCGATATAGCTTTTATAGTGGGGGTATTGAGTAGATTTACAAGTAACCCAGGACCTAAACATTGGGAAGCAATTAGAAGGGTTCTGAAATATTTAAAAGGTACTCAAAATTATTGTTTACAATATAATAGTAAACCTGAACTAGTAGAAGGGTTCTCAGATGCTACATGGAACTCTGATTCTCATGATTCAAAATCTACAAGTGGTTGGATTTATACTTTAGCAGGAGGAGCGATATCATGGGGGTCAAAGAAACAAACTTGTATTTCTGCTTCAAGTATGGAATCAGAATACATAGCATTATCGACTGCGGTAAAAGAAGCAGAATGGCTTCGAAGTTTTATTAAATTTATTCCATTAACTCCTATTATAGATTATGCAATTACTATTTATTGTGATAATAAAGCTGTGTTAGCCATTTCAGGAAACAGAAAATATAAGGGTAAATCAAGGCATATAGGCCTTAGATATAATATTGTTCGACAGATGTTGACAGATGGGGTGATCGTGCTCGAGTACGTACCAACTTCAGAAATGCTAGCGGATCCGTTAACAAAAGCACTACCTAGAGAGGTAGTTTTGAGAACATCGAGGGGGATGGGCCTAAGACCAATATCCATAAAGACAGAGTAGTGGAACCTCAACTTAGTAGATTTGGAGATCCCATTTTCTAAGTTCAAAGAGATAAGAAGCTACTTTACTGTCTTTGTAAGTGCACATAATATTTATATTGGCTATCCCTATGATGTTACTTAGTGCACATATCTTGTAATGTGAAAAGGATGAGTTAAACTCTTAATGAATTTGTAGGCTATTTTAAGCTTGGGTGTCAAAGAAGTTACAAGAGCACTCATGACAAATTCACCTATATGAGTATAAAAGTTTAACTACTTTAAACAGAGAATTGGTCATCTCTCTGAAATACTCATGAAAATCAGGATTTAAGCGCTTGACTGCAAAGCGCTATTCTTTGTCACTAATGAGTTAGATTATAATAAGTGTATATATAATTCCGGTTTATTTCATAGAATTTAAGTTCAAAGCTATAAGCTACTTAAATATCTTATAAACTTTGAATTATATATATAAGCCAAAGGTTCAAACCGTTAGGTACCTATGGTTATACTTATTATGATCATTCTGATACACATTCAGTTTGCCTCTATTAATTAATTATTTTTTGAATCAAGTGGGGGATTGTTAAAATAAATGTTAATAAATGATGATTAATATTTATTTAAAATTGATTCAAATAAAATTAATTTGGTTTATTTTAAAAATGATATTTTGAAAGTTACTTTATGGTTGGTTTACTTTTTGTTAAAAGAAAAGTAAGTAATTTTTAAAAAGAGCATTTCTATTGGTTGATAACTTTTCACATGGATTGGAATTTGTAAAAGTTCTTTTGGCTCCTTTTTTTTCAAATTTTTATAAATCCCACATTGCTTTTTAAAATGTTTTGGAGGGATTTTTAAACCTATAAATAAGAACCTAATCTCAACTCTTTCTTCATTCCAAAGACTCTCTCCTTGAGAGCTCCTAATGGTTTCAAGCTATATGGAAATTTAATAATTCTTTTTATTTTATTTATATATATATATATATAGATATAAAATAAGAAATAAAGAAAGAAAGAAAGAGAGAGAGAGAGAGAAAAATTAAATATTTAATAGGGCCGTCCAATTTTGGATAGGCACCAAGGCCAAACCGAAAGGTGTCGAAGGGGCTTAAGGGTGCTTAACGGATTCCTTGATCCGAATAGGTGCCTAGTGGTTCGCCTAGTGGTTCCAATGGGTTTCATACCTATTGAGATTCAAAAACCATTTACGAATGGGTGTGATATTTTTTTAAAAAAAATTGATATAAATTTATGGAGATTAATTCTGTTAAAATAACTAATTAAAAAAAATTTCTACAAAAAGAGGCATTCGTGTATCCGAGATTCTGTGTGACAGATTTTCTCAAAATAGTGTAAATTTTGAGGAAATATACAGTTGTGTTAGAACTGGGCTCTGTTGTATCCTGAAGACAAGTTCGCCAGCAACCCATCTGCATCTTCGTGTTTAATCGGAGTGGGGGCGTCTGTTGTCTATAAGACAACGTAGAATACTACGTGCCTCAGAGCAATATTTTTTAAAGTTCTATATTATTTTTCTAACATACTAAACATTTTTATGCTTTTTATTTTCAGTCAATATGTTCTAAAACAGGGAAATAAAAAACCTATCTTTAAAAATCAATATGAATCATTGTAAAAATCAAAGAAATTAGATAAAGAGAGACTTACAATGGGGAGTAGTCGTAGGGTTTCTAGGTAAGGAAGATGAAAAGGAAAGGAGTTTGAAAAGTCTAGGTTTCTTGTAATTGCAATTTATTTTATTTTATTGTTTTTGCGATTTATTAATTATTCGTGGATTGGCAAATCGATTTCCAAGGGGAGGTAAGAAAATGATTTGCCTACAATCGTGGAAAATCTTACGTGAGGGCAAATCGATTTCTACTCAATTTTGATTGAATTGTTGCGTCAAACACGTACTCATGGAAAATAAATATCCACCTCATTTTCCTTGCCAACAAACGTACTCTTATTTAGAGATTTTGGTTCATCATGAGATACTAGTGAAAGGTACTTTTGGGATTGAATTTTTAAAAATTTCACCAAAACCCTTCTACAAATATATATCATTAGAAAACTTATTTAAATTATTATTTTTTAAATTGAAATATGATCATGTAACATAAAATCTTCTAATTAAATATTTTCTTATAGAAAAAATTATAATTGTATTAATATATAAATATGATCATGATAGGGGTGTACAAAATACCTGTTACCCTCCCAAAACCCCACCCGAAAAATGTGCTTGAACCCAATCCGTACTTGAAAAGAAACCCGACTTAGTGCAGTTCAGGTATGGTTCTGAGAACTTAGAATTGACCTGAACCTAAACTCGGTCCATATTTTACCCATACCTATACCCGTTACCCGATACCCATTACTTAAAATTTAAGCCCCCCGCCCCCGGCCCAACCCAACCCCAATGATCCTAAGACCGTTCATTTTGAGTTTTGTTTCAATATATGATTAATTTTTTGTCTATCAATATTTAGATTAATACACTATTATTTTTGTTATAAATTTTTCAATGTAAGATTTACATACTTATACATTTGAACTTTAGTTTAGAAACGAAAGTATTTATATAATTAAATTTTTATATATAAATCATTTTCTTAGATTTAAACTTTAAAGTAAACTAACCTATTTATATAAATTAAAATATTTTAAAATTTTAAATTTTAAATATTTTCATATATACCCCACCTGTATATATACCGAAAAATTGGGTTTGGGTTGGGTATGGGTACACCCTTTTGCTACTTACCCGTACCCGAAAATAGTGGGTTCAGTTCCAATTCCATTTATACCCCACCTGTATCTGAAAATTTGATTTGAATTCTGTTCTAGGTACCCAAATTTACACCCTAGATCATGGGAATAAGCATATTTTATTTCACTATCTTAAATAAGATGGGATGACTCAAACGTGTCAACTCAATAGCTGTGTGGATAGATGGAATATTCCAATTATAAAAATCAATAGGTCTTTATGATGGAATGATTTAGATGAGTCAACTCGATAGTTGTGTGAAAGAGGTAGATTATTTTGATTTTAAATTCTTGGATCAATGAAAAAGGATTTGGATATTTTCAAAATACTCTTTAACTTTTTTGGTACGACTCAAATATAAATAAAATGAAAAAAAATTGCTCACATAAATCTGGGATCCACCAATCACATGAGCCCGTGTCAATTGAATCGCATCCTTAATTTACCAAACTACCATTGTTAGTTTCAAAACTACCCTTGTATGCTTGACGAGTTTTTGAGCAAAATCACTCGATACAAAATCCTCCAAAATTTTTATGTATTTCTTTATGTTAAGAATACCCTTCACTTGTTTCCTACTTGTTTCCCACTTGTTTTGTTTTTAAAAAAGGTTACAACCCTTACACTTTCAATCGGATCGAAGTCCAATCTACTGGAGATAAGGGAAGGTAGCATCACATCTTAAAGGTATTCTAAAACAAAAATAAATAGAGGAGGGGGTAGTAGAAGATGGGAATGGAGAGGGTAGAGAAGAAAAGGGGGAAGAATGGCTCTTTTGACCCACCTTAATGCTTCACCTTTTCTTCTTCTTCTTCTTCAATGTCTTCTAAGGTCCTTAATGATTTGGGAAAATGTCACTTTTTTCCTTTTTTAATTGAGGGAGTAGAGAAGAGATGATGGGGGAATTAGATTGAATGTAGTATATCTTTTTGCTGTGAGACTTGGGTGGTTTTTTGTAGTGAGAGTTGGTGAGTGAGAATAAGTAAGACTTGATAATCCTTTTTAGGAAGATGAGGGGGGTATTTATAGATGTTTGGAGGGTATTTTAGGAGTATAATGGGGTGAAGGATTGGGAGAATAGATAATGACATGGGTTTTAGAGGTGAAGGGTATGAAATTTGAAGTGGAGGTGAGGGTAGTTGTGTAATGAGGAAAATAGGTTGTATTTTGACCCAAATGATTTGGATCTTATCCAAATCCATTTGAGTAGAGTGTTTGATGAGGTGAGATGAGTGGTGGTTGATGGAGAGAATGGGGGTGTAAGGTGTTAGGTGTTTGATTGAATGTTAGGTTGGTTGAGGGGGTGAGGTGTTTAGAATAAGATAATAGATTGTGTAAGAGGTTGGTTGATTGGATTTTGGGAGAATTGAGGGGATGGTGACATGTGGCAAAGATGATGAGAGAGTGAGGTGGTGAGATTGGTTGATTGGTGATGGTAGTTGTTTGATTAGAGAGAAAGTTATGGGTTAGTTTGGTGATGATGATGGGAGGTATGGATTGTGATGTAAGTAGATAGAGTATTTTAGGGAAAGATGATGGGTTAGGGTGTATGAGATATGGGTTGTGATGTGGGTGATTGATGGTATTAGAGAATGGTGATAGGTTATGTTAGGGTATGCTATGGGTTGAGGTGATTTTGGAGAGAAGTGAATTGTTTAAAGAAAGGTGATTAGATGAGGGAGGTGAATGGGGATGATGACATGTGTCATCTTTTGATGTGAAGAGGGTGATTGGTTGATGTAGGTAGTGGTTAATGGGTTATGGGTTATGGATTGGAGGTGGATTGGATATGGATAATGGTTTGTGGGCTTTTAGTGTATTGGGCTTGGGTTTTAGGAAGGTTGTAGTTTGTTTTGGATTGGGTAGGGTTTGTTTTGAATTGGATTTTTGAGGGTGGGTTTGTTTTGTGGTTTAGGTGATATGGGGTCGAATTTAGGTTTGGGGTAAGGTAAGAAATTAATTTAGGAAAGAGTTGAGGGCTTCTGGGACTTGAATGGGCTTAGGGTATTTGTATATTTGAAGGCAGAGCGGTGAAAGGTAGATGAAATGATAGGTGTCCCAAGTCTCAATTTTTACTATTTTATCTTTTTAGGAATTTTTAGAATCATTGGGTTGATCAAAATGCCTCGTGTTGGCAAATCGGTCTTTTAGGCCTATTGGAGAATTTTATCGAGAATTCAGATATTTTTTGATACAATGGCGAAGTGGTGAAGGTTGGGAAGGTGTAGGGTAGTTCAAACCCTTCAGTGGGTCCCTTAGACCATTGGGAGGTCTTAGGGGCCTTGGTTTGATCAAAATATCACTTTTTAGTGATTTGGACTTTTGAGGCTCGCTGGCCAACTTTGTTGTAAAATCGATATTTTGAATGGAGCGGGGTAGATGGGAGCATGCCGAGTCTTTTGGTGGGTCCCTTAAATCGTTGGGAGGTCTTAGGGGCCTCGATTCGATCAAAATATAAATTTTTTTTGTGATTTGGGCCTTTGAGGCTTGACGACACATTTGATTGAAAAACTGTTGTTTTCGGGGCCCTTTCGAGTATGGGCCCATTTAAATTGGGGTGTCTACACTACTTTTTTGTGGTGATTAGTGACTATCGATAGATTCTTTGGAGGTTGTGGAAATTCTGTGGTGGCTATCGACGAGGTTTGTACAGTCTATGGTGGTTGTCGACAGGTTCTGTGGCTGCTATTTCTTGATAGAACGGTGTTGGAGTGGATCGGTTGGTGCTGAAGTGTTATTGTCGATTTTTTTTGTTGCACATTCCTGGTCGTTTGGTGTTGTTTGGGTTGCTGACTAGTGACTTTGGGCTCTATAGGTTACTGTTTAGTGGCATGGGCTTCTTGGATGTTGCTTGGTGGGCTTGGGCTTTCTATCCAACAAATCTGGTAGGTTTGGGCATGTTACTTCTTTATCAAGTTTTACAATTTCTGATCCTAGTGGCTTCGGGTGTTTATTTTGATTTCAAGTTGGTGTTGTTGTTATATTGGTTTCATCATGTCTTCTAACTAGTCTTTTGGGGTCCGTTTTACTGGAAAAAAATTATTCTACTTGGGAATTCCAGTTTCAATTGTTTGTTATGGCGAAAAAGTTAAGGGGCCATATCGATGGTAGTGATCCAGCCCTTATGGAGCCTAAGGAGCTAGCTAAGTGGATGATCAAGGATGCACGTGTGATGTCTTGGATCCTCATGAGAGAGTGAATCAAGAGAATTTTGAATCAGAGCTCTGGGTTTTTGTTCATCCCTTGTCGTAATAATATCTCGGGGTTTGCATCGGTAACTTGGTATATCCACTATACGACCATTAACTAAAATATGTCTATGGTTAACTAATTGTCGGGCTCTCAATCTCGATCTTGACCAGTATTCGCACCCCTAATCCTCCACCTTTCCTTGAGGATGGCGCTTCCTATTCATATCTATATTTTCTATTCTTGGTGTTGATGTCGTTAATTGGAATTCTAGGGCGGAGAAACATGGGTTGGTTTATCTAGCCCGATAGTGATTGATCCTCTTATTGTACTTAATCTGAGGCCCTATAAGACTGGGAAGACCATGTGGGAGTATTTGTTAAAGGTTTATCACCAGGATAATACCGCATGCCGTTTTCAGTTGGAATATGAGATTGCTAGTTACACTCAAGGCAATCTCTCCATTCAAGAGTATTTTTCTAGTTTTCAGAATTTGTGAGGAGAATTTTCTGATATGGTTTATGTGAAGGTACCTGCTGCATATCTCTTTACGGTTCAGGCTGTTCATGAGCAGAGCAATAGAGATCAATTCCTGATGAAATTATGCCCTGAATTTGAGGTTACTCGCTCAAATTTAATGAACCGGGATCCTCCTCCATCCTTGGATGTTTGTTTTAGAGAATTACTTCTCGAGGAGCAGCGTCTCTCACTCAAGCTATGTTCTAACAAGATTTTAGAATCTCCAATCCGAATCTAATAGCTTTTGCAGTCTATGGGAAAGGGAAAGATATGTGCAAGGTCCAGTGTTTCAGCTGCAAGGAGTATGGTCATATTGCTGCCAATTGTGCAAAGAAATCTTGCAGCTACTGTAAGAAACAAGGCCACTTTATCAAAGAATGTCCCACTAGGCCTCAGAATCATCAAGCTAACGCTTATCAGGCAGTAGTGAACATCTCGTTTGCTTCAGAGATGTCCTAAACTTCTTTGTGTCAGCCTTTTTTGCCTTAGGGCTCCAAGGTAATGGTACTACTTCGTCTAAATCTTGGCTTTTTGATTTTGCTGCATCGAATCATATGACTAGATCGTTTGGTATTCTTTGAAATGTTCGTCCATATCATGGTTCATCCCATATTCAGATAGCTAATGGGAGTCATTTAGCTATTAATGAAGTAGGCAATATTAATCCTTTTTTCAAAGATGTTTATGTGTCTCCTGGACTTTCTACTAGTCTTATTTCAGTTGGCCAATTAGTTGATAACAACTATGATGTCCATTTCTCTTGTGATGGTTGTCTTGTGCAGGATCAGGTGTCGGGGAAGATACTCATGAAGAGGCCTAAAATTGGCAGACTATTCCCACTACACTTTTCAACTCCTAGTTGTTTATCTTTGCCTTGTATGATACTTAACACTCAGAGTGAAGTATGGCACAAATGTTTGAGTCATCTAGACTCTGTTGTTCTGTCTTATATGTTAAATTATGGTTTATTAGGCAATAAAGAACAAGTTTCTAAGAATCTGTCATTTGATTGTTCTATTCCCTTCTCATGGTAGTCGTGCTGCAAAATACTTTGATATTGTGCATAGTGATGTATGGGGCATTTCTCATGTAATTTCTCATGCTCGATATAAATATTTTGTGGCATTCATCAATGATTTTAGTCGGTATACTTGGGTCTATTTTCTTTTATCCAAATCTGAGGTCTTGTTTGTTTTTTAGACCTTTGTAACATATATTAAGACCCAAGTTTCTACAAGTATTAAGATTTTGAGGTCTAATTCTGGTGGAGAGTGCATGTCCCATGAGTTTTATTATTTCCTAAACCACAAAGGAATTGTTTTTCAGCACTCTTGTCCTTATACCCCTCAGCAAAATGGTGTGGCAAAATGAAAGAACAGACATCCTTGGATGTTGTTCGCACCTTATTGCTCAAGTTCTTTGTTCCTTCTAAATTCTAGGTTGAAGCATTATCTACTGTTGTTTACTTAATTAATAGACTGCCCTCTTAGGTTTTGAATTTTGATTATCCATATTATCGTTTGTATCATTAGCACCCTAGCTATTTTAATCTGCATACTTTTGGATGTGTTTGCTTTATTCATTTACCTCCTCATGAATGCCACAAACTTTCTACTCAGTCTGTTAAATGTGCATTTATGTGTTATAATATTTCCCACAAAGGTTATGTTTGCTATGATCCTTGTTCTAACAAATTTCGTATATCTCGTAATGTTGTTTTCTTTGAGAATCAATGTTTCTTTTCTACACATGTTGAGTCATTGCCTGAGATTAGTATTCTTACTTGTTTTGAAGAATTGACTCCTCTCCTTGAATGTTTCAAACCTGGAATGGTGTATACTCGACGTCTGCTAACTTTACCCCTACCCAAGACTAACCCTTCATCTGAGACTATTTCGACAATTTTTCCTGAGATTGACCTTCCATCTAAGACAATTCTAATAATTTCTCTCAAGCCTGACATGCCTCCCAATCCTGCTCCTCGACAATCTGCCCGAGTATCATGTCCCCTTGATCGGTATGATTTTAATACTACTTTGATTTCTATTCCCATCCCTACATGCTTTTCCGAGGCTATTAAACATGAATGTTGGCGGAAAGCGATAGATGAGGAACTTCGGGCTCTCCAAGACAATCATATATGGGATGTAATTCCTTGCCCTTCTAACGTTAAAGTCATCGGTTGTAAATGGGTTTACTCGATTAAGCTCTACTCTGATGGGATTTTGGACCAGTATAAGGTATGATTACTTTCCCTTGGGAATAGGAAAGAATATGGGGTGGACTATGAGGAGAGATTTGCTCTGGTGGCGAAAATGACTATAGTACATACGGTTATTTCTGTTGTCGCCTCCCAAAGCTGGCCACTTCACTAGATGAACGTCAAAAATGCTTTTCTTCATGGTGATCTCAAAAGGATATTTACATGACTCCTCCTCCAGGCTTGTATTCTTCTTCGTCTTCCACTGTGTGTAAGTTGAAGCGGTCTCTGTATGGCTTAAAACAAACTCCCTAGGCATGGTTTGAAAAGTTCAGGTTTACTCTGCTTCACTCCTCCTTTGTCCAAAGCCAATATGACTCCTTACTTGTGTATGTGGATGATATTGTCATTACTGGCAGTGACTCCACATTGATTACCCACCTCCAACAACATCTTTAGGCTTCTTTTCATTTGAAGGATCTTGGTCCTCTTACGTACTTTTTGGGGTTGGAAGTGCACATCGATTCTTCGGGTATATTCTTGAATCAACACAAATATACCTAGGATTTGATTAGCCTAGCTGGTCTTTAGGATTCTTCTTCGGTGGATACTCCTATGGAGGTCAATCTGCAATATCGTAGTGAGAAGGGCAATCTTCTTTCTGATCCTACTTTGTTTCGACAGTTGGTAGGCAACTTGAACTATTTAACTATTACTCGGCTTGATATTTCCTTCGCTGTCCAGTAAGTTAACCAATTTATGCAAACTCCACGCCATCTCCATTTAGCTGCCGTACGTCGTATCATTAGATATCTTCGAGGGTCACTTGGCCATGGATTGTCCTTCACAATCGGCTCTCTTCTTCGCCTTGTTACTTATAGTGATGTGGATTGGGCCGGATGTCCTGATACTCGGCGGTCTATTATGGGTTGGTGCATGTTTTTTGGAGATTATTTGATCTCTTGGAAAAGTAAGAAACAAGCTCATGTTTCTAAATCTTCTACTGAATCTGCACACCATACAATGTCTACTGCTTGTTCTGAGATTGTTTGGCTTCGTGGGCTTCTGACTGAGCCTGATTTTTCTCAATCTGATCCTACTCTTCTTCATGTTGATAACACGAGTGCCATTCAAATAGTTGCTAATCCCATTTGCTATGAGCGTACAAAGCATATTGAGGTGGATTGTCATTTTATTCGAGAAGCCTTGGATACTCGTGTTATTTCTCTTCTTAATATTTTCACTAATTTCCAAATAGCTGATGTGTTTACTTAGGCCATGACACGACAGCACCATCAGTTCCTTGTGGGCAAATTGATGCTTCTTGATCGCCTAGCATCAATTTGAGGGGGGATGTCAATAAGATACTAACATATATATTTAACCATAATTAGTTTCTCTAGTTATATAATAGCATGATTTTGTATTATACCTGTAGATATCTATCAGTCAAATATAGCATATATATTTAACCATAATTAGTCTATCCAGTCATAGCATGATTTTGTATTATAGCTGTAGACATCTTGTAATTAGTAGAAAGATTATAACTTCCTTATTTAGTCTCTCCTTGATTATTGTAATTGCTAACATTCAGCCTTGTAATCAGCCCAACGGTTACTATATAATATGAGAAATCCTCACAATAAGAGGTATTCAGTGCAATTGACAACTCCCACGCTTCTGATCTTGCCTCAATCTCTTTCACTTTCATTTTTATCTCTTAGAGCCATAAGAAATCTCTTGTTCACTACAGACTTCATCCTCAAATAGCATTATCTATAGGATCCTCTCATGCTCTGGCCTCTCGGCCTGTTCCTTGACATTGCATGGTAGACTTCTTTGTGATAAATTATCAAAATCTTATCGCACAGACAAAGGTTTCCTTTTCCAATCCAAATAAGATTAATTAATAGGTTTAGAGGCTACAAATTAATAGGTTTAGAGGTTACAAGATTCACTACAAACTTTACTAAGCTCTTTTTTTTTTTTTTTCTCGTTCACTACAGACTCTTCTAAGCTTTTCATTGTCAAAACTGGGATTTCCATGATCCATGAGAGAAACTAATCCTTATTAGGTAAACATTCTAAACAGGCAAAAAAATATTAGGTTTCTCACAAGGAAGAAAAAGAGTTGCAACAAACTTGGCCGAGCCATTCCAAAAGCCAATTTGGCCAAATTTTGAACTCTACAGCAACATGACATAAGAATTTCAAGTTATCCATGAACTCATTTGCGTCACTAATGAATGATAGCAAAGAGAAGTATGTCAGCAAGACGAAGAAGAAATCCTACAGACTTGTTGGTTACTGTCATCCGAACAAACACCACCATTTGATAGCTGCTGCCCTGAACCAACCCCAATTCCAACTCCATGAAAAGAATCACCAGATACGAGTGCCTGTAGCAACTGTGGTGCTGGAGGCACGGGCACTTCCACTGTCCCTTCCAACATCTTTACCACCAAACCCATAGTTGGCCTCACACTCTCCTCATCCTGAATGCACCACACTGCCACCATGGCCACCCTCTCTACTTCAGCTGGATCATATGCTCCCATCAGCCTGTCGTCCACCACTTCTGCCACATTACCCTCAATTATCTTCCGTGTTGCCCATGGTGGGAAGAACCATTTCTCTCCCATGTCACCCTTGCCAGCCGATGGTGGTGTCTCCACATTGCGCCGCCCTCCAATGATCTCTAACAATGTCATTCCATAACTATATACATCAGCTTTCACCGTAATTGCCACACCCGAAATCCACTCGGGTGCAACATACCCCCACGTCCCTCTCATTGCAGTCAGAACCCGGCTGAAATCCCGTCCAATGAGCTTAGCCATCCCAAAATCTGACACCTTGGCGGTGAATTCATTGTCAAGGAGAATGTTTTCTGGCTTGATATCACAATGTATGATGCAATCCCGACATTCTTCGTGCAGGTAAGCTATACCCCTTGCCGTCCCAACGGCAACTCTAAACCTGACATCCCAGTTCAAATTCTGCCCATCTCGCCGTAAAAAAACACTCAGTGGTCCATTTTGCATATAGTCATAAACCAGTAATCGATGAGAATTCTCCAAACAAAATCCTCTCAGACGTGCAAGATTAACGTGTTGAATATTTCCAATTGTGCAAACCTCAGCTCGGAACTCTTTCTCTCCCCCTCCTGGACGTTCAAGCCTTTTCACCGCAACTATTGATGAATCAGATAGTTCACCACGAAAAACTGCCCCAAAACCACCATGTCCAAGTTTCTCTGAGAAACCCTGAGTCGCCGAATATAGCTCTGCATAAGAGAATACCTTCAAATTCGTTACAGGAAACACAATTTCTTCTTCCTTCTTCCTTCTTGACCTCCACTTCTTCAAAACTAATAACATTAAAACCACTAATCCAAAAGTCACCATTAATACACATCCTCCAATCAAAGCTGCAATTTTCCATTTATTCTTCTTCTCCTTCTTTAATCCTTCTTTGGGAATCCTAACATGCAAAATTGCTGCTTCCGTGCTATCCGCTGTTACATTCCTGAGATTTAACACACTTCCATATAAATTCTTACACAAACCAGACTCCTCGTTGTGGTTGAAACCGAAACAAGAGCAGTTCTTCAAGCAAGACTCCTCGCACAAATTTTGACTAGCTGAAAATAATGACACACTAACAGCACCGTCAAAAGTGACGACACCCACCTCTTCAAACCCGTCGCTCTCTTTGCAAAGGTTGTCATCTTTCCGGTGACAACCACCAGTAAAGTCACCGGATTTCCAAGAAATTTCATCAACCGGATGGAATCCTGCGAGGCATCGACAAGGCCTCAATGTGCGGCTACTGCAAAACCCTAGATTCCCACATAAACCGTACACGCGGCATCCGTTCTCCGGTTGAGACCAGAACATGTTCCAGTTCTCCGTCTGGGATGACCACGTGTACTGCTTCAATTGGCCATAGTAATCGACGGAGAATCGCGTCAGTAACAGGATGCCGTTTTCCTGTGATATCTCAGTGTAAACGAATGACGCCGCCGGAGTGTACGGATTTGTGAAACTGAACTTGTAGATGTACCGTACGGTCATCTCAGGCACGCCGGTAAAAGCATTCCCCGTCCAACTACCAGTCGACCAGTAGGTTTCTCTGCCATTGAAGACGAGCTCGAACTCTCCGTACTCCGGCTGTTTTAGCCGGAGAGAGTAATTTCCCGGTGATGGATCTGACGCACTTCTCCAACTCGTAATCGATTGTTTGGTAGTCATTTTCATCCCCGGTAGCCATGTGTCAGCTGGAAAATCGAAGCTTTGCCAAACAGTTTTGCCTTCTCTAGAGAGAAGGATTAGGTTTCCTGTCTCCAGAAGCTTAGCTTCTATTGCTCTCTCTGTGTTTCCTGTCTGCCAAACATTAAAATCTCCAGAATCCAAAATCATTAATTGGCCGTTTTTCGTTAATCTCACCTTCGCAGAACTAAGATTCTTCACTGGATTTTCTCGATTCGCGACCCACACATAGGTTCGGATCGGTATCGATGCATACCAAATCCCAACGTACCAGTTCGATCCGCCATTAGAGCTGAAAAATCCGAGCTCGAATGTACGATTTTGGCTGAGAAGCGTTGAATTTCCTGAAATTATAATTGATTCTTGTTCAAATTTCTCTTTTCCACTATTTTCTGCAAAATCTGAACTTTTCTGAGTTAAATACCTCGATTTTAATCTCTTCGACATAGATCGAATCTTACAAGATATATTTCCCCAAATTACACTCGAATCAGCTTCAATTGATCCATTTCTGCAACCGATTGTCGCATTTTTAACAATTTCAGAACCGTAACCGAGCTTGAATCCTCTGTTCGATCTGGAAATTGTCTCATTTGCTGAACTTGTTCGAAGAAACCTTCTGTTTTCTTCGAATCTAACAGACGAGCTCGATCCCACCTTGATCGCCGTTAATATGGAGAGAAGTAGACAAACGGAAGCGAAGAACGGAGACATTTCCGTCATTTTAAACTTTTCTTAGCTCATTAGTTGAAGACTTCCATGAATCGATACAAGAAAATTAATAAAGGAATCAAATAGGTTGAACTTTGAAGAATATATGTATGTGTGATTCAAATTCAAAAGAGGAAAAGTTGCACACAGAAGAAAAAAGTAGTAGATTTTTATCGATATTATACAGCAAAAAGGAGAAAAAAGATTTGCTCACAAAGCTGACAGTGAGCAAATCTTTTAGTGTATTGAATGACATTTTTAATTTACAAAAATATCCTTATTAGTTAGTGAGAAAAAAAAAAAAACTATTTGCAAAAACGCTATAATTTCGGATAAAAGTGTAGTGATTTAGACGTGTCCCTCCATTAATTTTTTTTAAATATTAGAGATACCTCCTATATTTTCAAACTGATACATCTTCCTTTTGACTTGAGTCTTATCTTAAATACTTTTCAACAATAACCTAAATGCCCTCATCTGCATCCTCTTACCAAAATCCCTAAATATAGATAATTTTCTCTCAAAAACCACTTCAAACTCATTAACCTCATGTGTACATTATTTAAACCTATTCAAATGATGGTTTAGTCCTTCTATTCATGGACGAGATCAAGTAGTCCCAGATGAGATTTATAAATATTTATAATTTTTTAAATAAAATAAGGTACATTACAAGGTGCTTAGTCTTAATATCATATTTTATTTAAATAATAAATATTTAAATTATTAAAAAAAAACAAAAGAAAACAAAATCTTGATTGACTCGATTGAGTTTTACTGACGTCGCCGAGATTTTTAAAATATTATCTAAGTTGTCAATAACATGTGAGACAATTCACATTAAATATTTGTCTCATTCATAAATGAAATAATATCAGTCACGGATGAGATTTGAAGGCATGATTCATCCTCGTTTTTTTGCTTTGTCTTCAACCCTTTTATATACCATAAAAATCAACCAATAGGATTGATCAATTCGACTATAAAATAAGAAAGAGAAACTTACCACATACCAAATAACATGGGCGAGTCAATAAACACCCCAAACGTTACAGAACAGACAACATTCATTGGCGATGGAGGAGAGGCATGAAGTTAGAAAAATGCAACTTTAACTTTTCATACTGGGAAGAAGAAGTTAATTAAGAAACTGCAATCCAAATAGTGGAGATGACAGAATAAAGGTAGAATTATATTATAAAAGGCCATGAAAATTGAAAATAGAGGTATTATCTTGCCACCCTCGATCATAATTTACTTAAGAAAGATTTTGAATATCTTAATTTGACTTGAGCATCAGAGTTTTTACCTTGTGAAAGAACCATCTCATTCCGAATCAACGTAGAATTAACGATTCACATATGAAGATTATGTGGAACCTATTTTGCCTTTTATTTTTCTATCTTAAAATTTGTCATTTTAAATTTTTTGTCTTGCTCTAAAGATTTCAAGGTTGAGGGAGAAAGACTATTAGATTGAAAACAAGGGACTTTGGCTAAGGTAAAAACCGTATCAAGAGGGACTTTTGGCTAAGGAAGATGGTATTACCATTTAGGTTATTTGAATAAGTATTATAGAGTAGGCTCAAGTCAAGGGGAGGTGTCTGTGTCTTCAGTTTTAAAATATTCAACGAATGACCAAAATCGGAAGGAACACGTCCAAATCATCATTACACAAAAGAAGAAAAAACAAAATCCTTCATCGGTGGAATGGCAAATCAATTAGAAAATGACGAAAGTGCCCATCTGCATAGAGGGAGAAAGCATACTAGTGTTTCAGTAAATTGGGATATTACTGAGGTTAGTTAAGTAAGAGTAGGGAAGGGAAATTAGGTGCTTCAGACAGAAAGTGGCAGACAGATTTTCTTTATCTGGAAATAAAATGGCACTCACCAGTGATCTCTTCCTTTCAAAAGTAAAATGGACAACAAAGGGTTAAAAGTCTTCCTCAGACGATCATTTCCACTAGGATAAACGAAATTGTTTCCAAAATTGATGATTTGGATTTTAGACCATAGCTTTGAAACACGACTCGAATATCCACTCATCGTTACAAAAATCAAATAAAAATATATTAAATTTATTAATATAAAAACAAATTGATTTTTTTTATTCTAAAAAATTATACATAGCCAAAGAAAAAAACTTGGTTTCTTCTGGATTGGTTTGATGAGTTGACTTAATAATTTTTCAAGATGACAAGTTGATTCGATTGAGTTTTGAGGCTGAGTCACCTTGTATTTCAATAGAATCGAGTCAACTTAAAGTCAAGTTTTGAGTTGACTCAATGAATTTTAAGACTATAATTTGGGTATGGTCCTTGGGTTTGAGATTCCCCCTTATTTTCAATCTGATGACAAACCTCCTTACCTCGATCTTGACTATTAAAGAGACTCGTGAATTTATTGTAAAAAATTCCCTTTTCTCCCCTAAAACTTCATCATTCATCTTTTCGAGTAAAACTTGTTGCCTCATCTTCAACCTCAAGATTCCATCTCCTTCAACCTTCAAATCTCAAGAACAAGATTAGACCTACGACTGCGAGAGAGTTAAGAAAATGCAATTTTTTAAATAAAAATAATAATAATAATAATCAAGAGTTTCTAGTAAGAGATTGAAGGCAAAGTTGAATAGGTTAAAAAGTTTACTTGATTTTGAAAATGATGGTGTTCGGGTAATTTTCATGTTAATCTCTATTAAGGGGAATGGGTATTTCAATAGTTTGAAAACACATGTATCTCAAATATTCATCAAAATCTTAAGAGATATGTCTAACTCACCCCCACACCACTTATTAAAAGGAACCTCATTTTTATAATTTAAAAATGACAATCTTGAATAAAGGAAACATAATTATTTAATTAAAGTGGGCCTTGAAAAGATAATAATGACCACTAAGTGGTCCATAGCTTACAATGACTTTTTTTTTTATTTAAGAAAAATGTGAACTTACTTCCTTCGATGCTTTGCTCAACACTATACTGATGTTCAGTGCAGAGAGCCATAGACTTTTAGTTTTATATTTTGAAAGAAAAAAAAAATTCTATTGATCATTATTGTAAAACCTCGAGTTTTTAATTCAATTTTCAAGGAAAAATAAATAGTGGAATGTTGAGAAAATCCTGAAAGTGGACTTATGGTAAAACTATAGGATTTTATATTTATTATTTTTAATGAAATCTGACCTCACCATTGAATTCAAAATGATCGAAAAACATACTTTAGCCTAAAAGCACGCTCAAATGTAAGTCCGAACAGAAAAATTGTAAAATCCTTAATTTTCTAGTTTAATCAGGCAAAAATAATGACTTTTTTCTAGAGAAATAATTTTTAAAATTAGATCATACCATTGGGATCGTAACAAAAAATTATAGAAAATAGATTATTTACTTATCATTTTTGGAGTCCAAAAAGTTAAATTATCGTAAAAAACAATAACGATGTCTATTTTAGGGTCTTATTGGACTAAAAAAGTAAATTTTTGCTAGAGACAAAATTTGTAGAATTTGACCATACCATTAGATCTAGAATGAAAAATTAGACAAAGTAGAGTATTCATTCATCACTTTTGGAGTCCGGATGGTCAAGTTATCGTTAAACGAAACAATAGGTAAAAAATTGATTTCGTCCCGTACTTATATAAATAAATTTTTTTAATCTAAAACTCTATTTATCATCATCATTTTAATTCTTCCAAAACCAGTCACGGGTTTTTTTTAAAATTAATTTTTTTTTCGAATTTTAAATTCTGATTCGTCATGAACGGTCTGTGTTCAACCTCCGACGTAAAAGGGAAAAACGTCAGCAGCCTCGTTCTCTACAAAATCCACCCAATTTCCTTTCGTTTTCTCTTCTTTTTCGTCTCGTATCATCAAAAATCAACTGTCAGTTTCGAGGCCAAATCGTCTTCCGTCATAGAAAGGAGAAATGACGACGACATCGAGATCTTCGAAACCACCGGGTTAAATTAAAAAATCAACCACCTCAAAGTTTGATCCGTTTAGATTTCCATGTCAAACGCCTCAATTTTCGCGCACGTGCTTCAATTCTTTCACGCATAGATTGTAAGGATTCTCAATTTCTATTGGTAACAGTAACTTTATGAAAATTGCATTTAGATTTTTTTATCAAAAATTTGTATTAGGCTTAAAAATTGTAGAATTTTTTTTGTTATTTTAAATTCACGTCAGAACTTGCATATTTGATATGTTTAATTGTATTTTATAATAAATTATACATGGGTAGGATATTTCACCGGATTATTTTCTTCAGTTGGGTCCTATGTACCATTCGGACTCCGTTTTGATCTAGTTTTGTATTTTTTCAATATTATTAAAAAAATTGAATTTCATAATTAGAAAAAAATGATTTAATATTCAGTGAACTCATATTGAGTTGATGAATATCAAAAAGTGAATATATTTTTTTCGAAAGATTGAGAACTACGAAAATTAGAAAAAGGGGATGAAACGGTGAAATGTCAGAATCACACTCGAGGGGAGATGTTTGCATTTTATATTCGAAAAGATGGGATGTCACATCCCATGCATGTGCCAAACTGGCCTATGATCAGCTGGGATAGCAGTGTGGTAGCACTACTACACATGACAAGCTCCATGAGCTGACACGTGGTTGTAGGAAGGAAATACGACTAAGGAGTGATGTCTACATTTACATTGTGTGTTGTGTGTAGGTTTGTAAAGGGATATCTAGGGGTAATGATTGGTTGCTTGTTTATTAAAATTTTATTGGCACAGAGGCTCCAAGTTCTATTATTTGGGTGGGTACAATTGCATGGTAGGAAACTGAATATCCATTCTTAACCTTATATTGTTAATTTATCTTTTGTTTTCAAATGAAAATAATATATATATATATATATAGTTAGTTAGTTTGTGAGTTGTTAAAGAGTTTATGAATGCCTAAAGGGATAGTGCGTCATATCATCCGGAGTGGTGTACTATCCTGAGATGTACGGTAGGGACCACCAAGCTCATATGTGGTATGTGATTGAAAGTGCCATCGATCCGCAGGGTGTGCAGATCTGCTTTTGATTTTTGAGATTTGGGAGTCGTCACCTAGTTATTACTGTTTAGGAACCAAGCATTGACTCTAAATAAATAAAAACAACTAATCTATGAATAAAAAGAAACTATGGTCCGGGGATTATGTTACGAGGTTGGAAGGTGTTAGGCACCAACCCCGCCTGACAAACGTCGGTCTCTACTATTTTTCAAAAAAGGATTACATTGCTAAAAGACATAAAACAAACAAATAAAAAAAATAAGAAGTATACATAAATGATCGCAACGATTTGTTCCCTCAGAGTTAGTAGAGAGACTCCTCGTAGGAGATTCCTTGCTTTGTTTCCATCACTAGATCTGCTTCTCATCTCCAAGTTGAGATATCTAGATCTGAGTATTTACTTTTGAAGGGTATATTGATATATTTGAGAAGTTTCTAGGTAAAAATTGAGGTTTGGATGATAGGTAGGGAGTTAGGACTTTAAAATTAGGGTTTGGGGTTTGGAGAAGGCTAGGGAGACTTTTTTACCTACTTTTTCTAGGATTTTTTTTTACCTGTGAGATTGGGTTGTGGAAGCTCCTATTTATAGATTTTTTTTTGGAAAAGTTGGTGTTTAATTAGGTTTTTTTTAGATAAGGTGAATTAAGATTTTTACTTAAATCTTATTTGGTTGACTAGATTTCTTTATGGTTTTAATTAGGATTTTGACTTTTGTTTGATTGATTAGGTTTCTTTAGATTAAGATTTTAATTCTTACGTACAATGAAATAATATATTTTTGGTTTTTGAAAAATCCCATTAATTATATTTTTATTCTTTAGACCTCCAAATGGAGGGTTCTTTTAATAAATATCAGGGGGCTCCACTTAAATAAGTGGGCAACCATCAACAATTTTGCTTGAGGGGTCTTTTTTATTTTCTCATTTTGTAGCCTGATTTAGCAATTCGTCAGGGCATTCAGATCCTTGAGGGTAAAAATCTCCCTAAACTTAAAATATGTTAGGTCCTTGAGCGCGAGCTATTACTAACGGTGTCAGATCCTTGAATTTTAGAAATTCTTCTTGACAAAAAGTGCAATGTGTGTGCATTTGACATATGAGATTTTGAAAAAGTGCGCCTCTACTTTGCGCATTCATGACAAAATAAAGTAAAATGACTGAGCAAAACATGAAATCTAGGCAATACCTAGGAAAAATTTGAGTTTAAACAAAGAAAAACTCGAGAAAAATTTCAATAAGGTTTGAGAAAAATCTGAGCAAAAGTTGAATGTCCTACTCTACTTGTCTTGAGTGAAAGAGTAATGAACTTATTTTCTTGTGAGTCTTACTCTACCTACTCGGGGTGAAAGAGTAATTAACTAATTTTCTGGGAGTCCTACTTTACCTGTTCGGGGTGAAAGAGTAATGAACTAATTTTTTAGGAGTCCTACTCTACCTGCCCCGGGTGAAAGAGTAATGAACTAATTTTTTTGAAAGTCCTACTCTACCTGCTCGAGGTGAAAGAGTAATGAACTAATTTTTTGGGGAGTCTTACTTTACCTACTCGGGGTGAAAGAGTAATGAACTAATTTTTTGGAGAGTCTTACTCTACCTACTCGGGGTAAAAGAGTAATGAACTAATTTTTTGGGAATTCTACTCTACCTTCTCGGGGTAAAAGAATAATGAACTAATTCTTTTGGGAGTCCTACTTTACCTACTCGGGGTGAAAGAGTAATGAATTAATTTTCTTTGGGAGTCCTACTTTACCTGCTCGGGGTGAAAGAGTAATAAACTAATTTTCTAAGAGTCCTACTCTACCTGCTCGGGGTAAAAATGTAATGAACTAATTTTTTGGGGAGTCGTACTCTACTTGCTCGGGGTAAAAGAGTAATGAACTAATTTTCTGGGAGTCCTACTCTACCTGCTCGGGGTAAACGAGTAATGAAATAATTTTTTTGGGAAAGATATGGGGGATTAACGCCGCATTTGATTTTTTTCCTTTAAAAAAACAAATAGTTGGATTTTATGAAGGCTAGGTCAACATTTTAACTTTTTTTGAACTTCAGAAGTTTTCAAAATTGATATCAAGAGGGTAACCTTTAATTCAAAGTAAACCTTATCCTTTAAGATTGAAATTGATTAGGCTTCAGAACAAAATGCCCCTAATTTAATAGGGAACATAGCACTGGAGATAGTTGAACATAGTTTAAAAAATAAATGCCCCTAGTATAAGGGGGAAAACATTACTCTTTAAAAAAAATGCCCTTTTCATGAAAATTTGAAACCCTTGACTACCACAAGCACAATAAAGGTTTAACTTTTAATTTTAATTTTTTATATTGAAGATTTTGAGTCAAGCTCAAAGAAATTAGAACAAAATATTTCTTTCTGAAATTCATCATAGAATATGTTCTTTCTCCCTGTCGGTTCGCTTAGAGACATGAAGATCTTCAGATCAATTATAGACAAGATACTTATATTCACTGAGTCTATATTTGGTTCAAACTGGGTATTGAAACTTGATCATTCGGGCTTCTGATGTTTCGACTTGGACAACCTTTTAGCTTTTCAACTCCATGGAGATTTTTGTTGTTGTTCTAATTTTTGCCTAGATTGCCCTTATAGGTTTTCAATCTAGCGAGCTTGCTCTAACTTTTATCTAGACCGCCTTTTCCAGTTTTCGATCTAGCTAGTTAATATTTTTTTTTCTTTGCTCTAATTGTTGCCAAGACCCGTCCTTTTGGATTTTTAACCTTATGAGCTTGCCTTAATTTTTGCCTAAGTCGCCCTTTCGGATTTTCAACTTAGCAGGCTTTATATTTTTTTCTTTTTGAACTTTTGGAGTTACTATCTGATCATGCTTTGCTACCTTCCTTAACTTTTCCACACGGCACTTAGGAGGACTTTCATAGGTAAACTTAGGACTGGGCATAAAAGAAAGGAATTTTGAGGCTCAAAAACCCAAATGCCCCTTGTGTGGCATTTTCTCTTAAATTTTATCTTTTTCTTTGAATTTTCTTCCCCATTTTAAATATATATATATTTAAAATTTTTTCTTTCTGGATTTTTTTTGTGAGAAAATCTATTTTTTTTATTTTGATGTGGTCGGGTCTGAAGTAACTTCTCAGGTTGTCTACGTACCCCAGAATTTTGGGATCAGACCAAATCGTAGTTCGAATTTTTCCCTCCCCTGGGTTAGGTGATCGGGCAGAGAAAGAAAAAGACTATTTTTTTAAAGGCTAAGAAAAGAGATGTTGAACTGGGCAGCAAGAAAATTGATTCGACCAAATATGACCTCCTTACCACTTGATTTGGTCAAGGTTGGTTGGTTTTGGTAGTTCAATCCTTTCATGATCTTGAAGTTTGATAGTTTTTCCAAGCAGTATTTCCTTAATGAATGAATTTCTCCAATTGAGTTCAGACTTCCTCCTATGGTCGAGAAATGCTCAATTTTCTTTGAAGTCTGATAGTTAAATCCTTGACTTGTAAGTTTTAAACTTTGACCTTCTTGTCAAACATGCGAGTGACTTTTCTCTGATAAATTTACAGTTGGTACAGAACTCTAAGTTGTTTTTTTTTTTCAATCAAGTTTAGTTCTTCTTACCAATAATAAACCCAGTCTATTTCTAACAATTGACTTTCCATCAAGACTTTGAGATACGGGACTTCCATTTTAACTGGTAAGACAACTTCTATATCATATACTAGAGAATATGAATAGCTCCAGTGGAAGACTGCATTGAAGTACGATACGCCTAAAGTGTGAATGACAGCTTCTTTGACTAATCTCGATACGATTGACACATTTTTACGATGATTATTTTGAGACTCTTATTAGCTTCTTCAACCACTCCATTAATATGAGGACGGTAGGGAGATGATGTCGGATCTTAAACTTTGAACATATAGTAATAATCTCAGTTTTTAGGTATGACCCGTTATCAGATATCAATTCCAAAGGTACCCTGTATCGACTTATGATAGATGCAGTGAGGACAACATTGATACGTTTTGTAATATCTTCTTTGATCTCATTGGTGTTTTCATTTCATTGAGTAAGTATATATTCCATGTCGGACAACACCCAAGCTTACACCTAACATATTCTCATCAGACCACGCAAACAAGTCTTTTAAAATTTCTGAGTACATTCATTATCCCCTTATGTTCTTCTAGGGATGTACTGGTTTCTATTTGAATCTCTTTAGGAATTATTTTTTGATCCGAGGTCAATGACCTTTGCTTTCTCTATTAAAGGTTGAGCCCGACTCTTATCTTCTTGTTCAGGAGAAAAATCTATCAGATTATTAGTTAATTCTTTAATGCACTCGAGGTATTTAAAAATTCATTTATCCAATCAAATTTAGATGGGGCGACAAACACCTCTATAGACTCGACAAACTAATTCGACTCAATAGGAAAATAGTAGACTCAATCTAAAGAAGATATGACCTTGCTGAAAAAAAATGACTCGAGCTAACCCAAATGACTCATGAAAACTGAAAACAACTACCCATAATGGGCTTGATTAGGACTGAGGACTGAGACATTGCTTACAACCGATAGAACTGAGGCACTGTGATTTTTAGGGAACAACTGTGTAATTTTGAAAGATTTTGGGGTCGTTTCTGATGATTCACTTGGGGTTGACATTCGTTCTAACTGACAGGATTAGTGACCCTAATAAAACAGTGAATGATTGAGCTTAGGTGCAATGATAACCTTGTAACCCCATCAAAGGTGGAGTAGTCTCGTAGTAATTAAGGGTTGTACAATTTTCTAAAAGTAAAATCCAGATTGTACTAATTAGTACATCCCTTAATATGATTTTTTTATTGATCCCAATCTTGTTGAATATGAAATATTCAGTCATTTGAATTGAACTAGCCGATTCAAGGTGATTAGGATTATATATCCATTTGAGTTTGGGCCGATTCGACCCAATGGATCCGAATATTCTACTTGCAGCACTTCAATCATTATTTTTTTAGCCAATTAATCCAATCGGTCCATGTGTTAATCTGTAAGATTCATTTACCAATTGGGCTAACTAGTTTAATTTTATATTGATCGGCATGTCTCATCAATTAAGTCTACTGGGTTGGACCAGTATTACGGGTTCGATTGGAATGGTGTGGACCGATCCAACTACTTACCTCTTGGATAGATTGAATAGAGCAACCCGAGAATACCCATAGTCGATTCGGGTCGTGACCTATAGGAATGCTCATAGACTCTAGGTTTACTACGTGCAATGCAATTTATCTGGTCACCCTTGCCTAAGTGCACCTATATACCTTTTGAGCGTACTTAATTAAATGGTACGTGGTGACTTGGTTTGATATACCGTATAAGTGATAATTTAAAACTCCAACCCACATCTCTAAAGTCAAAAATAACCAGTTTAATTCCCAGTTGAGAAGTGACACACGATGCTGAGTAAGGGCACTCTTCAGTCACCTCTCGTCTAGAATAGACGTAGTCTATCCCCCTTGTACCGTAGTACATTGGGGTAGGATCTCGCTTAGGCATTGATTTTGACCAAGAAATGCAGTTAGTGAACTTAGATTAACTTTGATATACAGTATAGGTACGAGTCTAGGGTCTTATAATAGGACAAAAGACTTAGGTCGCCCCAACATTGGTGCATCGATATACCTTTCAATAATACCTGATCAAACGGTACTGATGCCCCAGTTTAATATACCCTAAGGTACTTGACTGGAGTTGTGGTTTTCATGAATGACGTCGCATCTCCGAAGAGACCGGACCACACACTAGTGCCATGTTGGTTATAAGGGACATGCAAGCGTGCAATACAACAAAATAAGCGTGCAAGTAATATGTGCAAAATAGGGTGGGGTGTGCATGGGTACCATATGAATATTAATCAAAATAATACAAAATCCATCACATCGAAATTAAGATCAAAACAAGCACATCAAAATATATCTATTAAGATCATGACATATTAGATGGGCAATCAATGGATATAACAAAAGGATAATCAATTTGATCCAACATTGAAACAAGCATAAAGATTTTATTTTTTAATCTAAACAAAAGGATTTTTTTTTTATCTATGGTCCAATCAGGATCGCTTTTGAGCAACCCCAAAATAAATCGATATTTCAATGAATATCGAATAGAGAATAAAATGGTATTAGAAGATGGGGAGATTTAAAAAAAAAAACTAAAAAACAAAATCCTAAAAAAAGAAATTTGTGTAACCAACAAGTGAGTCATTATTGTCATACCATCTTTTACTAATGCCACCCCAATTTTTATGTAAATTACAAAGTAATTGCCTATAATTGAGGTAACATTAGAAAAATTGGTGTGCTAATAAAATAAAATAAAAAATCTCTTTGGTCACAGAGAGGGCCGCCAATAGTCTTTTACAACAATTGAGATATTATTGGCACACCCATTGTTTACTTACAACACACCAATTCCTTTGAAGATACATAGTTGTTTACATATAGATTGGTGCATTACAAGTAAAAATTGGTGTGTTAATAACAACTCCCAAAGACTTTCATCAATAAGCTTCCTGCCCCCCCCCCCCCCTTTTTTTAACAAATTGACTTTTTTTTTTTTAAAGAAAAGAAATTCTTTGTTTAAAAAAAAAAACAAATTGATGTTTTTTATTTTATTTTAAGGGAAGGTTCAGATTATTATTTTGTAATCAATCCACCATATTGTTCCACACGAAAAAAAAACAATTAATTTCTAATCATCAATCAAGAAGGCAAATAGATTGATTACAATCAAACCTCCAAACAAAATTTGACAAAAACCAATTCTACATAGTAGAAAACAGAGTGCAGAACTCAAGAAATCAAAGAAAAAAGAAAACCATTAACCTCTTTGTCTCCCTTCTTAATCTATGCATGATCAAGAACATAAAGATCCCTGAAAAAGAAGAAATAACAAAAGATAACCCCTTGAAGCTCATGGAAGCCTAGAATCTATGGTAGTTTCATTGACCTGAAATGGTCGATGTGATCGACTTATGAACCGAAGATGAACCTAAAACAGTCTAATGGGTATCAATGGTACACTAATACAATGAACAGCAAAAGAATCCTCAAAGTAGAGATCAAGAATAGTGACAAGAACATCATTGAAGGAGATCTTCTCATTGTCTGTGTTGTTGATGAGAAGAGTATAGTTATGGTGAAGAGTTGGAAGTTTGGTTCCTTTTTTTCTTTCAAAGATTCAACTCTCAAATTTGTATCAGTCTCTTGTTCTTCCTCAAAGAGAGAGAGAGGGGGGGGGGGTGAAGAGGGTAGAGACATCTCTTTTTTTTTTGCTGTTTCTTCTTTTTTTTTGGAGAAGAAGATGAAAAAAGTAAACAACCCTTTCTGCTAACGACACCACGCAATTTTTTTTTTTAAATTTTTAATTTTTAAAATTTTTTTTTAATTGAAATTCTCTCCTTATCACGAACAACATTAAAAAAAATAATTTTTTTTTATTTCTTAGTACATTACTCACAAATAATTTATTTTTACAATTCACAACCCATGCATAGTAACACGCTAAAATTTTTTCTTCCAAAATTTTTTTTTCTAAAAAAAAAAAATAATAATAATCCATGGCTCCACATCCCAACCATCATCATTCCATCCTCAATTCATATGTCACTTTGAATATTTCATTGTTTAGGGTCATCAACAAGTGACCCTCAATTGGATAAAAAAATAAAAACATAATACCCAAAATCCAAACCAATGATCCATAATCAAGCCACAAAAAAAATTAATAAAATAAAAATAAACCAAACTAAATAATAAACAAAACTAAGTCGATTTAACAATGCTCCAATATTCGAGATGTTTCAAGTTTGATCTTCAAAATTCCTAGCGGAGTCGCCACTAAAAGTGCTGTCGATCCGAGGGGTGTATGGCTTTGCTTTTGATTTTTGAGATTTTGGAGTCGCCACCTAGTTATTACAGTTTAAGAATCGAGCATTGACTCTAAATAGATAAAAACAACTAATCTATGAATAAAAATAAACTATGATCCAGAGATCACGTTACGGGGTTGGAAGGTGTTAGGCACCAACCTTGCCCGACAAACGCTGGTCTCTACTATTTTCCAAAAAAGGATAACATTACTAAAAGACCTAAAATAAACAAATAAAAAATTAAAAAGTATATCGAGATGATCGCAATGATTTGTTCCCTTAGAGCTGGCGGAGAGACTCCTTGTACAAGATTCCTTACTTTGTTTCCGTCACTAGATCTGCTACTGATCTCTTAGTTGAGGTATGTAGATCTGAGTATTTTCTATGTTTTCTTTTGAAGGGTTTTTAGATGCTTTTGAAAGGTTTCTGGGTATTTTTTGAGTAAAAACTGGGATTTGGATGATAGGTAGGGAGTTAGGACTTTAAAACTAGGATTTTGAAAAGATTATAGAGACTTTTTGACCTATTTTTTCTAGGATTATTTTTTACCTACAAGATTGGGTTGTGGAGGCTCCTATTTATAGATTTTTTTTGGAAGAGTTGGTGTTTAATTAGGTTTTTTTTAAATAAGGTGAATTAGGGTTTTAATTTAAGTCTTATTTGATTGACTAGATTTCTTTATATTAGGGTTTTAATTCTTACGTACAATGAAATGATATATTTTTGATTTTTGGAAAACTCCTTAATTATATTTTAATTCTTTAGACCCCCAGATGGAGGTGTCTTTTAATAAATATCAAGGGATTCCACTTAAATAAGTGGGCAACCATCAACAATTTTGCCTGAGGGCTTGATTAATTAATTTTCTTGGTTCATATTTTTAAATTAATTTTATTAAGGTTTCACTTTACGTTAATTAATGTTTTAATAATTAAGTTTGGAATTTTAAATTGTTAAAATTAGAAAATTTACTATTTTACCTTCAAATATAACTTTTGCGTTTCAAGTCGTTTTTCGATGTTCCGAGATATTTTAGAATCGATTTTCATAAAAAATTCAATTGGATTATGGATTTGTGTCATTTACCAATTTTTTGCATGAAACGATTGTGAACCTTATGAGGGGTATTTTAGTAATTTTATCGAATTTGGTGAAAATTGGCGAAATGGTGTATTTGGTTTCACTTTGTTATTTTATGTGTTTGAAATGATTTTCCTAAGCATAATGTAGGCTCTAAAAATATTTTGATATTAGGGGTATTTTGGTAACTTGGTTCTTTTTTAATGATTTTTCCCGTAAAGCTTCTTTTTGTCCAAAAATGATGATTCCTTCATTTTTTGGTCATATTTTTCTAGCGTAGCATAGTTTTTAAAGTTTTGTTTGCTTGAGATACCTCATCTGAATTTCTAAAACATATTTAATAACAAATAAAAACATTAGAATATTCATCCATCATTGGGAACCGTCGCAATCAGGTTGACGAATTGATTAATCAGATGAGTGCAATAATGGGGTGTCTATAGGGACGCGTATGAGAGTGGCATCACAATTGAAATCCTGATTTATTCTTCTCTATCTTTACCAGTGAACTTGTAATGTAAAGATGGTCGTATATGAATGGTTTGTATATTTGAGAATCACATACACACTTGATAGGCATAGACAAAGATGATTAGTCAGTAATCACTAATAATCTATAGTAATCGAACGTTTTGATACATCGAAAAGAGACCCATTGCTTACGGTAATGTCAGATGACCAACCTGAGCCGAATAAATGATCCCACAAGTATGGTAAACAGCGGCCAGTCACAAAATTAAGAACTAATATTTTATTATTAAACATCATGTCCTGACTAGGAGCGATCCAATCGTGAATCCCAACTCTCTAATTCTACTACGCCACCATTGTATATTATGTATCTGTTGCTTTATTTTGATATATAAAATGAAATGCATGTTTAATATTTTTATTTGATCAATTAGATTTGTATAAAAAGAAAATGCTATAGTGGGTACTGTTAATTGATGTAAGTGAATTTTAAAATGTTTAGTTGCTCATCTCTCGTTATATGTACTAGTTAATCATAGTTTCTTCTGTAAAACTTTGCATATTTTAAAATAATTCTGTATGTTTATTCGTTCATGTTAGGAGAGATTATTGGCAGAAATTGTTTGCTAAACGGCTCCTTAGTCTTAAACTCGTCATCTTGTTGACTCTTCAAGGTAGGAGTTAGTGATTCCATGCAACTCAATTTAGAATGATAACACTTTGGTTTTTGGAGCATGGGCTTCTAGAACATGGATTCTTTTGCTTGAGAAACGCGAGTTTCCTTCTTGTTGGCAAAGCGAGGGCTACTTTGAAGGTGATAGCCCTTTGATTAAGAAGTAGAGGCTCCTTAGATAACAAGGGCTCTTTGATGAAGAAACAATGGCTTCTTAGAGAGCGAAGGGTCTTTAAGAAAAAGTGGGCTTTTTAAGGAGAAGCAAGAGCTTCTTGGAAAATGTATGTTTTTGTTTTTATAGTCACGGAGACTCGACTCCATGTCAACTTTGGAGTCATGGATCTTCAAGTTTATAGTCGCGGTGACTTGGCGTTACGTAGAATTTAGAGCCGTGGCTCTTCGAGTTTATAGTCATGGTGACTAGGCATCATGTCGACTTTAAAGCTGTGGCTCTTCGAGTTTATTGTCGTGGTGACTTGATGTCTTATCCATTTTAGAGCTATAACTCTTTGATTTTATAGAGTTGTGGGTCTGATTATCATACTAAAATGTAGTTCTTACTGCCTCACTATTTTACCAAGCTGAGTATCTTGGGTTTAGAAGTCATAAGATTGGTTATTGTGTTGACTTTTCTAGTTGGGATAGTTCCGAACTTGAGATTTGATGGATTTTTCACTCTTAAGTGTTGTCTCGTTGTCTTGTCATCTTGCCAACTCATTGAACTAGGTTGCCCACAGTTGATCATTCGTTATTTATGGAAGTTTTTTTCCTCAACGTGACTCAAGACATTATTTTCATAGTTTTTTAGACTTAAAAAGTAAAAAAATAAGGATGAATAATCTATCTTTACATAATTTAGGATTACCTTAACTATAGTTGGTGTTTCTCACTTTGAGTGGGCTTGAATATTCAATTCGTCGGAGTATTGAGATGGTGGAAGTTTTTAGTCTCTTATTGTTGTTTTAGTAATGTTTCTCCTACACTCTAAGGTAGTTCTCCTGCTTCTTCTTGAGTTCACCAAAATTTTATATACATCATGTCATCGATCAGAAGCATAAGAATAAGAGTATTTTCATGAGGTTTATGCATTTCTTTGCGATGTAGGTAAAAGAAGATGAATGATTATTCTCCTTCTGACAATGATCGAGTCTATCGTGGTTGATACTGAATATGATAGACTTCTTTCACTTGGAGTGCCTTTATTATTAGGCTTTTCGTTGTAAGTTGTTATGCGTGGTTCATCAAGAAGAGAAAAGATCTAAATCTTCTCTTGTATTGACATCTTTTACTCCTTGATGAGTTGTCACTTTGCCTCTCCATCTTGCTCTATTTGTGGAATTGGGACATTGTTATTCCCTTGAGGCTAATCATTCTCTCTCATTTGTTGTGTATCATGATTTGGAGTATTGACTGTATCTCGATGGTGATTTTTCCCTGAACCATTGAGTTGATTTTGTAAAGTTCCATTCTTTTGCTACAGGGTTGTCATTATTTCTTGTTGTTCTTGTATCTAGGATTAATACCCTTTGGAATTGGATCTATAGAGCTTGAAGAATTTCTACTTAGGTTTATGATTGGTTGGAAGTACTATCCATTGGATTAAAATGATGAAGTAAATAAAAGGTTGGAGTGTTACACGTGTGAGATCTCGTAAGAAGGATGTAAGTATAAATCTTCATTCTTGGGGTGTGGAGATTTCGTAGGTATCACCGAAAAGTTGGAAGTAAGTATAAACCTCCATTCTTATAATTTCTTCTTTAAATAGTGAATTTCTATTTGTCAGCTTGCATATGGATGTAGTTCCATTATAGGTGAACCACATATATCTTATGTTGCGATTATATTCTTTTCTCTACTTTCTTTATTTTTACTTGTATTTGTTTTGCAACTCATTTCTTGGGGTTTGATTTTGGAATTTGTTTATTTATTGTTAGAGGGGATTAATTTCGATAATCGGATTTTTGTGTGTGGCTTGGGATCTAGCCACGACATCGATCCGATTAAGAGTCAACACAACCCAGAACTAATCCCATTCGTTTTGTTCAATGTTGATTTTGATGAGGATGCCATCATAACGAACCTCAGCCTTGTTCGTCAAACTGATGAGGCTGCCATTGTAAGAATCAACTGAATCATTACTTTTGTTGGATTGATCCATGACAAAATGATCATATATTTCTTCTTCAGGAATTTCAGAAAGAAAGGTGGAGGAGGTTGAGAAAGAGAACGATGGTATTTGGGGAAGAACTATCTAGAGGAGGGGAGAGAGAGAGAGAGAGAGATCCAGCAAGGTGGATTGGGGCAACCATGAAGAGGTTGAAGACGATGGCTTTTGGTACATAGGGTTTTGAGAGAGAAGATGTGGAAGATAATGGGTTGGGGTTTTAGGGTTAATTTGTTTATATTTTTTTTAAAACATAGAGAGAGTGAGAGACGAGTGGCTATAGTTTTGTTTTAACAATTATTGATCGGATTTTCATCAAATTGGATTGATGTTAATCTGAAATCAATCCGAAATTTATCAGATTTTTAAATTGTAACTCGAATCCAATCCAAAAATCCAAAATTTTGATATGAATCCTATTTTTTGGATTTGATCGAATCAGATGTCGAATAAAAATCAGATCATTACTAGTCCTACTATAATCTTCTAGTTGCAATAATAATCAATATTTTTATTAATGTCATTGTTTTTAGGACAAAAAGATTGATAAATGTTTTAATAAAGAAAAAATACTTAATACAGTGGATGGTGAGGTTTTCATTAAAGAAGATTCTAATATTTTGGGAGTGAGGATCAGAGAAGGATTACTCCAAAATGCTACAAAGAGGATATAATAGAAATGCAATTTTGACATCTATTTGCCAAATCTCATTATTATGGTATGCAATTATACCTAGAAAAATTACACATGATGGATTTAAAGAAAATATTTTCTCATAATCAACTCCTTGGAACTTAAGTAAAACGTTCTAACAACATTTTGTTTTGGAAGTTTTCTCATATCTTGAGAGTTGATTGATAAATGTAGTAAATTAAGTATTGGTATCCTTTCTCTTGATGTGGTTGAGTTTCCATCTAGTTCTCTACACGATTTAATGCTTACTTGTCCGGGAATAAAGGTAATATCTACTTGAACCAGTCAACTTAAGTTAGATGCAATATAATAATGTTCATGAGATTGTTATTATACATTTCATTACATATCTTAAAGATTTACATTTACACCAATTAAGAACAATCAAATATATTAGACCGGAATGATTGATTTTATTTTCATATTATTGGTGGAAGTTTTGAAACTATAGAAACCCAATAAGATATTGTGATCATCACCCAAAGAATTATCAACTAAATTCATTTTCTACCTGATATTAGAGCACAATCTCTATTGAGAGCACCATTATTTGGTGATGGGGTCACTATCATCACTCGATCTAAATCCTTTCTCTTTATCACACCATATAATTTTAACTTTTCGTTCAATAAAAATCACATATTCCTCTATATATCTCTACAAATAAACTCCATTTTCTTAAATTTAAAATTTCTCCATGAGAGTTCTAATTGAATTGCACAATCTCAATTCGTATGCTTATAGGATAGATTATGATTGACATGCCTTATTTAGTGAGCCACCGACTCCAATAGACTCAAAAATGGCTGGAATGCAATAGAAATGACCATCATCAAGCAAGATTGGACTTTTGTGACTATCCATCATCAACTTATTGATGTGATCAATGATTAATATTTCATGTAATCAATTTGAGTATCCATCGTCGACTTATTCAAGAGATCGAGGATTAATATTTCATATAATCTAATTGTGTATTCCTTTTTCAAAATACCAGGAAATTGCATGAGAGAGGATAATAAAGATAAATTACATGTAATATAATAATGTGCAGTGTCATTGCTATGGTGCATCTCATCAAGCCTCTTAAATATTTAGATTTGCATGGATTAGATTGGAATGACAAATTGTCTTTCCATATCAGTGAAAGTTTTGAATCTATACAAATCCAAATAGGGTAATTGCAATCATCATCCAAGAATTATCAATGAAGTTTATTTTCTAAATAAACCATTGAACTCCCACATCACAAATTCGGCGAAATTGCAACTAACCTAAAAAGGGTTGGAGTTGGAAGCAACTCCTGAAATGAACTGTAATCGAAGTTTGAGTCAACGTAGGATATCCTATGCTGATTATTAGCATGGTCACCTAAAATTAAAATTTCTGCTTTGGATATCCTATGATGACACCAATTCCCATGGACGATAAAACACTAGAGTTCATTTCAGAAGGTTTTACAATTTATCAATCTTCCAATTCCCAAAGCTTTGTCTTCCAAACGAGTCCTTTTGAGTTAGATATAGATCATACATACCAGCAAGACCCACACTTTGCATCAATGTATCATTTTGCACATCTACCTTCAATGGTACCTAACACCAAGGTTCATATGTAATCTGAAATTTTAATTTCTTCTGCCATAAAAGAACAAAAGATGAAGAAATGAAAAACAAAAAAAAAACACTGCATTTGCAATCAAAGATGATATTCTTTGGAGAGCACAATTTGGTTTTCTTACTCCACGTAGAGATTATCAGATACCCACCTAAGGAAATATGGATGCTTCTATTTTTCATATTTTCTTCTTCTCCTGATCCAGTTTGTTTTGTCACGTTGACTGTACCAAATCTCAAGAAACGAGCTTCCCTTCATTAAGTAGAATTTTTTAGTGTTAAAAGGTCATGTTTCATACTTTGGATGCACAACTTCTGGCAGCATTTCTTCTTGCACAGCATCCCACAAAGTAGATCATCAACTAATGTCATACAAAGTAAAATGTCAAGAGTAGAATTTCAATCAAGAAAACATTAACTAAACTAGATTCTTTGAGATAGAATCACTAAAATAAAGAATTGCGATTGCAACATCTATTTTTAGGTGACTATTCAAGAAGTGCTTTTTGAGGTGTAGAAGTGCTTCTAGAACCTACGAAGCATTTCACTGCCAACTAAAACCATTTGAATGTATGAAGAGTGATGATGAGACAAGATAGAACCTATAATCTGTGCATGGGATTTTTTCTTTAAACAGAAAAGGAAGAAAAATGTTGTCACAAAATTCCGTAATTTTTGTCCACTCTGGCTTCCTGCAGAAGTCAGAAGCCAAAAGCAGTCCAGGCAGCTTCGGCTTCTGGCCCCTTTTGGCTATTGCCGGAGGGATTCGGAAACTGAGTGCTCACAAACATGCTTTGAGTTTGGAAAATGATTTTGATGGAAGAGAAGCAAAAAAGTCTACCCCCGAAACTCATAACTTCAGTGTATAAAGATGAAGACTACATAACAAGTCAAAGTTGAATGTGAAGTATTCAAATTCATGGACTGCGCACTAGTAGCAGCAGATACCTTCAATAAGTCTAGGTAACATTGCTTGTATTATTAAAAAGAGAGCTTCTATTGCCACACCAACTTTTGTGAACGCTACCCCAAGACGTTTGCTAATTCTTTGGTGATTCACATATGAATTGGGGTGGCGTTAGCAAAAGTTGGTGTGGCAATAGAATCTCTGTATTAAAATTTAAGTTAACTTTGCTGGATAACGTGGATTTGATGAGAGAAAATGGCTCACCAAAACAGCAAACAGAACCACATTAAAGATTGCAACCACTCTCCATTCAGTTTTCATATATTGTGCGACTCCGGCTCTGCAAAAAATAAACAGAGTGAATGATGGAAGATCTAGATAGACCTCATAAGGAAAAATAGAACATGGAAATTCATATCTGTTTACTTGCAAGAATCACAATTGTAGCACTTGATGGCTCGGGAATTTTTGTAAAGCTTGCAGTCATTGTTTGAACTGATTGGATGAAAGCTCAAGTCATAGTAGGAAGCATTTACCACAGGAAAGCCGCACCTAAGAAAATAACAAGTGGGTACAGTAAAAGAAATTTCAGTTAACTATGGTTACTATTCATGTCTCTTACAAATGCATCCTGAAAATATTTTGCCTAAACTTAGGCATGCACGATTGATTGCAAAGAAAATATTTTCTCATGAAAATCAATTTCTTATGAAAATAGTCCTGAGAAAAAAAAATTTCTCAGACTGATTGATGATTTGCACTTAGAAAAATGTCAAAAAGAGGGTTGGTTTTTAGTTTTGGATGTGGGGGTAATCATGAGAGAATAACATTAGGATTTCCATCCTAACGAGAAAACCATTTTCTCAGTGGAGGGGCATGTTGGAGCATATTTTCCTGTCAAAACAAGAAAATCATTTTTTGAGGGAAAATGATTTTTGCATGAATACATACAAGCATACACATACAAATACCATTTACCGAGGATATCATTCTCGCTCATTTCCCCCACTATCATATGGACCCTAGGCATTTTATTTTTTATTTTTTGTAGGATGTATTTGTACAATATATTAGAGATGCAATAGCAGATAAAAGCATGGCATAAATATCCTTGTACATACGCAGGTAAACAAGAGTGAGCTTTTCCAATTCAGGCCTTGGACATCAAGAAGAAGGGGAAGAATCCTGATTTAATTCTAAGATGAAACATTTGAAAAGTAAAGAAAGCAAAAGAAACCTACTCAGATGGTGGTCGACAACAACCAGCTTCAATGGGGGTCAGTTTTGCTGTTTTATACTCTTTAAGGGTCTGCATGAAACTCTGAAAATTCAAAATGGAACTTAGAAAATGACTTAATAGAAAGGGGAAAAAAAACTAACCTTATATTTCTTCGGCAGTTTATTACAGTCTTCAGATTTCACAAGACAACTCTTCAAGTGTTTCCAGTTCTGGGTATTGTTCAGCTACAAAATAAAAAAAGAAACTGCAATATAAAGCTAGAAAAGACTTGGGTAAAATCTGATTCGATCACTCGCAAAACTAATAGCAAGGAGAAGGCCTTACCTGTTTCAGAAACCAAGAACTGTAATCTCGAAGCTGATACTCCTTATACCTGAATAGGTAATCAGAGAACAAGATAAGACGAATGGTGGCTGCAATGAATAATGTACAAAGAACACTATTTTTTTAATTTTGTTTTAAATGAAAACTACAATTATTGTTCTACTTTTAAGGGGGATGGAAACCCAATTTTTCCCTTACTTTTTTTACTTCTATAGAAATTCACATTCACCTATGAGTACATATTAAGTGATTCAGTGATAAATCAAAGAAAGAAATAATAAAAATGCCTTAGTTTGGTCATATTAATTGGGTTTAATCTCACCTCATATTAAGTGATTCAGTGATAAATAAAAGAAAGAAATAATAAAAATGCCTTAGTTTGGTCATATTAATTGGGTTTAGTCTCACCTCAAACCAGCCGCAGTGTGACCAGATCCATTGTTTGTTATGATGAAACTGCAAGCACAAGAATAAAAATCAATTTTATTATGCAGAAAGCATATGTCGTGAGCAAGACTGGAAAGAGGGGGCACACCACCTAACCTTTCCCTTCCCCCCCCCCTCTTTTCCATGAGGTTGCAAAAGGAACATCAACAAGAGGCTAAGGTGTGCACTTTTTGCTCAAATCTAACATGAAAATTTGCTAACTTAAACATCAGAGTGGAATCGCAGGCTTGCCGTCAGAGTTGGAGAAGGAGATATAGAAAAGGGAATGGACTTGATCATTTGCACCACCAATCTCCATGAATGAGGTAGTGAATAGGGGGTCAAAAACAGCCCCCAGATCGACCCGGGCCGAAGTCCAAACGGTCTGGATTGGATATTGGTCCTAGAAGCCAACCTCCAAATTAAACCTGCTTGAGCCCAATCAGGCCCATGGAAGGCTTTCAGTTTTTTGGATGCCCTAGGAAGAGGAGACACATAAGACATACTAAATTGCAAACAATCCATGCCCTTGTAAAGAGGTCTGTCCCAGTTACTAACTCACCAAGTTACATATTCAAGTCCTAAACAGAAAGGATGTGATTGAGGTAGTGACTGCAATACTAGCAATAGTGGACAAGGAGCACTGTGAAGAAAGATAATTGAAAGACAAGCTGGAGCAGTTGAATAAGCCATACTAAAGAGAACTAGTAAAAGGGAAACAAGATGCATTATGGTTTGTCAACTTGCTCATTGTGGAATTTTCTACCTGATGAACACTCAAATGTTAGCAACATCAAAATGAAGTCAAACAAGGTTTTAAAGTCTGCCTTGATGGCTTGATGGATGGTGAAGGTTCCAAAATATGGACAAGCCTCAAAACATAGCCTGAAAGCCTATTAAAAGGTGTTTTAATGCTTAATCAGTCAGGTTGCCTACAAAATTTTGTTCTTAAATAATTTTTTCCTTTCTAATTTTTATAAGAGAAAGGCCTGAGGCCGACCCGAAGCCCGCTATAGAGCAGGGCCATGGGTAGGGCTCACATAAAGCAGATTTTAGATTCACTTTCAATCCCTCGAGACTATGAATGTCATCTCCAATTACGACTATGTCATCCGCATAGTAAAGCAAAAGGCCATACCCCGATTTACACTAGTAGTGAATTTTCTTGACAATTTCATTAAAAAACTTATTACTAGCTTAATTAAGCATTATAAAATACTTCAATATATCATATACTCAAGATTCATCGTTCTCCTGATTTATTGTTCCCTCATGTTCAAGATATCTTGTTCCATAAGCTTAGTGAAATGCTGAAACCGAGATTCTAATTTCTTTGGTACCTTTTGGATAGCATGGGTTTCGGTGGGAAGTGGATTAGTTGGATGAGGAAGTGCGTACCCACAAATTCTTCCTCTATCATAGTGAACAAAGTCCACTGGTTATTTCAGAAGCTCTAGTGGTTTAAGACAAGGTGATCCACTTTCTCCTTTCATGTTTAATCTAGTGGTTGAAGCTTTGGGGATGTTTGTTCATGTCACTTCATTGGATGCGCTGTCCAGTTTTGGCGTTTTTGAGTTGGGCCCAAAAGTCTCACCTTCAGTTTGCCGATGACACTCTTGTCTTTCTAAATGCTACAACTAGTCAGGTGTGTTTCCTTAAGGGCCTCTTATGTTTGTTCGAGGCTGTCTCAAGTCTGCCCATTAATTTAAGAAGAAAAAGATGTATGCATTAGGTGAAGTTCCCAATATTCAGGCTTGGGCATAATTAATGGGGTGTCAATTAAGTAACTTTCCTAGCTCCTATTTGGGCTTTCCTTTGGGTGCAATGTATGATTCTACGTCAGCTTGGGACGATTTGATAGAGTGAGGAAGAGCTAGGATCGTGGAAAGCTAAGTATTTGTTGAAGGGGGGGAGGTGGGAAGCTAACTTTGATTAGAAGCACTTTATCTATAGCATTCTAAACCATTTCTTATCTTTACTCTCTATGCCTAGGAAAATCGAATTGCATCTCGAGATAGTGGTGAGAGATTTCTTGTGGAACAACAATTTAGGAAACAGAAAACTTCATCTTGCTAATTGGTAGCTTGTTTGTAAGCCTAGGAGATTGGGTGGTATGGGTATTAGAAGGTTCAAATCCATGAATAGAGCTTTGTTGGGGAAGTGAGTTTGGCACTTCAACATTGAAAAATAGGAGTTATGGAGGAAGATTATTGTGAGGAAGATTATTGGTTTAGTATGCCGATTAGGCTTCCTTTTGGGTGTGGTGTATGGAAAGGCATTGCAAAATTGGGAGGGGTGTTGGGCGAACATATTAGGTCAAAGTGGGCAAAGGTAACCATATTCATTTTTGGGAGGACAGTTGGTGTACCAAGACTCCTTTACAGATTTTATTCCCAGATCTGTATGATTTATCCACAAAGAAACGAATGTCCATCTCTTTTTTTCATGTACGTAACGAAAGGGGTGAGTCTTGGGATCTAGTTCTCAAAAGGAAATTGAATGATTGGAAAATCGAGGATGCAATCTCTATCATAAAGATGTTAGCTTTCACAAGTCCTTCGCTGGATAGGGGAGATAGCCGGATTTGGAAAGGTAGTAGAGATGGTCGATTCTCTATCAAGTTGTTTTATGCATTGCTTGAAAGTAATCAAGAGGTTTGTTTTCCTTCCTCAATCATTTGAAGATCTAAAATGCCCTCCAAAAGTGTCTTTTTTTCATGTGGTTGGCAATCTTTAATGAGCCTCCTATGATTGATCTCCTTAAGCACAAAAGTTTCGTGTTAGTTAATATTGTCATCTGTGCAAAGAGAACGAGGAGTTTGTGGATCATTGCCTCATCTATTGCAACATTGCTTTTAGTGTTTGATCTTATTTTCTCTCCTCGTTTAATGTCTTATAGCGTCATCCTTCTATAAACACCCCATTTTTTCCTAAGCAGAGCTCGAGAGCACCAAAAACCTTTCAATAAGGGACTTGACCCAAGGCAGTTTGCAGGAGGTTTCAAAATCCCAACTTTCAAACATCCACAAGGCCTAAAGGCCATTTTTCAAGATTCTGGATTAAGCCTTGCCGTACCTAACCCTTGGCCAAGCTTACTTTTAAGTCTGGTCGTCCCTCAACCCTGGCCTAGCTTAGATTTGACTTGGCCAGGAGTAATTTTTGCTTGGTCCAAGGGTGACCCACGGCCAAGCTTATTTTTGTTCATGTCTTGGTTTACCCAAGGCCAATTCTGATGGGCAGTTACAAGCCCATGTGAGACAGCATTGAATACCAGAACTACTACCAAGATAAAGAACAAATCACCACATACTGCAATCCTAGATAGTCCCTCAAACTTCCATGCTTTGGGAACAAAGGGAACAAAGCTTAAAATAGGGGACTAAGGAACAACTAATGTGAAGAGTATATTACCAAGATTAAACAAACCACTATCACAAAGCACTTTATCATTCATCATTGACCAACACCTAATGCAGAATAAGTTTCAACAATGTTATCACCTATGTTGTTCTCTGACAATCAGAATAAAGGGAAAAAACAAATAACTAAAAAGTATGATAAGGGGAAAATTGAAAGTGATGCTTACACACCAGATTTGGCAGAGAACTCTACAAAATAAAGATTAACCAAAGAAAGAAAAGAAATTCCAGATTTCGCAATAGAAATATACTTACGCCAACACTGTAAATACCAGAATTGCCAGTAATACCAAGCACAACATCACGAGATACTATAATTCTAGAGTCAAGGTCATTATGAATAACCTCACGGTCCATACTCCAACGTAACGAGAAAAAGCAACAACTAAAAACCCCAAAACATCACAAACTTAACATAGAAGGATACAATCCATAACAATATCGAGATGTTCTTGAATGCACCAATAAACCCAATTAAAGATCTGTAAATAAAAGAAAACAGCATAAGCATGTTGTGTTAGAAACATAGAAGTAGATGAACAAACCAATTTAAAAATAAATAAAAAGAAAATACATTATGATAAATACAAAAAGATGGAAGCTTACATGAGAAGAATGAAGGCACCAAGGCCTAGAACAGGGAGAGTAAGAGACTTTCGACAACCGTCGTTTTGAGTACTCATCCAAACCCCAAAACAAATCACAGCTACTGCCAATAACTGAAGAATTCAAACAAGAAATTATAAAAACAAGCTCAAAATTTATGTATTTCCCAACCCCCCTCATTATATCACTACTGGTTATTTACTTCCTTTTTTAATTATATAATATAAAAAATTACTATCTTCTGAAGCAAAAATATTTCCCAAAAAGACACAGAACAAAATTCCTCTTCAGTTGCTAAATGAGAGGGAAAAAAATGGAGAAATGCATTGTACCCAGACACATTAAACTTTCAATAGAAGTATTTATTTGAAAATATCAAACACAGCCCTAACCATATTTAGCAAAACTTGTGAATGAGAACATCCAGATATGAATTAAACAACAAATAAAATAAAAATGCTTCAACTGAAACAACCCTTTTACAGAAATAAAATAGTTGCTAAAATGAGCATTAGAGCCCAACAACTGAGAAAAGTGAACCTATTAAAGAGAGTTTGAAATAACAAAGAAACAAAGAAGAAGCAGAAGAAGAAATGAGGGGAGATTAAAGAAGCAAACAAGGAATGATATAACACGAAATGTACTATAAATATAAACAAAAAAGAGAAGATTAAAAAAAAAAAAAGTTTACCATAGTGAAAAAGTTGATCCATCTGATCACAAAGGTGCTTATTCCCGAACTCATCTTTCTTTCTCTTCTCTCAGACCTTCAAAAACAGATAGAGATCTAACAATATAAGTAAGACACAATTTCTGACAGTGAAGGTAGTGATCTAATAAAAGAAGATTATTTTCCCAAGTCCCAAGTCCCAAGTCCCAAGTCGCAAGAGCCACTTAGACTGCAAGAAGGGTACAGTAATGAATGATAGGTATGGAGATTACAGGTTTTCACCAAGGGTGTTTTCGTCCGTAAAAATAAAGAAGCACATGGACCCTGGCTTCAAAGTTTACCACATAGAAGACTTGTTCTCTTGTCTCGTCCAGACAACTACATTTCCTTGAGATAAGGATGAATGTTTGCGGTCCGAGGAAAGGCAGGAATCCGAACTTGAAGAGCCAATTACTTGACACGTTGCATCATATATTTTGGATTTTATAACATACCCCTCTACCTTGCTATGAATTTTTGAGATACCTCCTTGTGTTTTCAAACTAAGTAACATAACCCCTTGAGACCACAATTTGTATCTTTTCTTATAGACCATAATAACAAAGCTCGAATTTGATAATTATTCAGGAAGCTTCAATTCCGTTAGTTCAGATAAATTCAAAAAAATATTTATCAAAATCTTAGAATTATTTTTGGAAATATACAATTTGTGTGGGTAAAAAGTGGTACAAGACACGTGACGTAAATAAGATGAATATTAATCACATGGCGAATTTAATACGTATCTCGAGAATTGATTGTTGTATTTTAAATTAGATTTTATTTATTTAATAATATAATTTTAGCTAAAAATAAAAGGTCTCCTACAAAATCTCTATTTTTGGAAAATGATATATTTGAATAAGTGATTGAGAATTCTTTGATTGGACAGTGATTGACTCATTCCATTAGAGTTTAGTTTCATCTTTTTCTATAAAAGAGGGGGATTATCATGTAAAGGGGCAGAGATTTTGTAAATATGGAATGGTCTGGAATGACTTCAAGAATAGTGGGATGGTCCTGATCGTTGGTGTAGACACCTCAATTTGAACGGGCCACTACTCGAAAGGGCCCAAAAATACAGATTTTTCAAATAAATGGGCCAACGGGCCTCAAGGGCCTAAGTCATTGAAAAGTGACATTTTGATTGAACCAAGGCCCCTAAGACCTCCTAATGGTTTGGGAGGCCCGCCAAAAAGACTCGGCCAACCCTCCGCTTTCCCAATATTCACCATTCCGCTTCCAAAACCAAAAACGCCAAATTTTCGATAAAGTTCACCAACGGGCTTAAAAAGCCCGATTTGCCAACACGTGGCATTTTGATTAATTCAATAATTTCAAAATCTAAAAAAAAATGGATAAAACTAAAAATACGAGACTTGGGACATCTATCACTTCCTCTACCTTCACCGCTCCGCTCCCGAATCCAATTACCCTAAGCCCACCTAAAGCCCACGAACCCTCAACACTCACAAATTACATTTCTCACCTCCCCCCTAACCTAAATCCAATCCCACACCACCTAAAACCTAAAACATACCCACCCTCAAAAAAATCCAATTCAAAACAAACCCTACCCAATCCAATAACCCAAAACCATTCTATAACCCAAGCCCAATACACTAAAAAGCCCACAAACCTTTATCCATATCCAATTCACATCCGACCCATAATCCTAACCCACAAACCACTACCCACATCAACTAATCATCATCTTGGTAATCAAGATGGGACACATGTCACCACCCCAACTCACCTCCCTCATCCCCAACCTATCCCATCACCTTTTCTCTCAAATCAAACACATCTACCCACACCCCTAACCTATACCTCCCTGAATCTACCCACATCAATTCATCACCTTCTCTCTAAAAAAATCTAATCTACCCACACCCCTAACCTATACCTCCCCCTAATCTACCCTCATCATTCTCTACAAAATCCACATCTACAACCTAAACCTACACCCATCCTCTCAAGTCAAACACTCAACCTCTCCCATCAACCCATCTCCACCCATTTTGACACATGGCATCATCTCCCACACCCTCCCAAAATATCATCAACCACCTTCTTATACAACCCTTCTTTTAATTAAAATCCCATCCCCTCAACTCACTTCACCAATTAATTACTCTCTTACACAATCTCATCCTCTCAACCACTCTCATTTATTTTATTCCATCTAATACTCAATTCAAATGGGTTGAAAGATCTAACCCATTTGGGTTGTAAAACAACCTATTTACCCTTCTTACACAAATGCTCTTCAATTATCTCTAATTTACCCCCACTTTTCTCTTAAACCCCACACCATTCTACCACTTCTCTTCATTTTACCCCATTATATCCCTAAAATAACTCCTCAACATCTATAAATACCCTCATCCTCTTTCCAAAAAAGTCCCAACTTTCACTACAAAAATTATCTCCCCAACTCTCATTACTAACAACTATCACCAAATCTACCAATCATCTCTTATTAATTCCACACCAAGTCTCACTAAAAAAAAAAAAAAAGAATCCCTACTCTCTCTAATCACTTCTTCCCATTCTCATACTCTCATATTCTACTGAGGACTCAAGAAGACTCAAAGAAGGAGAAGGAATGAAAGAAAAGAAAAGAAAACTTTGAAGCTTCAAGGTGGGTCCAAGGCAATCCTCCCCTCTCTCTCTACCCTCTCCTCCTCCCTCTTCTATTATCCCCTCTCCTCTTCATTTTATTTTAGATAACTTAGGATGAATGGACCTCAAGGCTAAGGATAAGGATCATCTTCATCAATGAGATGATCCTATGATCGAGCCGAAAGTAAATCCTTATTTAGGGTACAAATGCACAACACGTGGCACTATATTTTTCGTATTTTTTTAAAATCAAAATGATCGAGTTGAGTTGAGGTTACCACTATTTAGTGGGGAGAAAAGGGTGCCTAACACCTTCCCTTTTCTCTAACCTAGCCGCTTACCCCGAATCTCAAGATTTGATCCGTACCTTATCCATCAAGAGTCACTAAATGTCAAAATGTCACTTTTTCAAAAAAATGCACATCGGGTCACCATTCACACCCACTTACAATATGAATGGTGGCGACTCCAATCCTTAGTAGATGTGGCCGTCGTAATGACGAAATCACGTATCTACAGTTGGATTACAGAAATTAATTATTTATACTCTCCTTAGCTTATGAACAACTAAGGGATCAAACCCAAGATAATGGGGGGATATTATCAAGTTAGCAAGAAATGAAGTTAATCTAATGTTATAGTTCAAATATATTTTTGTATTTTTGTGAAACAAGATAAAAAGTAAAATGCTACTGAAAATTAAAGAAATAGAAGATAAATTACACTAATAAACGAAGATAAAACATCCATTAGCGATTAGAGTAACTTAGGATTAGCACATAAAACTATATTTGAGTTTATCCTTTTTTACCTTCAACCATAAGGACTTGGTGTAAGCTCTTTGAGTTAGAAGATATGGCGTGAAGCTTATGAGAAAACGTTGTAGTTATGACTCCTTCACTCACTATTATATGAAATTCCTACCACCAAATATCTAATTTAAGAATGTTTTAAATTTGGTAGGGAAAAGTTGTCTTGAAAATAAGCTAAACTAGGCCTTTCAACATAAGGTCGGTCGACCGAGGTATGTCAAACGACCAAACCTGAGTATTGTTGAAGCGATATCTTGGATGACCGAGGTCTGTCGATCGAACTTTTCTTTGGTCGACTGAACCTAAGAGGATTGCCATCTGCAATCCTTTGGGGGAAGATGGGTGGGTCAACTGAGCGTAATAGTTTTTTCATCTTCTTCTCTGATTTCTTCAAACTTGCCCATAATTCTTCTTAAAAATAAAATTCCAATGATCATGGTCATAAAACTAATAGATCTAATCTTTTTTCTAACTTTTGACATAAGATTTACAATTTAAAAATAAGATCAAGGATTTAAATCATCTAATCATGCATGGGTTTTGAAGAATGTGTCATTAGATTGAAATCCAAATCTAGTTCTTGGATGTAAAATAATTTTCTACTAAAAATTTAGCAATTAAAGGGTGGAAGGGAAAAGTTTCTATATGTTTAGTATTTTCTTCAATACAATGGCACCGAGATCAACTCCTAATATCTCTCTTTGTTCACTTTTATTTTTTTTCTCACTGACAAAATCACAATCTATTTAGATCAACACGAAGCCCTTTCTAATAGAAAACTTTTCTTCTCTTTTGTTGAGTGTTACTATTGCTCTACAAACCTCGAATCGATTATTTTATCTCTTGTATTCAGAAGAGAGAATGAAAAATCTCTAAATCTTTAATATGTTTGATATTTATAGTGACTTAAGGACATAAAGGTCATTTTTGAATTTATTTTATTTTATTATTGAAAAGTCCATGTCCTGAACTCCAAATTTCGCAAACTTATAGTCTATTTTGGATATTTTTTTGATACGAGCCTAATGGTGTTATCAAATTTTCAAGAATCAATTTCTAAGAAATTTTTTATTTCTATGTGTCCAAACTTAACCATCAATTAGAATTACTCGAGATACGCAATGGATTTCTAATGCATTACAACCTCCCCCACTTAAATGAATTTCGTCCTCGAAATTAAAACATATCTTAATCTGAAAATAATTTTGGAAATTGCACTTGCATCTTCACTTATTTTCCCAAGTTGCTTCTTCGACATTATGATGCCTCCAAAGCACCTTCACTAATGGGATAACTCTTGATCTCAACATCTTCTCCTTATGATGAAGAATCTGTATTGGCCCATCTTCATATGATATATCTTCCTCTAAATTCATAGATTGCCAGGCTATGATATGGGACGGGTCTGGTTCATATTTCCTTAACATTGATACATGAAAGACATTATGAACCCTCTCTAACTAATCTAGTAAAGCTAACTTGCATGCAACCATGCTAATCCTTTCTGTGATATCAAATGGTCCTACAAATCTTGGCTTCAATTTACCTTTTATGTTGAACCTATTGATTCTTCTTTTTGTAATACTTCCAAGAACACAAAATCACCCACTACAAACTCCAATGGTCATCTACGATGATCTGCAAACTTTTTGATCTACTCTATGTAACCCACAATCTCTCTCAGATCTTTCTTATCTTCTCGGTGGTTTCTAAGACTATACCATGTCCCAAACCAATATTGTCACCAACTTCTGCCCAACTATTTGATGATCTAAGTGGTCTACCATACAATGCTGCAAATAGTGTCATTCCTCTACTATATTGATAACTATTATTATAAGCAAATTCAACTAATTCCAAATGATTCTTCTAGTTACCTCCAAAATCTAGCACACAAGCCTTGAACATATCCTTTAATATTTGAATAACCTGTTCTAATTGCCCATTTTTTTATGGGTGGAATGTTGTACTCATCTTCAACTTCATACTAAAGGCAAGTTCAAAACTTTTATAGAATTGGGATGTGAAACATAGATCTTAAATTCTACTCAATCTATCTACGATGTAAGTCATCTTAATATGTAGAAGTGAGTAGATTTAGTAAGTCTATCCACAATTACCCATACCACATCGATCCCATCACTTTCCTTCGGTAACCCACAAACACAATCCATTGTCACATATTTCCATTTCCACTCTGGAATAGGAAGTGGCTACAACAATCCCGTTCATCTCCTATGCTCAGCCTTTACCTACTAATTATCATATATTGACTTATATACTGAGCAATGTGTTTCTTCATTCGTGATGATGAGACTATCGTTGTCCTTCCCATAAAAATTAATTTATATGACTTTCCTTGACATGTGGGGTAAATAAGAGATCGAACCCAAGAGAAAGGGGGTAGAATTAAGTTAAGAAAATGAAATTGAATCTAACAAATTCTATTAAAACTATTTTTGTATTTTTTGAAGTTACCAAAAGAAAATAAAAATTGCTAGAAAGTTAAACTAATGGAAATGAAATTAGGGTATGTTTGATTGCACATGGAAAATAAGGTGGAAAATCAATTTCCATGGAAAATGACATTTTTCAAGTGTTTGATTGCACATGGAAATGGAATTCATTTTCCACCCCATTCAAAAAGTCCACTAAATCATGGATTTCACTTTCCCACCCATATGGGTGGGAAAATGAAATCCACCCATGTTTTCCATCATCAATTATTCCCTACCACCACCACCACCATTACACTAACCTTGCCGTCGTCGTCATCGCCGTCGCCGTTGGCTCCGTCTCCGACCACCTTCTCTCTCTCTCTTCTTATTTTTCTTATTCTCCATCTCTCACCTCCTCCACCACCACCACCACCAAGTTCTCCCCCCATTTTCCTCACTTACCTTCATCGTCGCCGCCGCCACCGCCTCCACCATCGTCGTCGTAGCAGCCACCGCCACCGCCACCGCCGCCACCGTCGCCCTCGTCGTCGCCACATCCTCCTTCTCCTCTTCTTATTTTTTCTCATTTTTTTCTATGATTTTATCCAAGTGAAATCAAACAATGGAATTTGATTTTCCAACCCTACCTATTTTCCACAACTAATTTTCCATGGATTTCAAATTTCATGGAAAGTGACTTTCCATGCAATCAAACATACCCTTAAGGCAAAAACTATGAAGGAAAATACCATTGGAAAGTGATCCACCTAGAGTAAATTATTAAGCCAAATTCTAGTTTCTAACATTTTTTATAACTTAATCATAAGGATTTGATATTAGCTCATTAGATCGAAGATTTAACAAGATAAAATCAAATTAAAAAAATACTAAAATAGAGTTCCTTCACTTTCTAATATGTGAATCTCTTACTACCAAATATCTAAATTAAGCGTACTACATCTTGATCTAATCTAAGAATGAAGCATTTAGGTTAAGCATAAAAGGTGTAAAAGTTCATCTCTAGCCTTAATCCATAGGAGTGGACAAGCCTTGAAGAGAATTCATAAACATTAAAGGAATTAAGAAGTAAGCAAACTAAAAACAACAAAATAATCTTGTTTCAAGCTTCGCCACTCTCTAATGAATGGGAGATTAACCTAACGTCATTGTAAATGATAGAGAAAAATAGATGAAGATGAAAAAATCTTGCTTCATTAGACAAATATAATTACAATCTCTCCTCACTCTTTCACTCTCTTACTTATAAGAAATTATAGTCATTAATGGAAAACCTAAGCTAAAAGTATAAAATACAAGAGAAAAGACTAAGGGTTTTAGGTTAAAAGAAGATAGGCAAGAAGCCAAGAGCAGTGGCCTTTTCTCAATTAGAAAATAGGCTATTTATAGAAATCCTTGATTCTAGAAGAATCCATTCTTATTTGCCGATGTCGTTACTTCAAAAATTAATATGTGTTTATAACTTTTCTTGACTTGTGGGGCAAGTAAGGGATCAAACCCAAGAGAAATGGGGGTTGTTACCAAGCTAAGCAAAATGAAGTTAATCTAAGTCACTATTTTAAAATCTATTTTTATATTTTGTGTAACAAAAATGAATGTAGATGTTGTTGGAAAGTAAAGCAATAGAAATGAAAATTACACTAAGAAGTAAGGTAAAAGACCATTAGTGATTAGAATAACCTAGGACTAGTAATTAACACCACATCTAAGTTCTATCATTTTTTTTAATTCAACTCCAAGGACTTTGTGTGAGCTCCTTGGGTTGGAAGATATAGCATGAAGCTTAAATAACACAATAGTTAAGACTCCTTCACTTACTAATGTGTGAAGTCCCTACTATCAATTATCTATATTAAGTATGTTTTATTTTGATATTATCTAAGTATAAAACATCAAAGTTAAGCATAAAAGATGTAGGGAGTCATTTAAAGCTTTGATCCATTAGAGTTAGATAAAATCTTAAAGAGAACCCAATAATCATAAAAAAATATGGAAGGATAAGAACTAAAATACATAATTAAAAGTTTGCTCCTAAGCTTCATTCTCTCATTAATAGAGGAAATCTAGCTTATAGTCATTGCAAGGAAATAAAGAGAAGTCATGAAACTAACACTTGTATTCATTAAGTGACCAAGGTATACTTCTTTATCTTGGAGAAATTACAGAGAATTTGCAGAAATTTAAACTACCTAAAAATAAAAAATTACAAGATAAAATGCCAAGGGCATTAGGGGGAAGAAGAGATAATAGACAAAGGCCAATAGGTTCTTCTCAATTGGGAAAGAGATCTATTTATAAAAAATCGATACTTTAGAATGACCCAAAAATAGTCGCTATCTATTTTGTGTATAAGATCACGTGAAAAGCATACTCGAAGAATTTTAGGGTACTCTAATCGAAATCCATTGCGCCACATTGGATATTGACTACGCCACATTGATGCTAAGGCTTTTGGATGTCCAATTTTGCATGGTTGCATGATTGATTTTCTAGATTGTAATGCACACTTGATTGATTGATTTGATTGTCTATTTTGATGATTTGATATTTGACCTGTACGATGAACACACATAATCAATTTTATGATAAATGCATGCAATTAAGCCTATTTAACATGATAGGATATGTAATGAGATAATTTGAGGCTTATCATGATTATTTACCTAATCTAATGAAATATGACAAAAATCAAGATAAATGCTTGGAAAAAGTCTAAATAAATTAGTGTTTTGAGACATTGATCACACCCCCAACTTTATCTTTTTTTAATTCCTTAGAAAATAAATTGCCACTTTTACAAGCATCTCGACTGCATTTAACAAATGTAGTAAGCTTTTAAATCGCTAGATTACCCCTAGTGAATGAGTTTAAGTCGTGAGGGTTTGCAGATAATATACCCACAAATTTTGAAATAACTTTTGAAATAATAGTGGTCAATATCAAAAGTTATATTTAAAATCACAAGTTCTTTTAAGATTTGTGAGTTGTTTGGAGTAATACTTGGTATATAGTCTCAACTCTTATTTCTCTTTGATAAAATTTAGACTTAAATTGACCTTTAAGATACAATGATTCTAACTTAGAAATTCTAGAAATTCAATTTTCTAGAGTGAATTTCAATCTTTTAACTAATCTGGAATAATTTGATAAACTTAGGATTTAATTCTAAACATACTAGTTTGTCTGCGATAGTGAGAAGTGTGAATGTTCACTTTAATACCTTTAAGGGACTTTATCTGTGATATTTTATAGTACTCATATTTTTACAGTTGATGGCTTTCACCCTACTGAAACACTAAACTTTTCTACTTTGATTTGTTTGAATCTTTCTTTCTTTCTCGCTTCGAGAGATCTTTTTCTTTTCTTACTCTTTTGCTTTTTCTCTTTCTTTTCTTTTCTACTCCTTTTACACTCTTTTTCTAAGAAATATAGGGAGCCATTTTCAAAGTACCCAGTCCAATTCAATGGTTGATGTTCATGATATATTCAACTAGTTCTCTTTTTCTTCTAATCAGCCAACTGTAGACACCCCATTTTTGCATCCGCCTGATTAATCAACTCGTCAACCCGATCGCAAGGATTCCCAATGATGGATGTGTATTCCATTGCTTTACTTTGTTACCAGATTTGTTTCAGAAATCCAGATGAGGTATCTCGAATTGAAAAAACCTTAGAAACCACGCTACGCTAGGAAAGTACGACCCCAGAAACATAGAAATCATCATCTTGCAGACCAAAAAGAAGCTTCACGATAAAAATCACTAAAAATTACCAAATTATCGAAATACCCCTAACCTCAAAACAACCCTAGAGCCTACGTTACGCTTAGGAAAACCCATTCGAACGCATAAAATGACAAATCGGAATCAAATAAATCATTTCACCAATTTTAACAGAATTTGACAAAATTACGAAAATGCCCCTCATAAAGTTCACAACCATTTCACACAAAAAATTTCATAAATAACAAAAACTAATATTTCCATTGAATTCCTTACGAAAAACCGATTCTAAAACATCCTAGAACATTAAAAACCGACTTAAAACGTGAAAAGTCATCTCCGGGGGTAAAACGGTAATTTCACAATTTTCATGATAAAAAATTTCGAAATTAATAAATAAAACATTAAATAATTAAATTTAAACATTAATAAAATTAATTTAAAAAGTTGAACCTAAAAAATCGATTAATCGGACTCTCAGGCAAAATTGTTGAGGGTTCGTGGGATATTTCTTTAAGGACCCCTCCATTTGGGGGTCCAAAGAATTAAAGAAAGAATAGAGGGGGGTTCTCCAAAAATAAAGGTAAATCAAGCAAGACTGAAGTCAAGGTATTAAAGTCAATCAAGTGAGACTGAAGTCAAAATTAAGTCAATTAAGCAAGACTGAAGTCAAAATATTAAAAGTCAATCAATTAAGACTAAAGTCAAAACATTAAAAGTCAATCAAATAAGACCAAAAGTCATAATAGAATTATAATTGATTAATAACTCTATCTAATAGAGTTCTAACTTAAAAATAATTCTACCTAAAATAATTCTAATTAAAACATAATTCTACCTAAAACAAGTCAAACTAAAACACAACTCTAATTAAAAGATCTCTAATTAAACACTAACTCTATCCAAATCAACCTTAAAAAAATTCTATAAATAGAGGTGCTCACACCCTATTTTCGTATCAAATTATAAACCTTAAGAGAAGTATGTCTAGAAGCTCCCCTAACCCCCCATAAACCCTAGTTTTGGAGCCCCAACTCCTTAACTAACATCCCTCCTTCAATTTTAGTCTAGAAAACACCCAAAAGCCTTCTAAAAACACCCCCAAATCCGCAACGAACTTGAAGAGTTCAGATTCAAAAACGAGGAGATACCTTGCCTCGGAGATCCGAAGTCAAATCCGGAAACAGAACGAAGCAAGGGAGCACGGTACAAGGAGCTCTTTTTGTCAGATCTGAGGGAACCGAGTCCTTGCCATCGGAAAGGTAAATTTTTATTTTTATTTATTTTTTTTATCTAGGTTTTAGCAATGTAATTTACTTGGGACTTTAGTAGAAACCGGCTTTGGCCGGGCGGGGTTGGTGCCTAACACCTTCCAACCCCGTAACTTGATCCCCGAATTCAGATTTTTTATGGTAGATTAGTTCTTTTTATCCATGTTAGAGTCAGTATGGTTCCTAGACCACAATAACTAGGTGGCGACTCCCAAACCTCAAGGGTCAAAAGCGGATCCGCACACCCCGCGGATCGAGGGCGCTTTCACCAACCAAATGAAAAAAGAAGTCGAAGTTCTTCAAACCTATTTTTTTTATACTATAGGTAGAAAGAAGGTAAAAACTCACTTAATTCAACCTAAATTCTTTGTAATCTTATTAGAAGTAGCTATAAAAAAAGTAACTTTACTTTAATTTTTGCCAGGAGAAACACGAATGAGACTCCAGATTAAAGCTTGATTTTGTATTTTTAATTGAGTGCTCAAAGATTCAAGTTAAGATTTTGAACAAAATACAACAAAAGTTTCCATCAAAATTTTTTTTCAAAATTTTACAAATTTTAAATTTTTTTTTATGATTTTTATAATAGAAAATAAAAAAAAGAGGAAATTTGACCCTACTGAAAGTGCCCTCGATCCGCGGGGTGCGCGGATCCGCTTTTGAGGTTTGGGAGTTGCCACCTAGTTATTATGGTCTAGGAACCAAACTGACTCTAAAACGGATAAAAACTAATCTACTACAGAAAATCTGAATCCGGGGATCATGTTACGGGGTTGGAAGGTGTTATGCACCAACCCCGCTCGGCCATTGTCGGTCTCTACTTATCCCAAATAAATCTACATCGCTAATGTCAAACCTAGATTAAAAAAAATAATAAAAAAGCTTACCTTCGATCTGCAAAAGTGCTATTTCCTCAGATCTGGTGAAAACGGCTCCTTGTACCGTGTTCCTTACTTCGTTCTATCTCTGGATCTGATTTCTGATCTCCGAGGTAAGGTATCTCCTTCTTGGATCTGGGTGCTTCGAATTTGTTGTGGATTTTTGGGATGTTTTTGAGAGGTTTTTGGGTATTTTTTAGGCTAAAATCAAAGCAGGGGTGTTAGGTAAGGAGTTGAGGCTCCAAAATTAGGGTTTTGGAGAGGTTGTTGAGGCTTCTTCACCTACTTTTCCTAGGGTTTTTTCTTTGATACGAAAATAGGGTGTGGAGGCTCCTATTTATAAAGTTTTTAGAAGCATTAGGGTTTGATTAGGGTTTCTTTTAAGGTTTCAATTAGGGTTTTGACTTAGTCTTTAGGGTTTTAATTTAGGGTTTTGACCTTAGTCTTATGAGATTGACTTGATTAGTTTAGATTAGGGTTTTGATTTAGGGTTTTGACCTTAGTCTTATAAGATTGACTCGATTAGTTTAGATTAGGGTTTTGATTTAGGGTTTTGACTTTAGTCTTATGAGATTGACTTTAATACTTGACTCTAATCTTACTTAATTGACTTTAATTTTGACTTTAGTCTTATTTGATTGACTTTAATATCTTGACTTTAGTCTTGTTTGATTGACTTTAAATTTTTGGAGAACCCCCCTCTATTATATTTTTGATTCTTTGGACCCCCAAATGGAGGGGTCCTTAAAGAAATATCTTGCGAACCATCAACAATTTTTCTTGAAAGCTTGATTGATCAATTTTTTTGATTTAAATTTTATAATTAATTTTATTAATGTTTCACTTTACATTATTTAATGATTTATTTATTAATTTCGAAAATTTTAATTATTAAAATTGTGAAATTACCATTTTGCCTTCGAAGAGGATTTTTTACGTTTTAAGTCGTTTTTCAATGTTCCAGGATGTTTTGGAATCAGTTTTTCGTAAGGAATTCAATGGGAATGTTGATTTTTTATATGAAATGGTCGTGAACTTTATGAGGGGTATTTTCGTAATTTTGTCAAATTTTGTAAAAATTGGCAAAGTGGTTTACTTGGTTTCAATTTGTTGTTTTATGTGTTTGAGTGTGTTTTCCTAAGCGTAATGCAGGCTCTAAGGTTGTTTTGATATTAGGGGTATTTTGGTAATTTGGTCATTTTTAGTGATTTTTATCGTGAAGCTTTTTTTTGGTTTGCAGGATGACGATTTCTATGTTTCTGGGGTAGTATTTTCCTAGCGTAGCGTGGTTTCTAAGTTTTGTTAGTTCGAGATACCTCATCCGGATTTCTGAAACATATCTGGTAACAAAATAAAGCATTGGAATAGACATCCATCATTGGTAACCTTTGCGATCGGGTCGACGACTTGATTAATCAGGCGGATGCAAAAATGGGGTGTCTACACCTACACCCCCAAACTTAAACATAATATTATCCTCAATATTTTATTACGCACATACAAATGCAAAACTGAAATTGACAAACAGAAATAAAGCGGGTTGGATAGCACCTGAAAATGATCCTATAGTCTTGTGATATTAATACAATGTCCCATGAAATGAGACAATACACCACTTACCATTGTCATAACGTCGATTGTATCTGTTGTATTAATCGTGATCATGTTGTATTATGCCATGAACACCTTGAAATATATTATCCTCATAACCTAAGGAAATGATTCTTAGACTATCTCAGATAAAGATACACCAATATTTTCAACCTATACTATGTAAACTAGCACAAGACGAAATAACTAAAATCCTAAGATTTGGATGGTAATCGTATGTGTGAGTATCACTTAATGTTATAAGGGCTCAGCTCGAGATTGGGTGTATTAAATATGTTGTCCCGATTCGTCGGTGACTATTTGAAGAGGGCCAACAAAGGTGAAATCTATCGATATTTAGACCATTTCTTTCTACTAAGCATTATGCAATTCTAAACATATGAGATCAATTATGATTTTTCTTCTAGAACATACCACTTTGGTTTCAAACCAATAACCATTCCTAATGAGGGAAATGGCCAAGTCCTTGGCTTAACTGAAGCGAAAAACTAAAGTACTCATCTAAAACTAATGGGTTGCCTCCCAGAAGTGCTTAGTTTAACGTCTTCAACCAGATGAAAACTTTGTTAATCCTAATAAATAGGATCATCGAGGATAAGAACTTCCTCTTGTGATACACACTCGAGATACTATTTGAGGCACTAGCCATTCACTTTAAAAGTGGATCCATCCTTAGGATTAAAGACTTCAACAGTACCATAGTGGTAAACTGTTTAGATAATACATGGGCTGGTCCAACTAGACTTGAGTTTTCTTGGAAAAAAGTAGATTTTGTTGTCGTACAACAAAACTCTTTGATCAGGTTCAAAATTTCGTCGAAAAATGTGCTTATCGTGATAAAATTTTGCACGCTCTTTGTAGCATTTGGCACAATCATAAGAATCATTTCTGATCTCTTCTAATTCATCGAGTTGTAATTTATGATTTTCATCGACTTTATTGAGATCAAAGTTAAGGTGTTTGATCATCCAATATGTTCGATACTAAAGTTCTACTAGAAGATGAAAGGCCTTGCCAAAAACTAACCGGTAAGAAGACATCCCTATTGGTATTTTAAAAGCGGTTCGATAGGCCTATAACGAGTCATTTAATCTCAAAGAGCAATCTTTCCGTGAAGGGTTGACTATATTTTTTTAGAATGATCTTGGTTTTCCTGTTAGAAATCTCTACTTGTCTACATGTTTGTGGTTGGTAAGGTGTTGCAATTTTATGAGTTATGAGGTATTTCCTCATTAATATTGCAAAGATTTTACTATAGAAATTTGAACTACCATCACTTATGATAGCTCGCGGAGTATCAAATCTTGATAAGATGGTCTCCCTGACAAAATTGATCACCACTTTGTGATCGTTCATTTTACACACTACAACTTCGACTCACTTGGTCACATAATCAATGATAATGAGGATATACTAGTAACCTTGGGAGATATGAAGGGGTCCCTTAAAATCTATACCCCAAGGCATAAGATTCTAAGGCATTTTGATGATTAGGATAAGATTCTAAGGCATTTTGTTTCTCTGGGAGATTTTTCGTAATTTCTAATATTGATTACAAGATTTGTTAAACTCGTAGGCATCTCAGAAAATGAAAAGTCAAAAAAATCATATTGCAAGATTTTCGCTGTGATTTTCTTACCACTGAGTGCCCTCCGTAGGCATGACTATGATAAAACTCTAAGATATTAGCTTGTTTATTGGTTGGAACACAACGTTTAATGATTTGGTCAAGGCAATACTTAAATAAGTATGGTTCATCCTAGAAATATCATTTGACTTTCGAAAAGAGACGAAGTTTCTCATGCCTAGTCATTGAGACTAGTAATAGACCTGTAACTAGGTAGTTGACAATGTCAACATACAATAGAGTATTAGACGTAGAAATTTGCATAAGTTGCTAATCGAAAAATGATTCAAAAATGGGTAAAGATTTCTCAGATGACTTAGTTACGATCCTAGATAGATGATCAGCTACGACAGTCTCTGTATCCTTTTTATCTCGGATTTGAAGATCAAACTCTTGTAAGAGAAGAATTCAATGAATTAGTCTTATTTTAACATCCTTCTTGGATATAAGGTACTTCGATGCGACATGATTTGTGTAGACCAGGACTTTCGATCCTATTATATCGAGGTAAAATTTATCAACGGCATAAATTATTGTTAGCATTTCTTTCTCTATTGTAAAGTAGTTAAGTTGAGCTTCACTGAGGGTTTTATTGGCGTATTGGATAACGTAAGGATGTTTATCGATTCGTTGACCCAAATAGCACTTATCGCATAATCTGAAGCATCACACATAACCTCAAATGGAATGTTTCAATTTGGAGGTTGAATAATGGGTGTCGAGATTTACTCGAACTTAAGCTGGTTGAACGCGGAGAGACATAACTCTGAGAAGTTGAAAGGAACCTGCATTGCCTAGGAGTTCACATAAAGATTTTGTGATCTTTCAAAAAATTTTAATGAATGTACAGTAGAAATCTGCATGGCTTAGGAATGACCTAATTTTTTTGACTGTTCTAGGAGGTGGTAACTTCTCAATTAAACTTACTTTTGCACTATCTACTTCAATCCCTCTAACAGAAACAATGTGTCATAGTACAGTCCTAGATGTTACTATAAAATGACATTTCTCCCAATTGAGGACTAGATTGATTTCTTTACAACGAATAAGAACCAAAGTCAAATGATGGAGACATTCTTCAAAACTTGATCCGAAGATCAAAAAACCATCTATGAACACTTCAAGATATGTTTCTAGCATATATGAAAATATACTCATCATACATCGTTGGAAGGTTGCAGATGTATTACACGACCCAAAAGGCATACGACGATATGTGAAAGTTCCGAAGGGGCAAGTAAAAATAGTTTTCTCCTTATAGATGAGAGCAATGGGTATTTGGTTGTATCTAGAGTAACCATTCAAGAAGCAATAATAGAAATGTCCTTCTAGATGCTCTAACATTTGATCAATGAAATATAGTGGAAAGTGATATTTGAGAGTCATTGAGTTGAGTTTCCTATAATCAATATACACTCTCCATTCAGTTTGGAATCGAGTGGGGATTAACTCGTTGTCTTGGTTCACTACCACAATGATACTAGACTTCTTATGAACAACTTGAATGGGACTTACCCAACGACTGTCGGAGATAGGGTAGATGATACCCGCATCTAGTAATTTCATCACTTCACTTCACTTCGAACTAGATCATTTATGACATGATTTAGCCATCTTTGAGGTTCTAAGGAAGGTTTAGTGAAATTCTCTAGAGAATATGATACATTACCACGAATGGACTAATTCCCTTAATGTTAACAATGGTGCAACCAATAGCTTCTTTATATTCTCTCAAAACTTTTAACAATATTTCCTTCTAAACTACACTAAGTAGGAGGAAATAATCACAGGAAAAGTTTTATTCTTGTAAGAATGCATATCTCAAACTCTCTGCAAGCACTTTGAATTCTAATTTGGGAGGCTCAATTTGGGAAAGAACAAGAGTGGAAGTATGAATAGGAAGACTTTCAACTTTTGGGTGTCAATGCATAGAGTCTAAGTAAGGAACATATTCCAATAAAGTATTGACTTCACTTATAAAATCTTCATGTCAAAATCTTGATCAAAATGGACCAAACATCTTTCTAGGGGATCAGAATAAATCTTGACATGGTCGATTGACTAGGGCATCTATCATGTTCGTTTCCTCCACATTATCATTTACATCAATTCCTTGAAAATTGTCGTAAATGTTCAATTTAACTTTTCTATCTCCAAATGCTAAAGTCATAATCTCATTTCTACGAAGAAAGACAACGTCAGAAGTTGCTAAAAATGGATATCCTAAGATTATAAGAACATGACTATGCAGATTGATGATTGGCTTTGTATCTAGGACAACAAAGTCAATCGAGAAATAAAAATATTTGACTTTTACTATCACATCCTCAACTATACCCTTGGAAACCTTAATATATCTATCGGCTAAACTCAATGTGATATCAGTAGATTTCAAAACCCCCAAACCTAGTTATTTATAAACCGAAGGTAAAAGGTTCAAACTTGTCCCTAAGTTTAAAAGACATTTTTCAACCACTTGATCTCCAATATGAATGAAACTTGTCGGACATGTAAGATTTTTAAATTTCGATGCAATTATTTGTTGGATAAGAGATGAAGCTTGGGCTGTCATGATGGCTTCCCGAGGAAATTGTATTTTTTTCTTAGTTGTGGTTAAATTTTTAAGGAATTTGACATAAAAATGTATTTGCTTAATAACATCTAAGAATGGGATATTGATGTGCACATTTTGGAAGACTTCGAAGGTACCCTCGAATTGCTTACTTTTCTTATTTTTTTTTAAGACGATGGGGGAATGAAGTTTTTGGAATTGGTGGAATGATGAGAAGTTTTTCAAAATATTTCTTCTTATCTTTAGAAGATTCTATAATTTTTTCTACTTAAAATTTTTCCTTCTTTGGGACATTATCTTCCTCGTCAATAGGTTGGATCTTGTTGTCCACATTTTTTCCTGTTTCGAAGTGTGGATAGCTTGGATGGAGTCTTGTGGAGTTCCAAATTGGTTTTCTACCTCGTATTGACCCTTCAGTCCGTTGGAAACCATAGGTTGGCTTCTAAGGTTAGGAACTGTTTGACGGGAAAATTGACTTTCTCTCTCCTTCCAAGGAAAAAAACTAATTGATCCAATTTAACTTTCATCTTAGCTATGGACTAAGTAGTGACTTGATTAATTTAGATTTGATTTTGGTTGGTCTGCTGTTGAGTGTGGAGGAGTGTTGTTGTTGTTTCATCAACTCTATCATCATAGATTCTAAGGATGACTATTGTTGGCCGAGTGGAATATAGTTGGTCATGGAATCTAGGATTATGGCTCTGTAGACACCTCATTTTTTCATCTACCTAATTCGACAATTCGTCACTCAGTTTTGGTGGATTCCTAATGATGAATATAAAAGAACTCGAAGGCTTGTGAGTACTGCTTGATTCCTTCTGTTTCTAGTTTCTTTTCATCCCCCTACTCGTCACAACTCGACATAGAAGTTTACGCATGCTTAGGATCGCTACATTTTATACCTGACTTAGCAAGCACGTACGCATAGGTTAGTTACACAATTCGATAACTTAGAGACCTCGCTACGCTAGAAAAATATAACTTTAGAACTTAGAAATACTCACACTGTGACTGAAAGAAACCTCACGCTAAAATCCTTAAAAAAGTTGTAAAAATCATAAAAATGATGAAAATACCCTTCATAAATTTTGGATGTCCGAAAAGTCTTGAAAGTACCTCCATTGCACTCAGAACGTGATTTCGAGTCTAACGGGACTCAAATAGATGAAAACAGAGAAATTTATAAAAATTTGTAAAAAAAATCATCAAAATGACGAAAATACCCCTCATATACCTCGGACCTCCGAAAAATCTCGAAAGTACCTCCATTGCACTCAGAATGTGATTTCGAGTCTAACGAGACCCAAATCGATGAAAACAGAGAAGTTCGAGAAAAATCTGTAAAAATCGCTAAAAGACCAAAATACCCCTCAATATCCAACTCTACAATTTAGAGATCCCGATCCCTAGGACAATGTAAATCGAAATCCAATCTAAACTAAAAATAAAATTCAAATTAAAAATTAAACAATTCAAATTAAAAAATCCAAACAATTAAAATTAAAATCGAACAATTAAATCCAATCAAAAATATTTTTCAAATTAAAAATAATAATAATAAAAATTCGATCAACCAAAATAAAAATTTCAAGTAATCAACCATCAAAATTAAACACAAATTCTATCAATAAATTTAAAATTTAAAATCGAACCTAATCGAAAATCAAATTAAAACTCAAAACTTAACCAATCGAAATCCAATCAACCGACCAATTAAAAATTAAAATCAATTTAAATTTCAAATTAAAACGCAAATTAATCAACCCGTTCAAAATTTAAATTAAAAATTAAATTCAAATTAAACAATTAAAACTCAAATTAAAATCAAATTGAAAATCACCCAACTAATTAAAATATAAAAATAAAATTAAAATCGAATGATCAACCAATCGAAACAAAATAAAATCGACCAATAACCAATATTACAATCAAAATTCAAATTAAATTTTAATCTAACAATTTTAATCCAAAATTTAAAATCAAACACAAATTCAAATTTAATTTAAGACATAAAAGTTAAATCAAAATGTCAACGAATCCAAAATTCAACTAAATAATAATAATAAAATTCAACCAATCACAACTCATTAGCGAGAAATTACCGTAGTACGAGTAGCGTGGGATCACCACCTCTCCTTCTCCAAAAAAAAAAAAAGAGAGAATAAAACGTGGGCACTCTCCAACTCTCCTATCTTCTTCTCCAACATCTCTAACTCCTCCTCATAACCACCCATGTTCTTCTCTCACTCTCCCATCTCTCCCTCTCTCCCTCTCTCATGATTTTTGGGAAGAACCACTATAAAAGGAAAAGGCAAGGGACCATTGAAGGGGACTTAAGCCGACGTTTTTTTTTACTACCCTCCATAACCAAAAAACTTACAACTTTCCATCTTCTTCCTTCCCCATTAAAAATTCAGCAACCTCCCCATTAAAAATTCTTCAACTTTCCATATTCTTCCACCCCATTAAAATTTTTGCAACTTTCTATCTTCTTCTTCCCCTATTAAACAAATTTCAGCAACTTTCCTCATTAAAATTTAGCAACATCTCCATTACAGCCATATCTTCATCATATTCCACCCATTAAAGCTCCAATTTCATCTATCTTGCTGTCCATTTTTGTATCTCCATTAATCCTATAACTTCTCTCCAATACGTTTTCGCTCCATAAAAAAAATAATAGCAATTTCTCTCTTTCTTTGACAACGCTCATTCTTTGATTTATTGGACGCTCCACAACGGTCATCATCTTCTCCTATTCTAACATCATTGGGCATCACAAGCTTTTCAATTTCTTTTTGAAGGAATCCACGCATCCAAAATTATTTGGTGAAGGTAAGTTATTTTATTTATTCATTTATTTATTTTTTTAATTTTTTTAATTTTTTTAATTTTTTTAATTTTTAGTTTATTTTTATTATTATTGATTCTTGATTTCACATTTTTATGCATTCGAATTAATCCGTTGATTTTGGGGGCATACGTGGTATTAATGGCAACCTTTAATTTTTCAAAAAATTAGTAGATCAATTCGACCATTTTTGTTGATAGATTGATTGGGCCAACTCGTTATTTTCAAGTTAGTGGATCGGTTCATTGATTGTTGATGTCTATCGAGTCGATTCGCCGACTTTTGATGTTAGTGGGTTAACTCATTAATGTTGATTTACTCAATAAAAATTATTGGTGTACACGAAAGATAAAAATAAAAAATTGATTTTCACAATAAAAGTTGCTAGTCGACTCGTTGATTTTGGGGACATAGAAAATTTGAAGTTAAATCACCGATTTAATACACGTGGTGATTCCAAAAAAATTAGGATTCTTTTGGTTAACAAATTGCGAGTCGACTCGCTGATTTTGGGGACATTGAGAATTTGAATCGAATTTTTAAAAATTAGGCACGTGGGTTAAATCACCGATTCAATAAATATGGCGATTTCGAAAAAAAATTATGATTCTTATGATATAAAAATTGCGAGTAGACTCGCTGATTTTGGAGACAATGAGAATTCGAATCGAATTTTTTAAAAATTAGGCACGTGAATTAAATCATCAATTTAATACACGTGACGATTAAAAAAAAAAGATTATTTTGATTAACAAATTGCGAGTCGACTCGCTAATTTTGGGGACATTGAGAATTTGAATCGAATTTTCAAAAATTAGGAAAGTGGGTTAAATCACTGATTTAATACACGTGACGATTCCGAAAAAAAAATTATGATTCTTATGATTAACAAATTGCGAATCGACTCACTGATTTTGGGGACATTGAGAATTTGAATCGAATTTTTAAAAAATTAGGCACGTGAATTAAATCACCAATTTAATACACGTGACGATTAAAAAAAAATTAGAATTCTTTCGGTTAACAAATTGCGAGTCGACTCACCGATTTTGGGGACATTGAGAATTTGAATCGAATTTTTAAAAATTAGGCACGTGGGTTAAATCACCGATTTAATACACGTGGCGATTTCGAAAAAAAATTATGATTCTTATGATTAACAAATTGCGAGTCGACTCACTGATTTTGGGGACATTGAGAATTTGAATCGAATTTAAAAAAAAAATTAGGCACGTGGGTTAAATCACCGATTTAATACACGTGGCGATTCCAAAAAATTAGGATTCTTTTGGTTAACAAATTACGAGTCGACTCGCTGATTTTGGGGATATTGAGAATTTGAATCGAATTTTTAAAAATTAGGCACGTGGGTTAAATCATCGATTTAATACACGTGGTAATTCCTAAAAAAAATTATGATTCTTATGATTAACAAATTGCGAGTCGACTCGCTGATTTTGAGGACATTGAGAATTTGAATCGAATTTTTAAAAAAAAAATTAGGCACGTGGGTTAAATCACCGATTTAATACACGTGGCGATTCCAAAAAATTAGGATTCTTTTGGTTAACAAATTACGAGTCGACTCGCTGATTTTGGGGATATTGAGAATTTGAATCGAATTTTTAAAAATTAGGCACGTGGGTTAAATCATCGATTTAATACACGTGGTAATTCCTAAAAAAAATTATGATTCTTATGATTAACAAATTGCGAGTCGACTCGCTGATTTTGAGGACATTGAGAATTTGAATCGAATTTTAAAAAAAAAATTAGGCACGTGGGTTAAATCAACGATTTAATACACGTGGCGATTCCAAAAAATTAGGATTCTTTTGGTTAACAAATTACGAGTCGACTCGTTGATTTTGGGGACATTAAGAATTTGAATCGAATTTTTAAAAATTAGGCACGTGGGTTAAATCACCGATTTAATACACGTGGCGATTCCGAAAAAAAATTATGATTCTTTTGATTAATAAATTGCGAGTCGACTAGTTTATTTTGGGGACATTAAGAATTTGAATCGAATTTTTAAAAAAATTAGATACGTGGGTTAAATTATCGATTTAATACACGTGGCGATTCCGAAAAAAAAATTATGATTCTTATGATTAAAAATTGTGAGTCGACTCGCTGATTTAGAAGACATTGAGAATTTGAATTGAATTTTTGAAAAAATTAGGCACGTGGGTTAAATTACCTTTTTAATACACGTGGCGATTCCAAAAAATTAGGATTCTTTTGGTTAACAAATTGCGAGTCGACTCGCTGATTTTGGGGACATTGAGAATTTGAATCGAATTTTTAAAAATTAGGCACGTTGGTTAAATCACTGATTTAATACATGTGGCGATTTCGAAAAAAATTATGATTCTTATGATATAAAAACTGCGAGTCGACTCGCTGATTTTGGAGACATTGAGAATTTGAATCGAATTTTTAAAAATTAGGCACGTGGGTTAAATCACCGATTTAATACATGTGGCGATTTCGAAAAAAATTATGATTCTTATGATATAAAAATTGCGAGTCGACTCGCTGATTTTGGAGACATTGAGAATTCGAATCAAATTTTTTAAAAATTAGGCACGTGGATTAAATCACCAATTTAATATACATGACGATTACAAAAAAAAAAGGATTATTTTGGTTAACAAATTGCGAGTCGACTCGCTAATTTTGGGGACATTGAGAATTTGAATCGAATTTTCAAAAATTAGGCACGTGGGTTAAATCACCGATTTAATACACGTGGCGATTCCGAAAAAAAATTATGATTCTTATGATTAACAAATTGCGAATCGACTCGCTGATTTTGGGGACATTGAGAATTTGAATAGAATTTTAAAAAAATTTGTCACGTGGATTAAATCACCAATTTAATACACGTGGCGATTCAAAAAAAATTAGAATTCTTTTGGTTAACAAATTGCGAGTCGACTCACTGATTTTGGAAAATTGAGAATTTGAATCGAATTTTTAAAAATTAGGCACGTGGGTAATCACCGATTTAATACACGTGATGATTCCGAAAAAAAATTATGATTCTTATGATTAACAAATTGCGAGTCGACTCGCTGATTTTGGGGACATTGAGAATTTGAATCGAATTTAAAAAAAAAAAATAGGCACGTGGGTTAAATCACCGATTTAATACACTTGGTGATTCCAAAAAATTAGGATTCTTTTGGTTAACAAATTACGAGTCGACTCGCTGATTTTGGGGACATTGAGAATTTGAATCGAATTTTTAAAAATTAGGCACGTGGGTTAAATCATCGATTTAATACACGTGGCGAATCCTAAAAAAAATTATGATTCTTATGATTAACAAATTGCGAGTCGACTCGCTGATTTTGAGGACATTGAGAATTTGAATCGAATTATTTAACAAAAATTAGGCACGTGGGTTAAATCACCGATTTAATACACGTGACGATTCCAAAAAATTAGGATTCTTTTGGTTAACAAATTACGAGTCGACTCGTTGATTTTGGGGACATTAAGAATTTGAATCGAATTTTTAAAAATTAGGCACGTGGGTTAAATCACCGATTTAATACACGTGGCGATTCCGAAAAAAAATTATGATTCTTTTGATTAACAAATTGCGAGTCGACTCGCTGATTTTGAGGACATTGAGAATTTGAATCGAATTTTAAAAAAAAAATTAGGCACGTGGGTTAAATCAACGATTTAATACACGTGGCGATTCCAAAAAATTAGGATTCTTTTGGTTAACAAATTACGAGTCGACTCGTTGATTTTGGGGACATTAAGAATTTGAATCGAATTTTAAAAAATTAGGCACGTGGGTTAAATCACCGATTTAATACACGTGTAGATTCCGAAAAAAAAATTATGATTCTTTTGATTAATAAATTGCGAGTCGACTAGTTTATTTTGGGGACATTAAGAATTTGAATCGAATTTTTAAAAAAATTAGATACGTGGGTTAAATTATCGATTTAATACACGTGGCGATTCCGAAAAAAAAATTATGATTCTTATGATTAAAAATTGTGAGTCGACTCGCTGATTTAGAAGACATTGAGAATTTGAATTGAATTTTTGAAAAAATTAGGCACGTGGGTTAAATTACCTTTTTAATACACGTGGCGATTCCAAAAAAATTAGGATTCTTTTGGTTAACAAATTGCGAGTCGACTCGCTGATTTTGGGGACATTGAGAATTTGAATCGAATTTTTAAAAATTAGGCACGTTGGTTAAATCACTGATTTAATACATGTGGCGATTTCGAAAAAAATTTATGATTCTTATGATATAAAAACTGCGAGTCGACTCGCTGATTTTGGAGACATTGAGAATTTGAATCGAATTTTTAAAAATTAGGCACGTGGGTTAAATCACCGATTTAATACATGTGGCGATTTTGAAAAAAAATTATGATTCTTATGATATAAAAATTGCGAGTCGACTCGCTGATTTTGGAGACATTGAGAATTCGAATCAAATTTTTTAAAAATTAGGCACGTGGATTAAATCACCAATTTAATATACATGACGATTAGAAAAAAAAAAAGGATTATTTTGGTTAACAAATTGCGAGTCGACTCGCTAATTTTGGGGACATTGATAATTTGAATCGAATTTTCAAAAATTAGGCACGTGGGTTAAATCACCGATTTAATACACGTGGCGATTCCGAAAAAAAATTATGATTCTTATGATTAACAAATTGCGAATCGACTCGCTGATTTTGGGGACATTGAGAATTTGAATCGAATTTTAAAAAAATTAGGCACATGGATTAAATCACCAATTTAATACACGTGGCGATTAAAAAAAAAATTAGAATTCTTTTGGTTAACAAATTGCGAGTCGAGTCGACTCACTGATTTTGGGGACATTGAGGATTTGAATCGAATTTTTAAAAATTAGGCACGTGGGTTAAATCACCGATTTAATACACGTGACGATTCCGAAAAAAAATTATGATTCTTATGATTAAGAAATTGCGAGTCGACTCGCTGATTTTGGGGACATTGAGAATTTGAATCGAATTTTAAAAAACAAAATTAGGCACGTGGGTTAAATCACCGATTTAATACATGAGGCAATTCCAAAAAATTATGATTCTTTTGGTTAACAAATTACGAGTCGACTCGCTGATTTTGAGGATATTGAGAATTTGAATCGAATTTTTAAAAATTAGGCACGTGGGTTAAATCATCGATTTAATACACGTGGCGATTCCTAAAAAAAATTATGATTCTTATGATTAACAAATTGCGAGTCGACTCGCTGATTTTGAGGACATTGAGAATTTGAATCGAATTATTTAACAAAAATTAGGCACGTGGGTTAAATCACCGATTTAATACACGTGACGATTCCAAAAAATTAGGATTCTTTTGGTTAACAAATTATGAGTCGACTCGTTGATTTTGGGAACATTAAAAATTTGAATCGAATTTTTAAAAATTAGGCACGTGGGTTAAATCACCGATTTAATACACGTGGCGATTCCGAAAAAAAATTATGATTCTTTTGATTAACAAATTGCGAGTCGACTAGTTGATTTTGGGGACATTGAGAATTTGAATCGAATTTTTTAAAAAATTAGACATGTTGGTTAAATCATCGATTTAATACATGTGGCGATTCCGAAAAAAAAATTATGATTCTTATGATTAAAAATTGTGAGTCGACTCGCTGATTTTGGAGACATTGAGAATTCGAATCAAATATTTTAAAAATTAGGCACGTGGATTAAATCACCAATTTAATACACGTGACGATTCAAAAAAAAAAAGGATTATTTTGGTTAACAAATTGCGAATCGACTCGCTAATTTTGGGGACATTGAGAATTTGAATCGAATTTTTAAAAAATTAGGCACATGGATTAAATCACCAATTTAATACACGTGGTGATTAAAAAAAAATTAGAATTCTTTTGGTTAACAAATTGCGAGTCGACTCACTGATTTTGGGGACATTGAGGATTTGAATCGAATTTTTAAAAATTAGGCACGTGGGTTAAATCACCGATTTAATACACGTGACGATTCCGAAAAAAATTATGATTCTTATGATTAACAAATTGCGAGTCGACTCGCTGATTTTGGGGACATTGAGAATTTGAATCGAATTTAAAAAAAAAAATTAGGCACGTGGGTTAAATCACCGATTTAATACATGTGACGATTCCAAAAAATTATGATTCTTTTGGTTAACAAATTACGAGTCGACTCGCTGATTTTGAGGATATTGAGAATTTGAATCGAATTTTTAAAAATTAGGCACGTGGGTTAAATCATCGATTTAATACACGTGGCGATTCCTAAAAAAAATTATGATTCTTATGATTAACAAATTGCGAGTCGACTCGCTGATTTTGAGGACATTGAGAATAACAATTAGGCACGTGGGTTAAATCACCGATTTAATACACGTGGCGATTCCAAAAAATTAGGATTCTTTTGGTTAACAAATTACGAGGCGACTCGTTGATTTTGGGGACATTAAGAATTTGAATCGAATTTTTAAAAATTAGGCACGTGGGTTAAATCACCGATTTAATACACGTGGCGATTCCGAAAAAAAATTATGATTCTTATGATTAACAAATTGCGAGTCGACTAGTTTATTTTGGGGACATTGAGAATTTGAATCGAATTTTTTAAAAAATTAGACACGTGGGTTAAATTATCGATTTAATACACGTGGCGATTCCGAAAAAAAATTATGATTTTTATGATTAAAAATTGTGAGTCGACTCGCTGATTTTGAAGACATTGAGAATTTGAATCGAATTTTTAAAAAAATTAGGCACGTGGGTTAAATTACCTTTTTAATACACGTTGCGATTCTAAAAAAATTAGGATTCTTTTGGTTAACAAATTGCGAGTCGACTCGCTGATTTTTGGAACATTGAGAATTTGAATCGAATTTTTAAAAATTAGGCACGTGGGTTAAATCACCGATTTAATAATGTGGCGATTTCGAAAAAAATTATGATTCTTATGATATAAAAATTGCGAGTCGACTCGCTGATTTTGTAGAGATTGAGAATTCGAATCAAATTTTTTAAAAATTAGGCACGTGGATTAAATCACCAATTTAATACACGTGACGATTCAAAAAGAAAAATAGGATTATTTTGGTTAACAAATTGCGAGTCGACTCGCTAATTTTGGGGACATTGAGAATTTGAATCGAATTTTTAAAAATTAGGCACGTGGGTTAAATCACCGATTTAATACACATGGCGATTCCGAAAAAAAATTATGATTCTTATGATTAACAAATTGCGAATCGACTCGCTGATTTTGGGGACATTGAGAATTTGAATCGAATTTTTAAAAAATTAGGCACGTGGATTAAATCACCAATTTAATACACGTGGCGATTAAAAAAAAATTAGAATTCTTCTGGTTAACAAATTGCGAGTCGACTCACTGATTTTGAGGATATTGAGAATTTGAATCGAATTTTTAAAAATTAGGCACGTGGGTTAAATCACCGATCTAATACACGTGGCGATTCCGAAAAAAAATTATGATTCTTATGATTAACAAATTGCGAGTCGACTCGCTGATTTTGGGGACATTGAGAATTTGAATCGAATTTAAAAAAAAAAATAGGCACGTGGGTTAAATCACCGATTTAATACACGTGGCGATTCCAAAAAATTATGATTCTTTTGGTTAACAAATTACGAGTCGACTCGCTGATTTTGGGGACATTGAGAATTTGAATCGAATTTTTAAAAATTAGGCACGTGGGTTAAATCATCGATTTAATACACGTGGCGATTCTTAAAAAAAATTATGATTCTTATGATTAATAAATTACAAGTCGACTCGCTGATTTTGAGGACATTGAGAATTTGAATAGAATTTAAAAAAAAAAGTTAGGCACATGGGTTAAATCACCGATTTAATACACGTGGCGATTCCAAAAAATTAGGATTCTTTTGGTTAACAAATTACGAGTCGACTCGTTGATTTTTTGGACATTAAGAATTTGAATCGAATTTTTAAAAATTAAGCACGTGGGTTAAATCACCGATTTAATACACGTGGCGATTCCGAAAAAAAATTATGATTCTTTTGATTAACAAATTGCGAGTCGACTAGTTGATTTTGGGGACATTGAGAATTTGAATCGAATTTTTAAAAAAATTAGACACGTGGGTTAAATCACCGATTTAATACACGTGGCGATTCCGAAAAAATAATTATGATTCTTATGATTAAAAATTGTGAGTCGACTCGCTGATTTTGAAGACATTAAGAATTTGAATCAAATTTTTAAAAAAAATTAGGCATGTGGGTTAAATTACCTTTTTAATACACGTGACGATTCCAAAAAAATTAGGATTCTTTTGGTTAACAAATTACGAGTCGACTCGCTGATTTTTGGGACATTGAAAATTTGAATCAATTTTATTTTAAAATTAGGTACGTGGTTAACTCACCGATTTAATACACATGGCAACTCAAAATTTGTGAGTTAAGCCATTGAATTTAATGCACGTAATGGTTCAAAAATCGAATCTCTTTGATAAAATATCATTAATGAGCCAATTCACTAATCTTATATACGCGGCATTGAAAATTGATTGCGTATTGTTCAAAATATGATCGAATTGATCCATTAATTTTTGGTGTCATGTATGCCTCATTAAATCATGTAATTATTTTAACCGTAGGATTTGTTTAGTAAATCCGATACAATTTGATGATGATTGGATCCTAGTTTGACTTTTAGTTGTTGAATGTTGACCGTAGGATATTTTTGGATCGCAGTAGAGACTGATCATTTTGATCAGGCGGGTTCGGTGCCTAACACCTTTCGAAATCCGTAACCTGACCCCCTTACCCATCTCTCTGATCCACGGACCGACCCATATCCATTTAGAGTTAATTTTGGTTCCTAGACCTAAACTAGGTGGCGATTCCCTATTCTTTTAAAAATCCCCAAGATACGTAGAATGGACCCCTAATCCGCTATTTAGCGGACGACCGGGGGTCGAGGTGATTTCAGGCTCTACATTCAATAGATTGTTGAGATTGATATGATACTTGTGGAACAATGGATTGGTTCATGGAAAGACCGGTTTGTATAGGATAGCTCCTATTGTAACCTGACGGACACTAGACTAAATAGGTTCATTTTGTTTGTACAAAAATTAGGATGAAACCTATTATATGGACGATACGTTTGGCTATAAGAATTTTGACTTGACTTATTAGAAACACTGTAGCTATTGACACATTGGCTTGTTCGGCCTTAATGTATGCAAGTTCAGACAGTATTTAACTAAATGGTCATTGTCGTCGCACAAGACACATAAAGAAATTGGCTCAACTGATACTTGCGAACTGAACGAGAATCATAGTGAGGGTTAGATGTTGAGATGGTAAAAGCATCTAGCTTCTTTGTAAAACTATGCATACTCATTAGATTGGACATAACATTCTTAAGATCATGGTTCACCTCCATCTCATATATTCCCGACTTCTTAATAGGGTCATCTCTATCAAACTCTTCGTTATTAGTGCTCAAATTTTGAGCACTCTCGACTAAGGTGTTGTTTGTTAAACTGAAAAAATAAGTGTTGAATAGCATTAAGCGCTGAAGCTTATAAGCGCTGAATTTAAGTGCTGAAAAAGTTATTTATTTAGATGCAGAATCATATTTGTTACACATTGCTGAAATTGGTAAATTATCTTTTTTTCCCTTATAATCATATTATACATTGTTTGCATGTTCAAATGCCTATTTCTTATTAAATACAGTAAAATATATTATTTTTTATAAAATTAAAATACAATTCATTTTTAAATAATAAGTAATACTCAAATTTTCAATTTATAAATAATAATTTTTATTTCTAAAAGCTCACAAATTTCAAATTAAAAACAATAATGTCATACAAGTCACCAAAATTTGAAATCAACATTGAAAAAACTTAATTTGGGGTGAATAATTTTCGATGGAAATGAAGGATGTGTAATTATAAAAGCACCCCACGAATTAATAAGGGCAACCCACACCATAGTCAATTTTTTTTGTCTTAAATGGGTTAAAGTTTTTGGAATGAACCAATTTTTGGTGAGGATGATCTATATAGTCTAAAGATCATACTTACCAAAAATCAACCCATTATGAAACTTCTAACCACGTCAAAACTAGTTTTCAAAAAAAAAAATGATTTACGATTCTTGAACTTGTTTTGATTGAGTTAGAAGTTTCAGGATGGGCTGATTTTTTATGAGGATGATCTCCTCATTGTAGAGATCATCATCACCAAAAATCAACTCATTCTAAGACTTTTAACTCATATAAGACAAAATAATTTGGTCATGGTGTGGGTTTATTAATTTATGTGGTGCTTATATACTTATCTATAGGATATAAGAGGTAATATCCTTTTAAGTTAAGGGCATACTTGTCTATGCCTCAACTAGAAAACCGTACGCTTTGTTGGGATTTTGATTCATGAATTGACCCTTATGCATAGATTCAATTAAGGTATGTTGATTCATATATCAATTGTGCTTTGTCAATGTCATAATATGGGCATTTGACTTATAAATCATTGAATTTCTTCAAAGTTTGGAAGAATTCTTCATTCATATGCCCTCTAAAATACCTAATTGCGTCATTCATTCTTTCGGTTTTGGACATGGGATAAAATTTCACCATGAATTTCTTCAATAGAACATCCTATAAAGTTATAGAATTGGGAGCCAGGGAGTTCAACCATACAGTTGCATGATCCTCCAAGGATAACGCAAACAAAATGAGCTTAACACTCTTCTCATCTAAATTCTGATTTCTAAAGATTTGATATATAGTCAAAATCGATTGAGGTGGGTATAAAGGTTTGACATAGATTCTGTTCATGTTTTAAACTATGAAATTTATGGAACATGTTTATAGTGACTATCCTAATTTCAAATTGATAGGCATTATTTAATGGTAACACAGTACATATAGGTGGGGTAGCAGAAGTGGGAACAAATATCTCATAGAGAGTTCACTCTCGATCATCTATCATATTCAATGAGAATTTCTTACAAATTCTATTGATGGTACTGTAGACATCCCATTTTTTGTATTTACTTGATTAATCAATTTGTCAACTCGATTGCGACAGTTCTCGTTGACGGATGAATATTCTAAAGTTTTTTATTTGTTACTAGATGTGTTTCCCAAACTTGAATGAGATATTTCATGCAACTAAACTTTCTAAACCATACTACGCTAGAAAAATATGACTCAAAACATAGAAATCAACATTTTGAGATAAAAAGAAGTTTTATAAGAAAAATCATCAAAAAATGATCAAATTACCAAAATACCCGTAACACTAGAACATCCCTAGAGGCTACGTGTAAAATCCCAAGTTTTTTATTCATATCTCGAGGAAAATAAATAATGGAATTTTGAGAAAATCCTAAAAGTGGGACTTAGGGGTAAAACTTTAGGATGTTTTTGATAATTTTTAATGAAATTTGACCTCACTATTGGATTCAAAATGATCGAAAAACATACTTTAGCCTGTAAGCACGCTCAAATACGAGTCCGAATAGAAAAGTTACAAAATCCTCGATTATCAAGTCGAACCAGACTAAAAGAATGACTTTTTGTTAGAGAAATAATTGTTAAGATTCTATCATATCGTTGGGTTCGTAACGAAAAATTATTGAACATGAACTATTTACTTGTCATTTTTGGTTCCCAAAAAGTTGAATTATCGTCAAAAACGAAAATGACGTCAATTTTAGAGTCACATCAGGCCAAAAATGTAAATTTTTTTAGAGATAGAATTTGTAGAAATTGATCACATCATTAGATTTAGAGTAAAAATTTAGATGAAATAGAGTATTCATTCATCACTTTTGGAGTCCGAACGGTCAAGTTATTGTCGAACGAAACAATAGGTAAAATAATGATTTCGTCTCAAAATTTATAAAAATAAATTTTCTTTTAATTTTTTTAATTCATCATCATCCCCAACCCGTCCAAAATAGCCGCGATATTCAAACGAAATTTTTTATTTTTTTTATCGATCTTCAATCCCATTATTCACTACAAACGGCTCACCATCGACTTTTGACATAGAAGAGAGAAACGTCCGTAGCCTTGTTCTTCACAAAACCCACCCAACTTCTTTTCGTTTCACCTTCTTTTTCACCCCTTATCAAAAAAATCAGTCGTATATATATACGGAGGTTTCGAAACTTTGACATCAGATTTCGCCTGTTTCGAGGTCAAATTGTCCTCTATCGCTGAAGGGAGAAATAACGACGGTGTCGAGATCTTTGAAATTACAAGGTCAAATTCAAATATCAGCCATCTCGAATTTTGATCCACCTCGATTTTTGTACTGACTGTCTCGATTTTCGTGCATGCGCACTTCCATCCTTTCGCATAGAGATTGTAAGGAATTCTCAATTTCTATTAGTAATCGTAGATTGTGAAATTTGCATTTAGGATTTTATTAAAAAATTGTGATGTGTTTCCAAAAATATAGAATTCAATTGGTTATTTCAAATTTATGCCAGAACTTGTATATTTGATATGTTTTATTGTATTTTATAACAAATTATACTTGGGTAAGATATTTCACCGGGTTATTTCCGTCAGTTGGGTCTTGTACACCGCTCGAACCCCTTTTTCATTTAACTTTTGTATTTTTTCAATGTTATTGATAAAAATAAATTTCATAGCTCGAAAAATGATTTAATATTCAATGAACTCATATTGAGTTGATGAATATTAGAAAGTGGATATTTTGTTTGAGAGATTAAAAACTGTAAAAATCAGAAAAAGAAAAAAATGGTATGAAATTATAAAATTTCAGAGTCACATCCGAGGGGTATGTCTGCATTTTATAATGTTGTGTTGTGTGTAGGTTGGTGAACGAATATTTAGGGATAATGTTACTGATTGCATGTTTATTTACTTTCTGTTAGCGCGAAGTGTTATTTACTTTTCCGTTCCGTTATTTATTTTAGGCCAGGTGGCCACAGTTGCATGGTAGGAAACTAGATATCCATTTTCAACCTTCTATTGTTAATTTCTCTTTTGTTTTCAAATGAAAATAATATATATATATAGCTATTTTGTGAGCTGTTGAAGAGTCTGTGAATGCCTGAAGGGATAGTACGTCATATCATCCGGAGTGGTGTACTATCTTGGAATGTATGGTATGAACCACCAAGTTCCTACGTGGCATAGGACACGTATGAGAGTGGAGTCACAACTGGAATTTGGGTTTATTCCACTCTATCTTTATCAGTAAACTTATAATGTAAAGGAGGTCGTATACGAATGGTTTGTATATTTGGGAATCACATGCACGCCTAATAGGCATAGACGAAGATGATTAGTCAGTGATCACTAACAATCTATAGTAGTCGAACATTCTGACACATCGAAAAGAGACCCATTGCTTACAATCACGTCAAATAGCCAGCCTGAGCCGGATAAATGGTCAACCAAGTGTGGTAGATGCAGCGACCGGCCACAAAATCATGAACTAAAAGCTAGTAAAGAATATGAAACATCATGTCCCGACTGAGAGCAATCTAATCGTGAATCCCAACTCTCTAATTTCACAACTCCACCATTATGTATTATGTATCTGTTGCCTTATTTTTATATATAAAATAAAATACATGTTTAAATGTTTCAATTTGGTCAATTAGATTTGTATAAAAAAGAAATGTTATAGTGGGTACTATTGATTAATGTAATGTCAGTTTTAAAATGTTTAGTTGCTCATCCTTGGCCATATGTACCAATTTATCGTAGTTTCTTCTGTAAAACTTTGTATTGTTAAAATGATTCAGTATGTTTATTCGTTCGTGTTAGGAGAGGTTATTGGTAGAAATTGTTTGTTTTTTTACTGGGTAACTATTGTTTCTCACCATTTCCTTTCTATTTTTTTTAGCTTCAGAGCTTGCAGTGGGTGAGACGGGCGTAGAACTAGTGAGTGGGGACTATCAGGTGGGTCAGATAGATGAACAAACTCCGTCACCTGGTGAGTACTAGGGTTATTACCCCTAATGGTGTCAGTTAGAACAGGAGTATTATAGATTTTGTACTGAGCGTTAGGGTTTTTATTAGAGTGAGGATTTTCAGAGTAATCCTGTATATTGTTTATAATTTCGCATTCTAATCTATTTTACATGGCTAGATATATATAGATCTTCTACTGTTATTCTGTTCTTGTATGCATATATAGGATATTATCGATTTTGTTTATCAGGTGAAACAAGTTGAACGCTTTGGAATGCTAACATAAACAAAAGAGACCATGCCGAAATTTCAAGGTGCCACCTAGTGCCTTGAGATCTGGCATGAGACTTTGTGTTAGTGTTTGGCGAGGTGCCACAAATGGTATCAGAGCATAGCATTAGATCCGTATGGGATACACGTCTACTATGTTTTGAAGAGTGGGCTGATACCATATATATTAGAGTGATATTAAGAATCCGATATTTGAGCTCATTAGTAGTTCCGTATTGGGATTACGAACTCTTCCGTGTTTAGAAGACCTTAAAGCCTAGTGAGCCTAGGATAAGATTTTTGATTTGTTCTATTAATAATGGAAATGGAGTTCATTACTAAGTTCCAGGTTACGGTAGGAATTCATAGTTACGTAAGAGTGATTTTGGCCTTATTCTAATAAGTGCCTTGTTACGGATAAACACAAGTGAGAGGAATAGACGAGGCAAAGATCGAAACACAACAGAGATGAAACAGAGTTTTGATCAGATCACTGACCTGATAGCACAACTAATGTCATTCATGGGATAGATGGTTGAGTCTCATGTCAAGTTTAGAGAGGAAATATGAATCATATAACTACTACCATCTTAAAGCCAAATGGAAGGAAGGCAATTAATATCTAATAAGAGACAAACAATTACGAAACTAACAAATTCATAGGAAAAAAAATCATACACGAGGAGTGAAATTATAAACATACCAACTCAATGGATGGAAGACTTTCATAAGAAATAACAACATATACTACTAAATCAATCGGAAGAAAGAGTTGTGGTATGTTATAACTGTGGCAAATCAGGACATAAAGGAAAGAAATGTTCGGTTCGACGTCAACTAATTAAGGATGTGTGGCTCTAAAAAATGTTAGACAAACAAATTTAGAGAACAATAAGGCAATGTTCGGTTCGACGTCAACTAATTAAGGATGTGTGGCTCTAAAAAATGCTAGACAAACAAATTTAGGGAACAATAAGGCCACCAGATTTCAATAAAGTTGATAACGTACTTGTGCTATCCCGAACAGACAAGACTGGCGATTGGAAGTGAGAAATGATACAAAACTTACCACAATTGCAAGGTGCACTATTAAAACCAAGAAATAAGGGAGCGCTAGACTTCTTCACAAGAGGCAAATACTTTTCTACTTCAGGGACCACTACCACAAGTCGTGCCTTTGAAGAATAAGAGAATTCCTCAGTCCAAAGGACAAGTAAATCCAAGGATGTGGTTGTAGAATTTTCAACGATTACGTCCACCGAGATTTGGGGGTTTTTCTAATCCGATTGAGGTCAATGAGTGGGTTTTGAAAACTTGAGAGATTTTGAATACTATTGAAAGTGCCCTTGATCCGCGGAGTGCTCGGATCCGCTTTTGACCTTTGAGGTTTGGGAGTCGTCACCTAGTTATTACGGTCTAGGAACCGAACACTGACTCTAAAAGGTAAATAACACTAATCTACGAAAGAAAATACAGGTCCGGGGATCACGTTACAGGGTTGGAAGGTGTTAGGCACCAACCCCGCCCGACAAACGTCGGTCTCTACTTTTTTCAAATAAAACTACATTGCTAAAAGATCTAAATAAATAATATAAAAAAATAAGAATGAAAAATAACTAGATGATCATAGCGATAGTTCCCTCAGAGTTGGTGGAGAGATTCCTTGCTTGTGATTCCTTGCTTCGTTTCCGTTACTGGATCCGCTTCAGATCTCCAAGATGAAGTATCTTCTCCTTAGATCTAAGTGCTTCATAATTTTTGATGGATTTCTGGGTATTTTTGAAGGGTTTGTGAGTGTTTTTTGAGTAAAAGTTGGGGGTTGGATGATAGGTAAGGGGTTAGAACTTCAAAATTAGGGTTTTGGGAAGGTTGGAGAGCCTCCTTAACCTATTTTTTTAGGATTTTCTCTTGGATACAAAAACAGGTTGTGGAAGCCCTTATTTATAAATTTTTTTAAGAACTTTTTAGATAGAGTTAGAGTTAGATTATATTTCTTTTAGATAGTTTTAGAATTTAATTATGTTTCTATTCTGTAGTTTTAGAGTTTAATTAGAATTCTATTAGGGTTAGGGTTTGACTTTGGTCTTATTAGATTGATTAGGGTTTTGACTTAAGTCTCATTTGATTGACTAGAATTTAGGATTTTGACTTAAGTCTTACTTGATTGACTTTAATTTTAGGATTTTGACTTAAGTTTTACTTGATTGACTTTAATTTTAATTAGGATTTTACTTTACATTAATTAATATTTTAATTATTAATTTTGAAAATTTTAATTATTAAAATTGTAAAATTATCGTTTTGCCATCGAAAATGATTTTTTACGTTTTAAGTCATTTTTCAATGTTCTAGGATGTTTTAGAATCAATTTTTTGTAAAGAATTCAATGGGAATATTGGTTTGTGTCATTTATGAAATTTTTTGTGCGAAATGGTCGTGAACTTTATGGGGGGCATTTTCATAATTTTGTCGAATTTTGTGAAAATTGGTGAAATGATTTATTTGTTTCGATTCGTTGTTTTATGTGTTTTGACAGGGTTTTCCTAAGCGTAATTTAGGCTCTAGGGATGTTTTGAGATTAGGGGTATTTTGGTAATTTGATCATTTTTTTGTGATTTTTATTGTAAAGCTTCTTTTTGTATGCAAGATGATGATTTCTATGTTTTTGGAGTTATATTTTCCTAGCGTAGCGTAGTTTCTACAGTCTTGTTAGTTTGAGATACCTCATCTGAATTTCTGAAACATATCTATTCACAAATAAAGCATTGGAATAAACATCCATCATTGAGAATCGTCGCGATCGGGTTGACGAGTTGATTAATCAGGTGATTGCAAAAATGGGGTGTTTACAGATGCCCCTCTTTGGTAGAGGGTTGAAGCAAACTAAATTGCAAATTTATTTCGGTAGATAGTGCGATATCTGAATGTCAAAACTAGTGACAGTTCATTTTGCTGCCTGATTTAGTAATTCATCGGGGCGTTGGGATCCTTGAGCATAAAACTCTCATCGAACTAAAATTTGTCAGGTCCTTGAGCACGAGCTCTCACTGACAACGTCAGATCCTTGAATTTTAGAAAATTCTCCTTGACTAAAGAAACAAATGTGCACGGGTGTGCATTTAAAATCTGAGATAAATCTCAGAGGGCCTAAGTGAAAACTGAGTAAAATCTAAGTAAAATCTTAGAAAATCCTTTGTGGTAACTGGTTGAGCATAATTCGAACAAATCCTCGACGGAAACTAGCTAAGCATAATCCGAGCAAACCCTCGGCGACATCTGGTTGAGCATAATCTGAGCAAACCCTCGGCGGCAACTGGCTGAGCATAATTCGAGCAAACCCTCGGAGGCATCTGACTGAGTATAATCCGAGCAAACCCTCGGCGGTAACTGGCTGAGCATAATCCGAGAAAACCCTCAGTGGCAACATAATTCGAGAAAGAATGGACAATTTTAGGAAAGAATGACTGGATCTAGGAGTTTTACTCTACCTACTCGGGATGAAAGAGTACTGAACTATTTTTTTGGGCAAATTCAAATATAAGATCAGAAACACTTTTGTTTGAACATCAAGATCTTATCCAAAATTTTTATGAATTTAAAACCTGAGTTTTTATTTCTTTTGAATATCAAGGATTTTCGAAAAATTATTATCAAGAGGGTAACCTTAAGTTTAGGATTTCTTTTATCTTTTAGGATTTAACATTGCTCAAAAATAAAATGCCCATAGTTTGACAGGAAACATGGCATTGGAGATAATTGAACACATCATGTAAAAATTAAAAAACAATAAAAAACAATGCCACTAGTGTAAGGGGGGAAAACTACATATTAGAAAAGAAAGAAAATTCCCCTTGTATGAAGGTTTGAAATATTTGATTACCACAATCGCAATAAAGATCCAACTTTTAATTTCGATTTTAAGTCAGGCTCAAGAGAACAAAACGTTTCCTTTTAAGGTTCATCATAGAATTCACCCTTCTCCCCCTTGGTTCACTTGGGGAAGCAAAAATTTTCAAATCAATCGTAGACAAGATATTTGTGGCTTCTGAGTCTTTACCTAATTATTCGGACTTCTGATATTTCAGCTCGAAATGCCTTTTAGCATTTCAACTCTATGGAGATTTTCTTATGTTTTCTTTATTGCTCTAACGTTTGCCTAGATTGCCCTTTCAGATTTTCAAACTAGCGAGCATGCTCTAGCTTTTGCCTAAATCACCTTTTCAGGTTTTCGATCTAACGAACTTTTTTTTTTGCTCTGATTGGTGCCAAGACCGTCTTTTTGGATTTTTAACCTTGCGAACTTGCCTTAATTTTTGCCTAAGTTGCCCTTTCAGATTTTCAATTTAGCAAGCTTTTTTCTTTGCTCTAATTATTGCCAAGACCGTTCTTTTGGATTTTCAACTTTGCGAGCTTGCCTTAATTTTTGCCTAAGTCACCCTTCCGGGTTTTCAACTTAGCAGGTCCCATTTTTCTCTTTTTCCTTTTTCTGAACTTCTGGAGTTACTGTCTGATCATGCTGTACTACCTTCCTTAACTTTTTCGCACGGTACTTAGGAGGACTTTCATGGGTAAGCTTAGGACTGGGTATAAAACAAAAAGGAATTTTGAAGCTCAAAAATCCGAATGCCCTTGTGTGGTATTTTTTTTTTTTTTTAAATTTTTTTTCCTGTTTGACAATATATTTATTTTATATTTTTTTCGTGTAGGGAAATATTTATATATTTTTTTATTTTGATGTGGTCAAGCCTGAAGTAACTTCTCAGGTTGCCTACGTACCCCAAACTTTTGGGATCAGGCCAAAACGTAGTTCGGATTCTTCCCTCCCTTAGGTTAGGTGATCGAGTTGAGAAAGAAAAAAACATTTTTTTTAAAAGACTGCAAAGGGTTGAGAAAGGAGATATTGAACGGGGTAGTAGGAAAATTGATTCGACCAAAGATGGCCTCCGTAAATGTAGTACCACTTGATCTGGTCAAGGGTGGTTGGTTCTGGTGATTCGGTTCCATCATGATCTTGAAGTCTGACGATTGAATCATTGACTTGTAAGTGACGAACTTTGATTTTCTTGTCAAACGTGTGAATGACTCTTCTCTGATAAGTTTACACTTGGTACAGAACTTTTAAGTTGTTTTTTTTATCAGGTTTACTTCTTCATACTGCTGACGAACCCAGTCTGTTTCTAACAATTGACTTTCTATCAAGACCTTGAGATATCAGATTTCCATTTCAACTGTTAAATCTACTTCCATATCATATACTAGAGAGTAGGGAATAACTCTAATGGAAGACTAATATGCCCATAGTGTGAATAGTAACTTCTCTGATGGATCCTGGTGCGATTGACACATTTTCCTATGATTATCTTGAGATTTTTTTTATTGACTGTTTCTACCTTTCCATTAGTCTGAGAACGTGAGATGATTTGTGATGTCGAATCCTGAACTTTGAACACGGAGTAATGACCTAAGCTTTGAAGTACGGCCCATTATCAGAGATCAACTCAAAAGGTACCCCCATATCAATTGATAACATGTGCTTAAATGAACTTTTCAACTCAAGATGTAGTGGGGATAACGCTAATAGATTTTCCAACATCTTCTTTGATTCCATCGATATAGACGAGTATCTATTCCGTGTTGAACAACACCGGAGCTTGTACCTAACATACCCTCATATGATCACACGAACAAGTCTTTTAAAATTTTTGAGTAAATTCATTATCCCCTCGTACTCCTCTAAGAATATGATAGTTTCTATCTGAATTTCTTGAAAATTATTTTTTGTTCTAAGGTTCAATGACCTTTGCTTTCTGATTGAAAGTTGTTGAGCCCGACTCTTATCTTCTTGTTCAGGAGAAAAATATATCCTTGAAGCCAGATTATTAGTTAATTCGTTAATGCGCTCAAGGTATTCAAAAATTTTCTTTATCCAATCAAATTCAGAAGGGGCGATAGACACGTCTATGACTCGACAAACTAACTCGACTGAACAGAAAAAGAGTAGACTCGATCTAAAAAAAATATGATATTGATGAATTGAAAAAAAAACTTGATTCAAGACTCATGAAAGAAAATTACCCATACACAACAGACTTGACTATAGGCTGAGGACTCTGGATATTGCTTACAACCAACAGAATTGAGGCAATGTGATCTTCAGGAACAACTGTGTAATTTTGAGAGATTTCGAGGCCATTTTTGATTGTTGACTTGGTATTAACGTTTCTTCTAGTTGACCAAACTTATGACCCTTACTAGACGATGGATGATTGAGCTTAGGTGCAATGGTAACCCTGAAACCTAATCGAATGTGGATTTAATCAACTTTAGTATTACCCCCTTAATAATATTTTAAGTGAACCCTGAGATTTTATTGAATTTTGTGCACCAATCCATTAAACAATTTATTAACGTAATGATTGTTCAGAAGGAAAATAATTTTATTGCACTTTTGAAAAATATTGACAAATAATGTTTTCATTGAATAACAACTTCCAACAAACATATTTCAATAATTTTTCATGCAAAAATAGATATTTTGTAAATCATTTTTAAAAAAAATATTTTTCTTCATTTTATTTTTTTGGAAAACATTTTCTTTTAGAAAACTTTTTTGGGAAAACATTTCCTTTTGGAAAATCTTATTCTTTTGAAAAACATTTTACTTTTGGAAAACATTTCTCTTCTGAAAAATATTTTACTTCTGGAAGACATTTTTCTTCTTTTAAAATGGGTTAAAAATCCGAATTAGAAAAAAGTTTGAATTTCATTTTGATTCAAATGGCTCGGCCCATAATGATCGTTGGATCGAGATGGACTGGGTCAAGTTTAAAATGGATTTTTTATTGGGTTGGTGCACCTAATGATACTGTAATTTAAAATTAGGTTAAACAAAAAAAAATTTATCCTTCAGGACAAACCCACACATTCTTGATCTCATCATTCATAAGGTCTAATTTCAATAAACAACCCGGGAACACCCACGATAAGTTCGAGTCATGACCTATAGGGGAGGTTTCTAAACTTTAGGCTTATTACGTACAATACATTTTTATCTGGCCACCTTTGCCCAAGTACACCTATATACCTCTCGAGCATACTCAATCAGGCGGTACGTAGTGACTTGGTTTGATATACCGTATAAGTGATAATCTAAAACTCCAACTCATTTCTCTGAAATAAAAAATAGTCAATTTAATCCCCAGGTGAAAGGTGGTGCGCGATGCTTGAGCAAAGGCACCCTTAAATCACCATTCTTCTAGAATAGACGTAGTCTATCCTCCTAGTATCGTAGTACATCGGGGCAGGATCTTGCTTAGGCACTGGTTTTGACCAACGAATGCAATTGATGAACTTATATTATTTTTGATATACCTATTGGTATGGGTCTAGGGTTGTAACTTTCATAAATGGTTTAGCATCCCACGAGGGGACCGACCACGTACTAGTACTATGTTGGCAATCGGGACATGTGACTGTGTGGTTCACAATAGGTCAAAGGCTCAGGTCGCTCCAGCCTGGGTGCATCGATATACCTTTTAGAGTCACCTGATCAGACGGTACTGATGCCCCAATTTAACATACCCTAAGGTACATGACTGGAGTTGTGGTTTTCATGAATGATGTCGCATCTCCAAAGAGATCGAGCCACGCATTAGTGCCACGTTGGCTATAAGCCACATGCAAGCGTGCAATGCAACAAAATAAACGTGTCAGTGGTTTGTGCAAAATAGGGTGGGGTATGCCCGGGGTGTTTTTCGGATAAATAGGCCCCTAGGCTACATCAAATTATTAATGGGCCACAATCATAGTGAATACAATCATCAGAAGATTATCAAGATCAAAATCATAACATGCAAATCAGAAGAAATTAAAATCAACCAATCGATCAAAACCAATTAATTAATTAAAATCAAGCAATCAACATGTGAGACTTAAGGTTCAATCAATCTAAATATCCAAGGGGAATGATCATCTCAATTAGCACATAACTTATTCAAAGTGGGCTCATTGAGTTAACTCGTCTCACAGCATTCAACCTCATATAACATGGGCAAAAATATCACATGGAATATCAATGTAACACGTCAAGGGAATGTATAAGAACAAACAAGAAATTGCATAAAACCAATAAATTTAAATTAATCAACTCGACTCATTACGTTCAAAATTGGGTATCATGATAAAATCACACCAAGAAAAGAGAGAATATATTAACACAAGTAGCACACAATGAGCACCGCACATGATGTAAGATGAGTTCAACTGACTTGACTCACCTAAGAAAATTCACCCCGATAGTTAATTTTGAAATCCAATCCAAATTTAAAAAAAAAAAATAAAAATAAAAAGAGAGTTTTTTTTTTAATATAAAAAAAACAAAAAGAATTTTTTTTAATGGTCTAATCAAAAGTCGTTTTGGGCGACCGTAAACAAATTGAGATCTTAACGAATATTGAATCGAGGACAGAATGTTAGTTGTGGAGATAAGGAGTGATGACTTTTTTTTTTATTTAAAACAAATTGATTTTTTTATTTTTTATTAAAAAAAAAAATGTGTTGCTGCCATGTGGAGAGGTCAAAGACCTTTAGCGAGATTTGAAATCTTACTAACTTGGTGAGGATATCCTTCCCTTTTTTTATATTTTTTCTGTTTGCTGCCAACACTACCATACCCACAATTAAAAAAAACTCTTTTCTTTTTTTTATATGTTTGCTGCCAACAACATCAACTAACTCTTTTTTTTTTCGTTTTTCTTCCCTGTTACCATTGTTGCCACTTATTAGAGAATCCAAAGCCCTTCTGATTTATTTCTTTTTTTTTGAAATTAGCTTGGAAACTCTTGCAACAACAACAAGTGCATAGGTTGAGAGAGAGACATAGATCAAGAAGAGAGAGAATTGTGGTGGAAGTTTGGTCTGTAGAGGTTCGATTTGGATAGAATGGAAGATGGTGATCTAGTTCGATTGAAGAAGGTTATTCTGGTGGTTATCAAAGTGGGTGAGCATGGGTTTGGTTTAGACATTAATGGAGGTTTGGTTTGGAAAATGAATAATATAAGGTCGTGTGTGGCTACATTGGTGAGTTAGACGATGAACGTATGGGTAAGATGAAAGAAGACGATGGGGAGGATGCGATGCATGAAAAGATAAAGCAAGTAATGGTCTGGGATCACATGGATGTAATGGTGAGTTTGAAGGTGAAGTAGAAAAGGTAATAGCATTGAAGAAGGACGTTGTTTCGAGAAAGAAGAATATGAAGATGGATGAAGGGGGTTCCTGTTAGGAAGAGGATGACGATGGGAGTTGCCCAGAGAGAAGATAGAGGTGAGTCCTCCTCTATCTCCTTTCATTCTCTTCTTTTTCTCTCTCTCTCTCTCTCTTCACTGCCTTTTTCAACGTACATGAGAAGAAGAAAGGAAGAAAGAAAAAAAAAACTTTTTCTTTACTAATAGCACACCATGCAAATGCTGTATTTTCTTTGAATTTTTTTCTGTGATTTTTTTATTGGAATTCTCTCCTCATCACGAACAACATTAAAAAAAGTGATTTTTTTAATTTATTTCTTATCACATCACTCACAAATAATTTATTTTCACAACTCGCCACCCATGCATAGTAACGTGCTAAAAAAATTTTCATCCAAATTTTTTTAAAAAAAAGGTAAAATCTATGACTCTCATCCCAATCACCATGATTCCATCCTCAATTTATATGTCAATTTGAATCTTTCATTGTTTAAGGTCATCAAAAGTGACCCTTAATTGGATCAAATACAATACCCAAAATCCAAATAAACAATCCACAATCAAGCCACGAAAATAAAAATAAAAGATAAAAATAAAAAAATAAATAAATAAAATAAACCAAACTAAATAAATAAATAAAAAAAACTAAGTCGATTTGGCAATTTTCCCATACTTGGGGCCTTTCAAGTTTGATCCTCAATAATCCCCAATGGAGTCGCCATTGAAAGCGCCCTCGATCCGCAAGGTGGGCGGATTCGCTTTTAAACTTTGAGGTTGGGAGTCGCCACCAAGTTATTACGGTCTACGAACCGAACACTGACTCTAAAAGGTAAATAACATTAATCTACAAAAGAAAATACGGGTCCGGGGATCACGTTACGGGGTTGGAAAGTGTTAGGCACCAACCCCGCTCGGTAAACGCCGGTCTCTACTTTTTTCAAATAAAATTGCATTGCTAAAAGACCTAAATAAATAATAAAAAAAATAAGAATGAAAAATACCTAGATGATCACAATGATAGTTCCCTTAGAGTTGGCGGAGAGATTCCTTGCTTGTGATGCTTCGTTTCCGTTACTGAATCCGCTTCGGATTTTCAAGATGAAGTATCTTCTCCTTAGATCTAAGTGCTTCCTAATTTTTGATAGATTTCTGGGTTTTTTTTGAACAAAAGTTGGGGGTTGGATGATAGGTAAGGGGTTAGGGTTTTGGAAAGGTTGGGGAGCCTTCTTGACCTACTTTTTCTAGGGTTTTCTCTTAGATACGAAAATAGGTTGTGGAGGCCCCTATTTATAGATTTTTTAAGAGCTTTTTTGATAGAGTTAGAATTAAATTATGTTTCTTTTATATAGTTTTAGAGTTTAATTATATTTCTATTAGGTAGTTTAAGAGTTTAATTAGAATTCCATTAGATAGTTTTAGAGTTTAATTAGAATTCTATTAGGGTTAGGATTTGACTTTGGTCTTATTAGATTGATTAGGGTTTTGACTTAAGTCTCACTTGATTGACTAGAATTTAGGATTTTGACTTAAGTCTTACTTGATTGACTTTAATTTTAGGATTTTGACTTAAGTTTTACTTGATTGACTTTAATTTTAATTAGGATTTTACTTTACATTAATTAATATTTTAATTATTAATTTCAAAATTTTTAATTATTAAAATTATAAAATTATCATTTTGTCCTCAAAAAGATTTTTTGCGTTTTAAGTCATTTTTCAATGTTTCTAGGATGTTTTGGAATCAATTTTTCGTAAGGAATTCAATGGGATATTGGTTTATGTCATTTATGAAATTTTTTGTGCGAAATGGTCGTAAACTTTATTTGGGGCATTTTCATAATTTTCATAATTTTGTCAAATTTTGTGAAAATTGGTGAAATGATTTATTTGTTTCGATTTGTTGTTTTATGTATTTTGACAGGATTTTCCTAAGTGTAGTGTAGGCTCTAAGATGTTTTGAGGTTAGGGGTATTTTGGTAATTTGATAATTTTTTTGTGTTTTTTATCGTAAAGCTTCTTTTTATCTGTAAGATGATGATTTCTATATTTTTGGAGTTATATTTTTCTAGCGTAGTGTGGTTTCTACAGTCTTGTTAATTTGAGATACCTCATCTTAATTTTTGAAACATATCTAGTAACAAATAAAGCATTGGAATAAACATCCATCATTGGGAATCGTCGCGATCGGGTTGATGAGTTGATTAATCAGGTGATTGCAAAAATGGGGTGTCTACAACTATGTAGTTCCCAAGAGATCAGTGGGTGATGGTGACTACATTCCAGTTGGACGGGGATGCTACTCATTAGTAATGTTTTGAGAGGAATGTATTAAGAGATGGATCGTTTGAGTGGGTAGACTTCGAGAGGATGTTTGTTGATAGATTTATATCCGAGACTGCTCGAGAAATCAAGCACTAGGAGTTTTTGAGATTAGTGCAGAGTAATCTATTGATTACAGACTATGGTATGATGTTCATTAGGTTGTCACGATATGCGTTTGAGCTTATCCTGACAGATTTATAGAAGGCCCGTAGATTCTTTAGAGAACTATAACCCTACCTAAGGGCCAGGAGGTTAATGATTGAGACTACCGATTACAGAGATACAATGAATAAAACATAGAGGGTAGAACGAGGGGAGATGGAGTTACAAACCTCCAAGGGGCAAATTAGTCGACCTTAGATTTCTTTTCTTCCTAGATCAGATCCGGACAAGAGACCGATGTATTTGAGGCCAATCTCCCCCAAATTAATGTATCCACAATATAGAACTCATCCACTACCGAGTTATAGTGTTCCCCCATCACTGAGTTATAGAGCAGCTAGAGCTCCAATGATGCCAACAGGGCCAAAGGAACCAACAAAGCAGGTTCAGAGTAGGTAGGCTCCAGTTTACCAACTGCCTACTTCATAGAAACCTACGAAAACAAGATCATTGGCATGTTACGCGTGTGGTCAGGTGGGACATATCAAGAGAGAGTGCCTCTTATCACAGTCGAATAAGGGTTGTGACCTAGGAGAAAGTACCTATCTCCGACGAAATTTTGGAAGGTAAGATTTTTAATTAATATTAGAAAGTGAAGTTCTATTCAATACTGGTTCCTCTAGATCATATAAGTCTGTTGAGATTTTGCACACTTGCTAGAGCTAGAAACTATTGACACGAGTCGAGTAATGAAATTATTTACACCACAGGGAGACTATGATTGATAAAAAGTTATTGAGATAGTATGGACAAAGAATGTTGATGAAATAGGCACGGTAAGGTAAAGTTAAAAATGGAATATTGTGTTGAATATAAAGATAGTGGTATATTGGGAATAGAGATTATATTGCAGTTTGCAAATTTAGTGTTAATAGATATTTGTATTGTAGTATGAATATATTAAATGTGGATGTTGTGTATTATTTTATTAAGAAGTATTAAATTGTGTGCAAATAATAGTGGTGTGTTTGCGGTAAGTCTATGCATTGAGGATTAATAGTCCTGACAAATATGAGTAAAACATAATAGACGGTATAATTGGTGAGAGAAGGAAAGATAAAGAATATAAAAGATGTGAAAGGATTATTGTTGATAGATATTGGTGGGAGAGTGATATAATGTAAAATGATTATTACCTTAGGGTTATATAAATAATAGATTAATTGAAGTATAAGTTTAAATTGGAGTGATTAATTAATGAATGTGTTAGGGTGACGCAATACAAGTGACATAAGGTTATGAGTTATAAATGAGATTGGCTTGGGACTAATAATAGGAGATAATTATACATGTCATGTTAGTGGAATGGTGACAAAGTTTGATAAGGTATGATTTCAATTTCGAGGATAAAATTTATATTAAGGGGGGGGGGAGAATGTAAAACCTCGAGTTTTTGATTCGTATCTCAAGAAAAAATAAATAATGAAATTTTGAGAAAATCCTGAAAGTGGGGCTTAGGGCTAAAATTTTAGGATGTTTTTGATCATTTTTAATGGAATATAATCTCACCATATATTAAGGGGGGGAGAATGTAAAACCTCGAGTTTTTGATTCGTATCTCAAGAAAAAATAAATAATGAAATTTTGAGAAAATCCTGAAAGTGGGCCTTAGGGCTAAAACTTTAGGATGTTTTTGATTATTTTTAATGAAATATGATCTCACCATTGGATTCAAAATGATCAAAAAATATATTTTAACCTGTAAGCATGCTCAAATGCAAGTCCGAACAGAAAAGTTGTAAAATCCTTGATTACTGAGTCAAATTAGGTCAAAATAATGATATTTTACTAGAGCAAGAATTGTTAAGATTCGATCATATCATTGGGTTCGTAATAAAAAAAATATTGAACATGGATAATTTACTTGTCATTTTTGGAATTCAAAAGTTGAATTATCATCAAAAATGAAAATGACGTCAATTTTAGGGTCATATCATGCCAAGAATGTAAATTTTGTTAGAGATATAATTTGTAGAAATTGACCACACCATTAGATCCAGAATGAAAAATTAGACGAAATAGAGTATTCATTGGTCATTTTTGGAGTCCGGACAGTCAAGTTATTATCGAACGAAACAATAGGTAAAATATCGATTTCATCCCAAAATTTATATAAATAAATTTTGTATAATTTTTTTTATTCATCGTCATCCCCAACCCATACAAAAAAGTCATGATATTTAAACGAAAATTTTAGTTTTTTTTACCGATCTTCAACTCCGGATTCACTACAAACGGCTCGCCGTTGACTTCTGACGTAGAAGGAAGAAATGTCCATAGTCTCTTCCTCTACAAAATCCACCCAATTTCTTTTTGTTTTACTTTCTTTTTCATCCTGTATAGAAAAAAAATCAGCCGCATATATATACGGGACTCTCGAAACTTTGACCTCGGATTTCGCCTGTTTCGGGGTCAAATCGTCATCCGTAGTAGAAGGGAGAAAGGACGACGACGTAGAGATTTTTGAAACTACGGGGTCAAATTCAAAAATCAGCCGTCTCAAAGTCTGATCCACCTCTATTTCCATGTCGACCATCTCGATTACCGTGTACACACTTTCATCCTTTCGCACAGAGATTGTAAAGAATTCTCAATTTCTATTAGTAATCGTAGATTGTGAAAATTGCATTTAGGATTTTATTAAAAATTTGTGATGTGTTTTCAAAAATATAGAATTCAATTTGTTATTTCAAATTCATGCTAGAACTTGTATATTTGATATGTTTTATTGTATTTTGTAAAAAATTATATGTGGATAGGATATTTTACCGGGTTATTTCCGTCAGTTGGGTCTTGTGCATCGCTAGGATCTCGTTTTTATTTAAGTTTTGTGTTTTTTCAATTTTTTTTGATAGAAATGACTTTCATAGTTAAAAAAATGATTTAATATTCAATGAACTAATATTGAGTTGATGAATATCAGAAAGTGGATATTTTGTTTGAGAAATTGAAGACTGTAAAAATTGAAAAAAGAGAAAAAATGGTATGAAATGGTAAAATGTCAGTCACACTTGAGGTGTGATGTTTGCATTTTGCATTGTTGAGTTGTATGTAGGTCGGTGAATTGATATTCAGGGATAATGTTACTAGTTGCATGTTTATTTACTTTATGTTAGTGCGAGACGCTGTTTAGTTTTCCGGTTTGTTATTTATTTTAGGCCGGGTGGTCATAATTGCATGGTAGGAAACTAGATATCTATTCTCAATCTTGTATTGTTAATTTCTTTTTTATTTTCAAATGAAAATAATATATATATATATATATATATATATATATATATATATGTAACTATTTTGTGAGCTGTTAAAGAGTTTGTGAATGTCTAAAGGGATAGTACGTCATATCATCCAGAGTGGTGTACTATCCTGGAATGTATAGTAGGGACCATCAAGCTCATATGTGGTATGGAACGTGTATTAGAGTGGAGTCACAATTGGAATCCGGATTTATTCCTCTCTATATTTATCAGTGAACTTGTAATGTAAAGGAGGTTATTTACGAATGGTTTGTATATTTGGGAATCACATGCACGTTGACAGGCATAGACGAAGATGATTAGTCAGTAATCACTAATAATCTATATTAGTCGAACGTTCTGACACATTGAAAAGAGACCCATTGCTTACTGTTACGTCAAACGGCCAGCTTGAGCCGGATAAATGGTCAACGAAGTATGGTAAGTGCAGTGACTGGCCACAAAATCAGGAACTAAAAGCCAGTAAAGAATATGAAACATCATATCCCGACTGGGAGCGATCTAGTCGTGAATTCCAACTCTCTAATTCCACTACTCCACCATTGTGTATTATGTATTTGTAACCTTATTTTTATATATAAAATGAAATACATGTTTAAATGTTTCCATTTGCTCAATTAGATTTGTATAAAAAGAAAATGTTATAGTGAGTATTGTTGATTGATGTAATGTCAGTTTTAAAATATTTAGTTGCTTATCCCTGGCTATATGTACCAATTTATCTTAGTTTCTTCTATAAAATTTTGTATTATTAAAATGATTCAGTATGCTTATTCGTTCATGTTAGGAGGGGTTATTTGTAGAAATTGTTTGTTTTCTTACTGGGTAACCATTGTTACTCACTATTTCCTTCTTATTTTTTTTATAGCTTTAGAGCCTGCAGTGGGTGAGGTGGGCGTAGAACCAGCGAGTGGGGACCATCTGGTGCGTCAAATTGACGACTAAACTCCATCACTTGGTGAGTACTGGGGTTTTTACCGCTGGTGGTGTCAGTTAGACCATGAGTATTAAAGATTTTGTATTAAGCGTTAGGCTTTTTGTTAGAGTGAATATTTTCAGAGTAATCATGTATATTATTTATAATTTCGCATTCTGATCAATCTTAAATGGCTAGATGTATATAGATTGTTGTTATTATATTATTGTATACATATACAGGATATTGTCGATTTTGTTTATCAAGTGAAACAGGTTGAACACCTTGGAATGTTAACATAAACAGAGGAGACCATACTGAAATTTCGAGGCGCCACCTTGTGACTCGAGATCTGACATGAGATTTTGTATTAGCGTTTGGTGGGATGCTACACTACGTTATGCTTAGGAAAATCCTTTTGAACACATAAAATAATAAACTAAAATCAAATAAACTATTTTTCCAATTTTCACAAAATTTGATAAAATTACCAAAATGTTTCTCATAGGGTTCACGATTATTTCACACCAAAAACCCATAAATGACACAAACCAATATTCTCATTGAATTTCTTACAAAAAATTAATTATAAAATATTTCTAAACTTCAAAAAAATACATCCCAACTCAAAAGTTCTCTTTGAGGGTAAAACAATAGTTTTCCAACCTTAAAATTCGAAGATCGTAAATTAATAATTAAAATATTAATTAACGTAAAGTGAAATATTAATAAATCAAATTAAAATTTTTGAACAAATAAATTCAATTAATAAGCCTATGAACCAAATTTCAAGTGGTGGCCCACCTAATAATTAATAAAGAGCCCTCTACCAGGGGTCGTAAAGAACTCATAATAATTTAATAAAGAACCCCTTCATTGGGGGGTTCTCCAAAATTTCATTTTACATAAGTCAAAAAATAAAATTTAATTAAAAACTAATTAAAATCATATCTAAACCATTTTACAGATTAGTCAGAAATAGATCTTATCTCTAAGAAACCTAATCAAACTCTAATCTTATCAATAAAACTTATTAAAAAGGAGCCTCCACCACCTAATTTCGTAGCTTAAGAGAAATCTTAGAAAATCAAGGTCAAAACTCTCAAACCTTCTCAAAATCTAAATATGGAGCCCCAAGTCAATACTTAATCCCCAAGTCCTAATTTTCAACCTAAAAACAACCAAAAACCCTAAAATTATCCTTAAAAAGTCATAAAAACATCTAGATCTAGAAGAAGAAAGTCTCATCTCAAAGATTGAAAGTAAATCTTAAAAAAAATATAAAACGAGAAGATTCACTCGAGGAATGCTATAGCCAGTTTTTGAAGGAATTATCATCATAATCACTTAGGTAAAAGAAAATGTAATTTCTTTATTTTTATTATGAATTTAAGCCATTTTTTCAATGTAAATATTTGAGAGGAGTAGAAATCGATTTTTATCGAGTGAGATTGGTGCCTAACACCTTCTAATTTATAGTTATGTGTTTCTTATCCATTTAGAGTCATTTTTTTATTCTTAGATCATAAAACTAGGTGATGACTCTTAAAAAAAATCAAATCTGCACCCACGGATCTAGAGTATTTTCAAGTACGTTCGATCTTAGGATCAAATAGTTCTAATATGTTACTCTTAAATTGTCTACCAAGCATGCAAATCATAGAATTTATCAAACAATCATGAAAAAAAATATTGGACCTAGATATGTTGCCTTTATTTGGGGGTCCAAATAATTAAAGATATAATAGAGGGGGGTTCTCCTAAAAATTAAAGTCAATCAAGTAAGACTAAAGACAAGATATTAAAGTCAATCAAGTAAGACTAAAGTCAAAATTAAAGTCAATCAAGTAAGAATAAAGTCAAGATATTAAAGTCAATCAAGTAAGACTAAAGTCAATCAAATAGACCAAAAGTCAAAACCCTAATAGAGTTGTAATTAAATAATAATTCTATTTAACAATCCTAATTAAATAATAACTCTATTTAATAGAATTCTAACTAAAATATAACTCTACCTAAAACAATTCTAATTAAAATATAACTCTAACTAAAAGAATTATAATTAAACACTAATTCTATCTAAACAAAGACTTAAAGAATCTATAAATAGGGGTCCTCACAACCTATTTTCGTATCCAAAAATAAATCCTAAGAGAAGTAGGTCAAAAAGCTTCCCTAGCCTCCCATAAACCCTAATTTTGAAGTCCCAACTCCTTACCTAACACCCATACTTCGATTTTAGCTCGAAAAATACCTAAAAGCCTTTGAAAAACACCCAAAAATTCATTAAAAAATTCAAAGAATCCAGATCTAAGAAAGAGATACCTTACCTTGGAGATAAAAAATCAGATCCGGAGACAAAACGAAGCGATGAGTACTGTACAAGGAGCTACTCTATCAGATATGAGGGAATAAGATCGTTGTTTTCGAAAAGGTATAAATTTCTTATTTTTTATTTTATTAGGTCTTTTAGTAATATAGTTTACTTGGAAATTAGTAGAGACCGGCGTTTATCGGGCGGGGTTGATGCCTAACACCTTCCAACTCCGTAATGTGATCCCTGAACTCAGTATTTTTTAGTAGATTAGTTGTTTTTACCGTTTTGAGTCTATATTCGGTTCCTAGACCGTAACAACTAGGTGGCGACTCCCAAACCTCAAAATTCAAAAGCGGATCCGTGCACCCCACGAATTGAGGGCGCTTTCATTTGGATCATTTAGTCAAATGAACATTCTCTTTGAAAGTCGAAGATGATTTTGATATCTTCTGAGCTTTTTCTAGATTGGGTTCCAATACCATCCTTCATCTAATTCTTCTACTCTAGTATGAATGTTGAAGTAAGTTGCCTAAATTGTCCTTTGAGATTTTCTTTTGGTAGTATTTTGATTTTTGCCTGGTTTGCCCTTTTAGATTTTTAATTTAGCAAACCTCGATTTTTTTATTCCTTTCCTTTTGCTTAGACTTCTCCTTTGGGTTTTCAACCTAACGAACTTTGAATTTTTTCTACTTGCCGTGACTTTTGCCTAGGCCGCCCTTTCGAATTTTTAATATAGTAGGCCTTCTACTCTTTTTTTTTAGAAACTCTTCTTGGCGATAACTCTAAAAAATTTCTTACCCATTTCATGCGATACCTAGGAGGACTTTTTAGGTAGGCTTAGGATGAGGTTTAAAAATAAATGATATAAGGTTCAAGATCCCGAAAAATGCCCCTAGTCTAGCATGTTTTCTATTTCTTGTTAATTCTTCTGATTCTCTAATTTCTTTTCAAAATGCCCCTAATTTGGCATTATTATTTTTCTCGTTTTTTCCCTTTGAATAGGAAAATTTTCTTTTAACAGCATTTTTTTTGCTTTCCTCTTCGAGAATGTAATGACCCTTATTTTTGGAGAATATTTTTCTTTTTTTCTTTGTGAGATTGGGCCTAAAGTAACTTTTCAAGTTACCTACGTACCCTAATTTGGTCTAGGATCAGGTCTGATCGTAGTTCAAATTTTCTTCCCCTAGGTTGGTTGGTAAGGTTATAAAAATAATGGTTATCAATCCATGTAGGATACAAGGGACTTACAAAGGATAAATTTTGAAAAGGATAAGATTGAAAAAATAAAGTGGCCAAGGAAATACCTCTTTTGATTAGATACCGCTTAATATGGTCAAGATTGGTTGATTGCTTTGCCTTGTAAGATCTCTTTGATTATGAAGAGTCTACTGCAGTTGAGCTCGAACTTCCCGTAATGATAGTCAACTGAATTCTAATGTGTAAAATTATGATTTCACTTTTACCATCGAACGTTTGAGTTGGTATTCACTTATATCATTGATCTTCAATTTTGGTTCTTAGAGAGAGTGTTCTTTCTTAGGAGAAATATTTTGTGTTATGTGGGTCTGACATTTTTCCTTTTTCATATCCGTCGTGTAACACTTTTTTTCTTGATGTCTAAGATAAGAGATTATAGACATTGTGCCTTACTTCTAAGATAAGATGATAAATTCCACGCTTCGAAGTGTTTGATAAGATTTGATGGTTCAACTCTAGGTATTTGAATTCTTTGGTGATGCTTAATTCTTCTTACTACGATTGACACGTTTTGATTGTCTTTTATGCATGGTTCACTCGAGGTCATTTGTCATAAGATATCCATTTGAATTGATAACCTTGATTCTAGGGATTCTTGTGTACCCAAAGGTGAAATTCCTTTCTTAACTAATCAATGATAAGATTTAGTGTCAGAAATATTGATGCTTACACTTAACATATCCTCATAAGATCATGAAAAAACATCTCTGAACTTGTTGAGTAAGTTCATTATTTTTTTTTTATGTTCTTCTAGAGATTAGGTAGTTTTGATTCACACCGTTTGAGAATTATCCTTAGTTTTAATGTTAGTCAAATTTCCTTTTAGATTCAAGAGTTTGAAAAAATATTCTTGCACACATTACAATCAAAATACTCCGTCATTTCATTGGGAAAAAAAGACTCAATTAATAAACTAGAACAAAGATTCTCACAAACAAAACTACTCTGGGAACTTAACACAAGCTAGAGACTGACTTGACTCAGACTAGATGAACTAAGCGCAAAAAGATAAGAAACAAAGAAGAGAAAATAGACAAATGAACTAGTATTCTACCTCTTTCCTAGAAAACTTGACATTTCATTTCAAGATTATCTTCCCCTTATCAATGAGGTTTTGAATGACGTAGCAGAGAGATGCATTTGTCAGTATAATGACCTATAATCTGGTGAAACTTGCAGAACTGGTCGCCCATGTGATTGTTTGGAATGGTATTGGTCACATGTTTAGGTTGCAATGGTAAGATTAGTTATTTCTCTATTAAAATTTCTAAAACGGTGCTCAAAGTCATCCCGAGATGATCAAACATTCTTTTGGGCTTAGATAGAGCAACAACCTGAGTTACTAGTAGTGCTGAAGTTGGGTTTGTATTTGATGACATCTTTGGTCTAAACGGCTTCACGAATTCTTCCATGATTTCTTCTTAGGTGTGAAAGCGAGACTGTATCAAAGAAACAAGCTACATAAGAACTGGTCCTTCAAGAGTGGTGCGAAATAGTTGTGTCATTTGTTCACTCCTCAAACCTCGAAGATGTATGTCTCTAACATATGTGCAAAGGTTAGTTCTTGGACACGAATTCCGTCGTACTTGAGCATGCTTAATTATTTATTTTACTTCAGATAATCATTCTTAATCATCAAATCCCTTCCATATCCAACTCCACTGTCTTGACTAGTTATAAGTGAGTGATATTGGTGAGCACAGTTCCTCTGGTCCGTGTTATCTTGCATGAGTTGACATAGATTAGCCATTCGAAGACTGGTGGCCTATTAAAGAAATAAATCGGAGATTATGAAAAATAAAAATAGAAGATTTGATTGAACAACCACAACAAGGGATTATCCTAGACAACCAATTGGATGACTTGAGAAAATAATTGAGTAAAGCTTTATTGGATAGACTCGATGTACAAGAAAAAAAGGGATGATTAAGAATTTCTTGGAGAAATTTCAACCAACTTGAATAGAATATTTCCCTCATTACTAAGTCTAAAGGCATCCACATGTTTACCAAAATAATAGATTAACAGAATGACCAAAGTTAGATGGGAAAAATGAGTTGGTTCATTCAATTCATCTGATTAGACTAGCTAGAATGAAATATTGTGAACCCCCCATTGACTTGATTAGTTCCATGGATGGATCCACGCACCCAATCAAGTTATTAGTTCAACTCAGGCCACCCTAATCTAATGGAATGAATTAGTTTTCTCCTTTCCCATTGATCAATGTCTTAAAACACTAAATTATCACTATTTTTCTGAGGTATTTATCTTGATTTACGTCCTTATTTCATTACTTTAGATGAATAAGTATGTTAAGCCTCAAATTATCATGTTTCATGTTATACCATGTTAATTAGGCTTAATTGCACAAAATAATTATAAATATCAGAAAACTGATTGCGTGTGTTCACTATATAGGTCAATGATCAACTCATCCAAAAGGATACCCCATCACTTAAGCAAGAATGCAATGTAATCAGAAAGTCAGATCAGGGATGCAGTAAAAAAATAGAATTTTAATGCTTCTAGATTACTGCGACGCAGTGAATTCTCAATGTTGCACAATCCACCTCGATTGGCTCGTCCTAAAAATTTTTCATGTTGCTTCATACGTAAGATTATACGCAAAAGTGATGACGACTATATTTGGATTATTTAAGAAGACATCAAGTCTGTAAAAGGAAATAATTGCACATTAATCTTAGTCGTACATGTATCCATGCTGGCCAGGGGGCACCAAACACAAACCAATTGATGAGGTGTTTTCCAGCAAGCAGGACAGGTCAAAGCAGAGATCTCCCTTGTCTAGCTAGCAAGGTAGCATAGCATTAAGCGAGATCAGCCCAGCCAAGCAGGGCAGGGCAGGGCAGGCCTCGAGAAAACTGCGATATTGTTGCGTGCACGTCAATCCCGACCTATGGAAGGGGAAGCCTTAAGGGGAGGTAGGGGGGTTAAAATAGCACAGTAAGCACTATTAGAGGGGGATAATTATCTCTAGAGCCTTCGAACTTAAGTGTTAGAGTGTCTGTGGTAGGTACTAGGCCATCGCGAGGAGGGAGGCACAATGAGTGACTTTGAAACTGTGTGAATTGGGGCCCTCAAAGCCATTCACCTGATTCTGACCCACACAAATTGGCATCATTTGTGGGAAAACAGTAGCAAATTGATTTTAGTTGAAATAATGGTGAGATTCATAAGAACAAATGAAGTCAATGTGCCTCCGTCAGCAGCCCCGACCGCAGACGCACAGCTTCTGACGATATTTGAGGTTAGGAGAAAGCAGCAAGAACAGATGCAGAAGAGGATGGATGATTTGATAAAGTAAAATCAGAACTTGAATCAGTGCCTCGATGACCGCCAACGGACGGAACAAGATACTATATTAAAGGATCCTCAAAGGAAAAATAAGGATGGCCATACCTCTAGTACAAGGAAGCACGCCGTTAGTGATCCCGATGGGGGAAGATGGAACAGAGGTTACCACAGTAACAACTCGAGTCGAACCTGTAGTACGGTTGACTTGAGAAGAGGTTAGAGAGATGATTAGAAAGGATAAAGAGATGGTAAAGAGTGTCGACGTGTGCACAGTAGCAGCGCAAGCCGTTAAGGGAATCTAGAAATTTCCCTTTTCAACAAAAATTTTAGCCAAAGAAATTCCTAAGAAGTTCGTGCCGTCACGATTTACCACTTATTTCGAGACGAAAGACCTGATGGAGCATTTGTTTCACTTCCGGCAGATGCTCAACCTGTAGGAAGAGAAATAAGGGCTAATGTGTAGATTGTTTCCCTCGAGTTTGCAGGGGAATGCTCTAACTTGGTTCCACAACTTGCCATGTGGATCTGTTAGTTCATTTGAAAAGATTTGTACTGTCTTCGTCGCACGGTGCTAATGAGTGTTTCCAAACACTCAATTATACACATATTTTCTGGATATTTATCTTGATTTTTGTACCTATGTCTCCATATTAAGGTAATAATCATGATAAACCTCAAAACACCATGTTGCATGTTAATTAGGCTTAATTATATATAAATAAATTCATTTACTAGATAAATCTAATTACGTATGTTTCTTGTGCAGGAAATCAACATTTTGAAATCAAAATCTCAAGCAAAAGCATTTGGACCCACTTTGGAATTCTCTAATCCTTAACTCATGTTCTCCTATTTTGTCTTTTTGTGCAAAGAAAAGTGGAGGCTACTTTTAGACTCTTCTATACACATTTTTCTCTATAATTAGAGTCTCAATCTCTAGAGAAAGAGGTCCCCTCTTGGTTCTCTTATCCAAGACTCATTTAATCTATGGCTCTTAGCCTATTCTCTTATTTTTTGTATTTTTATCTTCTAGTTATTTTCTTTTGACTAAAAGTCTTGTAAGAAATTGAAGAAGAAGAAGTTGTAAGTTTCTCCATGAAATGAAGAAAAGTTCTTTCATCTCTTATCTTCCTTCTCTTGCAATGACATTAGACTAAGCTGTCCTCCATTGGAGAGTGGAAAAGCCTAGAGCAAGTTCTTGTGTTGTTTCTAATTTCATGCCTTTCTTTTATTTAAAATACTTATGAGTTCTTTTTAAGATTTCTTGCACTTATTATTCTTAATATAGACACTTTATGCTTAGATTAGATCAAGATAAAATATGCTTAAACTAGATAATTGATAGTAGGAAGTTTTCAAAGAATTCTACTTTGTTTATGTTCCCTCATTTGATTTCATTTGCAAAACTTTCCGATCTAAGGAGCTAACACCAAGCCCTTATAATTGAGTTAGAAAAAGGCTTGAGATTAGGAATTACTCATCAACATGTTCTAAGTAGATCCATCTCCAATGGTGCTTTAATTTCATAAGTTTACTTGCTTTTAACATCATTTACTTTAGTTCATTTTCTAACAATTTTACATATTCTTATAAGTTCAAAAATACAAAGAAAAATAATTTTAATTCCTTTTAGTTAATTTGAATTTTATCCTTTTAGCTTAACTTTATTCCTCCTTTCTCTTGAGTTCGATCCCCTACTTGCCCCACAAGTAAGGTAAAAGTAAGATTAATATTAACTCCGATGAGAAGAACAACGATAGTCTCATCAGGTGCATTGGAAATTGAAAAAGTGGAGGAGATGTTGACATACTACTTAGTATGAGGTAGGGATCGGGGGAGAACCTCAGGGAATTCACCAAGAAGTTTAGAGAGGAAGCAATGTCATTAGAGAGTTGTGACAAATGAACGGTAATAGTGGCGTTTAGAAACTCCCTACCCTTTAACTCAGGGTTGTATAGATCCTTTGTGAAGAAGAGGCCGGAGACTTTGAGCGAGTTATTCGAGAGAGCGGAGAGGTTTATCCACTTAGAGGATGGTCCTCAGAGCTTAGTGGGAAAGAGTAAGGTTTATCATGCTGTAGAAAAGCCTAGCAAGTAGCCCCAACTACAACAACAGGGCAAAAAATGACCGTGTTAGCAAGATGGAGATTGGAGAAGGTTTGGGACATATTTCGCTATACCCCCTAGAGAGATATTGCCCTTATTGCTCATGAACCATTTTTTGAGTGGCCTGTGCCACTTCCTCGAGATCAGATTAACCAGGATGAGAGATATTGTGAGTATCAAAAAATGCAAGCTCACACCACTAATAGATGCCAGGCTCTTAGGACTTTCCTGCAAAAGTTAGTAGAGCAGGGTGTAGACACCCCATTTTTGCACTCGCCTGATTAATCAACTCGTCAACCCGATCGCAATGATTCCCAATGATGGATGTGTATTCCGTTGCTTTATTTTGTTACCAGATGTGTTTCAGAAATCCGGATGAGGTATCTCGAATTGACAAAACCTTAGAAACCACGCTACGCTAGGAAAATACGACCCCAGAAACATAGAAATCATCATCTTGTAGATCAAAAAGAAGCTTCACGATAAAAATCACTAAAATTGAACAAATTACCAAAATACCCCTAACCTCAAAATAACCCTAGAGCCTACGTTACGCTTAGGAAAACTCTCTTAAACACATAAAACAACAAATCGAAACCAAATAAATTATTTCGCCAATTTTAACAGAATTTGACAAAATTACGAAAATGCCCCTCATAAAGTTTACAATCATTTCACACAAAAAAACTTCATAAATGACACAAACTAATATTTCCATTGAATTCCTTACGAAAAATCGATTCTAAAACATCCTGGAACATTAAAAACCGACTTAAAACGTGAAAAGTCCTCTCAGGGGGCAAAACGATAATTTCACAATTTTCATGATAAAAAATTCCGAAATTAATAAATAAAACATTAAATAATTAAATTGAAACATTAATGAAATTAATTTAAAATTTTGAACCTAAAAAATCGATTAATCGGATTCTCAGACAAAATTGTTGAGGGTTCGTGGGATATTTCTTTAAGGACCCCTCCATTTGGGGGTCCAAAGAATTAAAGAAATAATGGAAGGGGGTTCTCCAAAATTAAAAGTAAATCAAGCAAGACTGAAGTCAAGGTATTAAAGTCAATCAAGTGAGACTGAAGTCAAAATTAAAGTCAATTAAGCAAGACTGAAGTCAAAATATTAAAAGTCAATCAATTAAGACTAAAGTCAAAACATTAAAAGTCAATCAAATAAGACCAAAAGTCATAATAGAATTATAATTGATTAATAACTCTATCTAATAGAGTTCTAACTTAAAAATAATTCTACCTAAAACAATTCTAATTAAAAAACAATTCTACCTAAAACAAGTCAAACTAAAACACAACTCTAATTAAAAGATCTCCAATTAAACACTAACTCTATCCAAATCAACCCCTAAAAACATCTATAAATAGAGGTGCTCACACCCTATTTTCGTATCAGATAAAAAACCCTAAGAGAAGTAGGTCTAGAAGCTCCCCTAGCCCCCCATAAACCCTAGTTTTGGAGCCCCAACTCCTTAACTAACATCCCTCCTTCAATTTTAGTCTAGAAAACACCCAAAAGCCTTCTAAAAACACCCCCAATCCACAACGAACTTGAAGAGTTCAGATTCAAAAACAAGGAGATACCTCGGTCTAGGAGATCCGAAGTCAAATCCGGAGACAGAACGAAGCAAGGGAGCACGGTACAAGGAGCTCTTTTTGTCAGATCTGAGGGAACAAAGTCCTTGCTATCGGAAAGGTAAATTTTTATTTATTTTTATCTAGGTTTTAGCAATGTAATTTACTTGGGAATTTAGTAGAGACCGATTTTGGCCGGGCAGGGTTGGTGCCTAACACCTTCCAATCCCGTAACATGATCCCCGAATTCAGTTTTTTTTTGTTTTAGATTAGTTTTATTCGTTTAGAGTCATTGATCAGTTCCTAGACCGTAATAACTAGGTGGCGACTCCCAAACCTCAAGGGTCAAAAGTGGATCCGCGCACCCCGCGGATCGAGGGCGCTTTCAGTGGCGACTCCACTGGGGACATTGAGGATCAGACTTGAAAAACCCCAAGTATGGGAGCATTGCCAACAACCTAGTTTTTTGTTTTTATTTATTTTATTTAATTCTTAGTTAGTTTCTTTTTATTATTTGTTTATTGTTTTTATTTTTGTTAGTACATCATTAATTATCTAATTCTACTCGGAGCACTTTGATCTAACATGTTAATTTTTATGATTTAATCAAGGGTCATTCGGAATGATTCTAAATAATGCGATATTTCAATATGGATAATTTTGTTCAGGGTGGAATAATGATCATTGAGGATGGAATAATGAAACAAAAGGGATTTTGTTTTGGTTGTTCTTCCTTTTGGGGTATGTTGATCCATTTTTGCTTAATGAAAGATTTTTTTTTTAAAGAAACATGGTTGATACGTTGTTTGATAACGTTTTTTTTTTAAAAAAAAGAGAGATTTTTTTTCATTTTGATTAATTGTTTGTTTTTCGCTTATCGCGTAGGTATTCAATTCTTTTTTAGTAGGGAAGACATGCTGTCCATTAACAGCATATAGAATTTCGAAAAAATAAAAACAAATTTTTTTTTTTTTTTTGGAATTTCTGCCGGCAGAAACTTTTGGTGGTGTGTGCTTAGTATAAATCAACTAATGATTTTGGGGTGTTGTTAGTAGAAAAGCCTTTTACTTATTCACCCCTCTTAAATAGTTTTTTTTTATAAAAAGAATCCATCTTCTTCTCCATTCAGCGCTGTCGAAACTTACGAATCCCATTCCCTATCAAACCCCATATTCTAACCATGCTTCACATGGTATTTTGCGCCGTCTCCAATTTTATCTCAATCCATTGGTTACAACTCGTCCCGTTTCAACAACTCGTTTCTCAAACTCAGTTCTTCAAGACCTTAATCCTAACCGTTATTTTCTGTTTCTCTATTGTTTGTGGAAACACGTCTCTTCGATATCTTCCTGTATCGTTCAGTCTAACAATTGGAGCAACAACTTTTTTTACAGCAATTTTCACTTTATTGATTATTTGTAAGAAAGAATCCGGAGAGGTTTATTTGGTTTTAATTCCAGTTGTTTTGGATTGTTTTAGCAAGAAATAATGAACCCTTATTTCGTCTATTTGGGTTCTTGATTTGTATTGGATCAACGGTTGGAATAGCTCTAAAATCTGTGGTTCAAGGGATAATTCTATGGGCACTGCCGATTACCCGAGGAATAGAGCACCATGACAACGACAACACTTGTTGGTGTTTGGAACCCTGTGTTTACATGGTTTATGGACAGGTTTTTGTTGGGTCTCAATGGGCCCGACGTGATTTGGAATCATAAGTTTTATTTGTTTTATTCCTGTGTTTTAAGGTCAAAAGAGTAAGAATACGAAGGAAAGGCATGAAGTTGTTGCAACATTGTGTGGGAGAAGCTAACCTGATGGGAATCCATAAATTAAAATTGAAAAAGCTTTGACACAATCAGTGCAAACTAATGAACATTCCTTGCTTTCCCTCACATGGCCAACCCTTGATTTTTTTTTTTTTTTGCTTTGAGATGCTCGTCAACCTAGAGAGAAACGTCTCTCTCTTTGTCTCGCTCTCTCTCTCTGTCTCATAGTTGTAGCTTCTTTTCCATCAATTCTACATGGATGAAAAGTGGAAATTATTGAAAAGGGAAGGATCATCATCGCAAAAGAGATGATTGACTTAACAGATGGTCGAACATCAAACATTGGTAGAAGCTGCCCATTTGAGCACTTTACATCGGCATGCTCTCTGGTTCTTGGAGCTACACTCTAAGAATCCTAGCTGGAGTTGCAAAATATTCCCTATCGTTTTTTAAAAAAAGTTTGAATGTTGTGGCAGGCACTTAAAGAGATTTAATGGGTTGACTCACTGTTTGTGTGTTCTTATAAATGTTTTTTAAAAAAAAAAAGGAGAGAAGGAAGGGGTTAGAAGTGGATTTCTTTTTTTTAGTAGAGAGAGATGCCGAAAGAAAAAGAGGAAGTGATGCGTGGACATGTGAGTAAAGTGCTGGCAGCAGCATTTTTGACTTGTGATTTTTTTTTTTTTTTCTTAAGTATGGCTGTGTTGGCAATATGTGTGGGGCCGCAACATGACGAACTAAAATAGAATAGTATGTTGGCTGTGTGCTGGAAATTGAGGTACATGGTGTGCTGGCAGCAAAGAAAAATTGTGTTACATGATGTCACTTTCATTTTTTTTTGTTGTGTAAATTAAAAACATGCTAGTTGGGGTTTACGTGTGGTTGGCAGTAACATGAAAAGCAAATTAAATTTTTTTTTTATGAGCTAATCTTACTAGCTTAGTAAGATTTTCTTCTTACTAAGAGTCATTGACTTCGCCACGTGGTATCCAAAAGTGATCCAATGAAACGTGCTTGTGACGGATGAAATTCCAAAACTTTTTTTTTTTTTTTAAATTTCCAAAGTTAATTTTTATTTTGATTTTTGATTTTAAATTTGGTTTCATAAGCCACTCATTCTCAAAACATTGGATCAAAGTAAAAAAAAAAATGTGTGAATTTCACTTTTGGATTCAAGTTTTTCCTTTAAAGTCTAGAAAGCTATGAAATTAGATTATCAATGAGGGAACCACGTGGCCTAATGGCCCTTAGTAATTTTGAAATCTTAATGTGTTAGTCGAGATAACCCAAGTTCTCTTTGAGAAATTTGTTGAGTCCTAAATTCAAAAATGCAGAAAATTCCTAAAATTCCAAGAAAAAAAAAAAAGAATTTTTTGTGCATGTTTCAATATTGGATCTAATCGATTATTCTGTGCTATGTTCATTGATTGATTATCCGAAATACCATGATCTTAATGGATATATACATGCTTTGATTTCGAATTGGATATTTTGAATATTTTTATATTTTTTATCAATATTTATTCGATATCCACATGTTGATGGCTTGATTGGTTTGATCTGGCCCATGGGCCCACGTGTTTGAAAAACCCCGGGCACACCCTACCCTGCTTTGCACACACCACATGCACGTTTACTGCTTTACTCACTTACACGTCCCATTTAGCCAACGTGGCACTAGTGCGTGGCCCGGTCTCTTCGGAGATGCGACGTCATTCATGAAACCCACAACTCCAGTCACGTACCTTAGGGTATATCAAACTGGGGGCATTAATACCGTCTAATCAGGTGATTCTGAGAGATATATTGATGCACCCAGGCTGGAGCAACCTGAGCCTTTGACCTATTGTAAGCCACACAGTCACATGTCCCGATTGCCAACATAGTACTAGTACGTGGTCGGTCCCCTCGTGGGATGCCAAACCATTTATGAAAGCTACAACCCTTGACTCATACCCGTAGGTATAAAAGATAATCTAAGTATATCAGTTGCACTTCTTGGTCAAAACCGGTGCCTAAGCAGATCTTGCCCCGCTGTACCCTACTGTACGAGGGGGATAGACTACGTCTATTCTAGACGAGAGGTATTTAAGTGGGCCCTTGCTCAGCATTGTGCGCCACCTCTCAACTGGAGATCAAACTGGCTGTTTTTGGCTTCAGAGAAGTGAATTGAGGTTTTAGATTATCACCTATACGGTATATCAAACCAAGTCACCACGTATCGAAAGGTATATAGGTGTGCTTGGGCAAGGGTGGCTAGATGAAAATGCATTGCACGTAGTAAGCTTAGAGTCTAGAAACCTTCCCAGTAGGTCACGACTCGAACTTATCGTGGGTGTTCCCGGGTTGTTTATTGAATGGAGTCCGTTGATTGATGAATGTATGTAAGTGATGTGAATGATGAGATCCGAGTGCATAATTGATCTCAAGGATAAAAATGTTGCTTTTGAAAAGTAAAATGGGTGCACCGATCCAATAAAAAAATCCATTCTTTTACAATAATGACCCAGTCCATCCCGATCCAACAATCATGGTGGACCGGGCCATTTAAATCAAAATGAAAATCGAATTTTCAAAGAAGAAAAAGAAAGTATTTTCTAGGAAAAAATATTTCCCAAAAGAAGTGTTTTCCAGAAAAAGTGTTATTCTCTAGAAAAAATATTTTCTAAGAAAAAAATGTTTTCTAGAAAATGTTTTCCATAAGAACAAGATTTTCCAAGAGAAAATATTTTTCAAATAAAAACTATTTTTCAAAGAAAAAATGTTTTCCAGAAAAATGTTTTCCAAAAAAAAAGAAAATGAAGGAAAAATGATTTACAAAAGATATATATTTGCATAAAAATTATTGAAATATGTTTGAAGTTGTTATTCAATGAAAACATTATTTGTCAATATTTCAAGAGTGCAGTAAAATTATTTTTCTTCTGAATAATCATTAAATGGATGAACTTTTTAATGGATTGGTGCACAGAATTCAATAAAATCTCAGGATTCATTTAAAATATTATCAAGGGGGTGACACTGAAATTGGTTAAATTCACCTTCAAAGAGGTTAAGGATTATCATTGTGTCTAAGCTCAATCATCCATCGTCTAACTAGGGTTGTAAATCCGGTTAGTTAGAGTAAACGTCAATATCAAATCAACAGTCAGAAATGACCTCAAAATTTCTCAACATCGTCTACTTGTTCTTTGAAGATCATAGTGCTTCAATCCTACTGGTTATAAGCAATATCTCAGTCCTCAGTCCAAATCAAACTCGTGTGGGTACTTGTCTTAAGTTTTCATGAGTCATTTGGGTTAACTCGAGTCCTTTTTTCCAGCAAGGTCATGTCTTCCTTAGATTGAATCTACTCTTTCCTATTAAGTCAAGTTAATTCGTCGAGTTTATAGAGGTGTCTGTCGCCCCTTCAGAATTGATCATACAAAAGAAATTTTTGAATATCTCGAGCGCATTAACGAATTAACTAATAATCTAGCTTCAAAGACAAGAAGATAAGAGTCGGGCTCAAGAAAGCAAAGGTCATTGACCTCGGAACGGAAATAAATTCCTAAAGAGATTCAAATAGAAACCATCTTATCTCTAGAGGAACACAAGGGGATAATGAATTTTTTCAGAAATTTCAAAAGACTTGTTCGTGTGATCATATGAGGGTATGTTAGGTACAAGCTTGGGTTGTTCAACATGGACTAGATACTCGTCTATATCAATGGAATCAAAGAAGATGTTATAAAATGTACCAGTGCTATCCTCACTACATCTTGAGTTGCAAATCACATATTATCAATCGATATGGGGATACCTTTTGAATTGATTTCTGATAATGGGTCGTACTTCAAAGCATAAATCATTACTCTGTGATCAAAGTTGAAGATCCGGCATCACACATTATCTCTCTACCGTCCTCAGATTAATGAAAAGGTTGAAGCAGCTAGTAAAAAATCTCAAAACAATCATCAAGACAATGCGTCAATCACACCAGGATTAGTTAGAGAAGTTACCATTCACACTAGGGGCACATCATACTTCAATACAATCTTCCACTGGAGCTATTCCCTACTTTCTAGTGTATGATATGGAAACAATCTTACCAGTTGAAATGTGAATTCCGTCTCTCAAGGTCTTGTTGGAAAATCATTTTTAGAAACAGATTGGGTTCGTCAGCAGTATGAAGAATTAAACTTGATCGAAGAAAACGAGTTAAAGCCCTGTACCACGTGCAAGCTTATCTAAGAAGAGTCACCCGTGCATTTGACAAAAAGTTCAAAGCTCATCATTTACAAGTCAAAGATTTAACTATCAGACTTCAAAGAAAATTGAATACTCCTCCTCGATTTTAGGAGAAAGTCTAAATTGGAAAAATTCATTCATTAAGGAAATACTGTCTGGAAAAGTCGTCAGACTTGAAGATCATGATGGAGGTGAACTACCAGAACCAACCAACATTGACCAAATCAAACGGTACTACATTTAAGGAGGCCATCTTTGACCGAATCAATTCTCCTGTTACCCAGTTCAATATATCCTTTCTCAACCCCTTTGCAACCTTTTTCAAAAAGAAAAATTATGCCTTTTTCTTTCTTAACCCGATCACCTAACCTAGGGGAGGGAAGTTTCGAACTACGTTTTGGTCTGATCCCAAAATTCTGGGTACGTAGGCAACCTGAGAAGTTAGTTCAGGCCCGACCATATCAAAAAAATAAAAATAGATTCCCCGACAAAGAAAAAATCTAAAAAAAAAATTCAAAAGAAAAAAATTGTCAAAGTGGGGAAGAAAATTCAAGGAAAAAAGAAAATAATTTAAAAGGAAATGTCACACAAGGGGCATTTGGGTTTTTGAGCCTCAAAATCCCTTTCTTTTTATACCTAGTCCTAAGCTTACCCATGAAAGTCCTCCTAAGTACCGTGCGAGAAGTCAAGGAAGATAGCAAAGCATGATCAGACAGCAACTCCAGAAGTTCAGAAGGGAAGAAGAGAAGAAAAAAAGCCTGCTAAATTGAAAACTCGAAAAGGGTAGCTTAGGCAAAAATTAAGGTAAACTCGCAAGGTTGAAAATCTGAAATGACGACCTTGGCAACAATTAGAGTAAAGAAAAAAGAAAAATTATAAGCTCGCTAGATCGAAAACCTAAAAAGGCGATCTAGGCAAAAGCTAGAGCATGCTCACTAGATTGAAAACTTGAATAGGCAATCTAGGCAAAATTTAGAGCTATCAAAAAATAAAAGAAAATCTCTATTGAGTTGAGAAGCTGAAAAGGTAGCCCGTGCCGAAATATCAGAAGTCTGAATGATCAAGTTTGAACCAAATATAGACTCAATGGATACAAGTATCTTGTCTACGATCGATCTGAAAATGTTTACTCCCCCAAGTGAACCAAGGGAGATAAGAGTGAATTCTATGATGAGTCTCGAAAGGAAATAATTTTGTACTCTTGAGTCTGACTCAAGACCTTCAATAAAATTAATCAAAATTAAAAGTTGAGTCTTTATTGTGCTTGTGGTAATCAATTATTTCAAACCTTCATACAAGGGGCATTTTCTTTCTTCTTTAATGTAACTTTTCCCCCTTATACTAGGGGCATTTTTTTTAATTTTTGCATGATGTGTTCAATTATCATCAATGCCACGTACATTGTCAAACTAGGGACATTTTGTCTTCGAGCAATGTTAATCCTAAAAAATAATAGGAACCCCAAAGGTTACCCTCTTGATAACAGTTATTTCGAAAAACTTTTGAGGTTCAAAAGAAATAAAAACTCATGTTTTAAATTCATAAAACTTTTTGATACATCCTTGAGGTTCAAACAAAAGCATTTCGGATCTCACATAGGAGATACAACATTCTTTCAGTCTCTAGATTCTTTTCCAGATTCAATCATTCTTGGAATCAATCATTTCTCTTCGAGATTCATTATCTTCCAGATTTATTCGTTCTCCGGTTCGTTCTAATCAGTTTTCTCCAAAATTTATTCATTCCTCTACCAGTTTTGCTCAGTCTCCGCCAAGGGTTATCTTGGATTTTGCACCCTTGGATTTTGCTCAGTTTCCGCCAAGGGTTATCTTGGATTTTGCTCAGTTGCCGCCAAGGGTTATCTTGGATTTTGCTCAGATGCCACCAAGGGTTATCTTGGATTTTGCTCAGTTGCCGCCAAGGGTTATCTTGGATTTTGCTCAGTTGCCGTCAAGGGTTAACTTGGATTTTTCTCAGTTGCCGCCAAGGGTTATCTTGGATTTTGCTCAGTTTCCGCCAAGGGTTATCTTGGATTTTGCTCAGTTGCCGCCAAGGGTTATCTTGGATTTTGCTCAGTCGCCGCCAAGGGTTAACTTGGATTTTACTCAGCCAAGGGTTATCTTGGATTTTGCTCAGTTTCCGCCAAGGGTTATCTTGGATTTTGCTCAGTTGCCGCCAAGGGTTATATTGGATTTTGCTCAGTTTCCGCCAAGGGTTATCTTGGATTTTGCTCAGTTACCGCCAAGGGTTATCTTGGATTTTGCTCAGATACCGCCGAGGGTTTTCTCGGAACTATGCTCAGTTACCGCCGAGGGTTTTCACGGAACTATGCTCAGATGCCGCTGAGGGTTTTCTCGGAACTATGCTCAGTTACAGCCGAGGGTTTTCTCGGAACTATGCTCAGTTACCGCCGAGGGTTTTTCTCGGAACTATGCTCAGATACCGCCGAGGGTTTTCTCGGAATTATGCTCAGTTACCGCCGAGGGTTTTCTCGGAACTATGCTCAGTTACCGCTGAGGGTTTTTCTCCGAACTATGCTCAGATACCACCGAGGGTTTTCTCGGAACTATGCTCAGTTACCGCCGAGGGTTTTCTCGGAACTATGCTCAGATGCCGCCGAGGGTTTTCTCGGAATTATGCTCAGATACCACCGAGGGTTTTCTCGGAACTATGCTCAGTTTATGCTCAGATTATATTCAAATTTTGCTCAGTTTATATTCAAATTATGCTCAGTTTATACTCAGACTATGCTCAATTTATGCTCAGGTTTTACTCAGTTTCACACAGTGCACACACTTGCACATTTGCACTTTTTAGTCAGGGAGAATTCTCTAAAATTCAAGGATCTGACACCGTCAGTGAGAGTTTGCGCTCAAGGACCTGACAACCTTTTAATTCGGGGAGAGCTTTACACTCATGGATCCGAACACCCCGACGAATTGCTAAATCAGGCTTCAAAATGAACTGTCACTAGCTTTGGCATTCAGATATCGCACTATCTACCAAAATAGATTTGCTATCTAGTTTGCTTCAACCCTCGGCCAAAGAGGGGCATCTGTAGACACCCCATTTTTGCACTCGCCTGATTAATCAACTCGTCAACTCGATCGCAATGATTCCCAATGATGGATGTGTATTCCGTTGCTTTATTTTGTTACCAGATGTGTTTCAGAAATCCGGATGAGGTATCTCGAATTGACAAAACCTTAGAAACCATGCTACGCTAGGAAAATACGACCCCAGAAACATAGAAATCATCATCTTGTAGATCAAAAAGAAGTTTCACGATAAAAATCACTAAAATTGAACAAATTACCAAAATACCCCTAACCTCAAAATAACCCTAGAGCCTACGTTACGCTTAGGAAAACTCTCTTAAACACATAAAACAACAAATCGAAACCAAATAAATCATTTCGCCAATTTTAACAGAATTTGACAAAATTACGAAAATACCCCTCATAAAGTTTACAATCATTTCACACAAAAAAAATTCATAAATGACACAAACTAATATTTCCATTGAATTCCTTACGAAAAATTGATTCTAAAACATCCTGGAACATTAAAAATCGACTTAAAACGTGAAAAGTCCTCTCCGGGGGCAAAACGGTAATTTCACAATTTTCATGATAAAAAATTCCGAAATTAATAAATAAAACATTAAATAATTAAATTGAAACATTAATGAAATTAATTTAAAATTTTGAACCTAAAAAATCGATTAATCGGATTCTCAGACAAAATTGTTGAGGGTTCGTGGGATATTTCTTTAAGGACCCCTCCATTTGGGGGTCCAAAGAATTAAAGAAATAATGGAAGGGGGTTCTCCAAAATTAAAAGTAAATCAAGCAAGACTGAAGTCAAGGTATTAAAGTCAATCAAGTGAGACTGAAGTCAAAATTAAAGTCAATTAAGCAAGACTGAAGTCAAAATATTAAAAGTCAATCAATTAAGACTAAAGTCAAAACATTAAAAGTCAATCAAATAAGACCAAAAGTCATAATAGAATTATAATTGATTAATAACTCTATCTAATAGAGTTCTAACTTAAAAATAATTCTACTTAAAACAATTCTAATTAAAAAACAATTCTACCTAAAACAAGTCAAACTAAAACACAACTCTAATTAAAAGATCTCTAATTAAACACTAACTCTATCCAAATCAACCCTTAAAAACATCTATAAATAGAGGTGCTCACACCCTATTTTCTTATTAGATAAAAAACCCTAAGAGAAGTAGGTCTAGAAGCTCCCCTAGCCCCCCATAAACCCTAGTTTTGGAGCCCCAACTCCTTAACTAACATCCCTCCTTCAATTTTAGTCTAAAAAACACCCAAAAGCCTTCTAAAAACACCCCCAAATCCGCAACGAACTTGAAGAGTTCAGATTCAAAAACAAGGAGATACCTCGGTCTAGGAGATCCGAAGTCAAATCCGGAGACAGAACGAAGCAAGGGAGCACGGTACAAGGAGCTCTTTTTGTCAGATCTGAGGGAACAAAGTCCTTGCTATCGGAAAGGTAAATTTTTATTTATTTTTATCTAGGTTTTAGCAATGTAATTTACTTGGGAATTTAGTAGAGACCGGCTTTGGCCGGGCAGGGTTGGTGCCTAACACCTTCCAATCCCGTAACATGATCCCCGAATTCAGTTTTTTTTTATTTTAGATTAGTTTTATCCGTTTAGAGTCATTGATCGGTTCCTAGACCGTAATAACTAGGTGGCGACTCCCAAACCTCAAGGGTCAAAAGCGGATCCGCGCACCCCACGGATCGAGGGCGCTTTCACAGGGTAGGCTAAGAGACTTGCCCAGAAGACAGAGGGAGGACCTGCCTCAGGAAAGGAATCTCAGGACAGAACATCCACCAATAAGAGGGCAGGATGAAAGGGCAGTTGTGATACACATTGTCCTTAGGAAGGAGAATGGTAAGCCTGGGCAAATCGAAAATGCTGAGAGGTTAAAGAGAAGGAGAATTGAGCACCTGGCTCACATTTTTACGACAAGGAGTATACCTACCAAACTGCAACCCTTTGGGGAACAGATGGTAACATTTACTAAGAAAGATTTGGAAGTGGTGGCCAGACCCCATTATGATGCACTTATAACAACCTTGCAGGTAGGCACCTTTGTGATTAAAAAAGTACTGGTAGATAGCGACAGCTTGGTGGACATCCTATACGCATCGACTTTTTTGAAAATGGGCTTCAGTAGGAATGTGCTTGCTCCAACAAGAGTACCATTGGTCGTTTTCGATAGAAGATCTAGTCAGCCTTGGGGGGAGATAGTGTTACTAGTTAAAGAAGGGCTAGTGACCTTGATGACCCGATATATGATTGTCGAAGCAAGCTCTCCGTACAATGCCATCTTAGAAAGGTGGTGGACGCATGAGATGAGAACCGTCCCTTCCACCTACTATCAAGTTCTTCGATTCCCCACACCATAGGGGATATGGGATGTCTGGGGTGACCAAGTAGAGGCGCAAATATGCGCATTGAGCAGGGAGGAATCAACTGAAGACAAAGTTCAGTAATAGTAATTACAGTGGGGGGAGACCAAACTTGGTGGACCCCCTTGTTTAGAAGGCCTACAGATGGTGGATATAGGAGAAGGAAAACATATAGGAATAGGGGCCAAGCTAAAGCTAGGGGAATTGGAAGAGATAATAGAGTGCTTGTAAATACCCAAATTTGACCGAGCCCTTGACGTAAAATGCCCCAAAAATCGTAAAAATTGGAATGGACTCCGAGGCCCAAACCTACAAAAATCCAATGTATTTTGTCATTCTTTTTCAATAAACGGCTCAAGGCTACTCACGTGGCCCATGGACCCAAACACCTTACCACCCTCCTACATTCTTAAACTCAACCCATTCTTATTCTACACTTCCCAACCCAACCTAAACCCATCACCTAAGCCCATTTAAATTAGCCCTATCCATCAATACACCCAAGCCCAACTTACAACCTAAAACCCAACCATTCTTTAATCTAATCCATTACCAAAGCCCAAAGCCCAACTCATTACCCAAACCTAACTCAACCCAACCCAACATCACAATCATCAAGGTGGGACACATGTCACCACCTCAATTCACCTCCTTCATCCCCAACCTATCCCATCACCTTTTCTCTAAATATCATCTACCCACACTTACAACCTACACCTCATCCTAACTTACCCTATCCATTATCTCAAATCAAACATTTACAACCTACACCTCCTTCTAATCTACTCTCATCATTCCCTATAAAACCCACATCTATAATCTAAACCCATATCCTTCCTCTCAATTCAAACACTCATCCTCTCCCATCAACTCAACTAAACCCCTCATCTTCACCTATTTTGACACATGACATCATCTTCCTCACCCTCCCAAAATATCATCAACCACCCTCTTACACCTTTCATTCTCTTAAATCAAATACCACTTAATCAATCAACCACCCTCTTAAACACCCATCATTTCACCTCACCAAACACTCCACCCAAATGGATTGGATAAGATCCAAACCATTTGGATTGTAAAACAATACATTTTACCTTCTTACACAAATACCCTTCAATTCCCCTCTAATTTACCCCATCTTTCTTAAACCCCACACCATTATACCATTTCTCATCATTTCACCCAACTTTATCCCTAAAAATAACTCTCAAATCATATAAAACCCCCCTCATTCTCCACTCACAATCCCTAATGAAAATTGAAAAAAGGTACCCTCTAAAGATTACAACTCTCAACTCTCAACTTACTTTAATACCCTCTACTCTCAACTTGTTCTCTCAATATTCTCCCTCAACTCATGAATCACAGCTTACTTTCAACTTTCTACCTTTTCTCAAGTAAGTCAAGAAAGATCAAGAAAACACAACTTTGAAGATCAAGACAAGAACAAGGTAGGACATGGACTAAAAATAGGAGAAAAAGTTTTCCTCCCTTCCAACTCTCCCTCTTTTACTCTCCCCCTTCTCTATACTTATCCACACACCACAAATGACTTGAACCATCAAAGGGGCCCCTTTTTCAATAAGGGAATCAATATCCAAGTCCCTCATCTTTGAGGGTACATGTCGAATTTTTCCAACTCTTTTTTTTTCTTTATTTTAAAAATGGATCGAATCCGAGGTTACTACCAATGGTGGATGGAATAGGGTGCTTAACACCTTCCCTACTCCATAAAATAAACCCCCTTACCTAGAATCAAAGGTTGTACCAAATGTACTTGATCAGTACGAGAGTCATCAAATGCCAAAAAATATGATTTTTCAAAAAAATACAATCTGGTTGACCATTCACACCCATTTCAAATATGAATGGTGGCGACTCCAAAACCTCTCAATGTGGTTGAGATATTCAAAAATGAATAAATCACGTGTCCACAGTGCTTAAGAATGAATTGAGACATTCTTGTATGGTTTATCGAAGAGATGCCAAGAATCAGTCCAGAGGTGATCTATCACCGTCTGAACGTTGAGCCAGACTTCAATCCAGTCAAGGAAAAACCAAGGAGACTAGCACCGTGGATCAAAGAGGTGGTACATGAGGATGTGAATAGGCTGATCAGGGCTGGGTTTATAAGGGAGGTGCAGTTCCCGAAGTGGATAACAAATATTGTGACAATACCCAAGAAAAATGGGAAAGTCAGAGTCTGCATAGACTTTACAACTTGAACAGAACCTGTCCTAAGAATAGTTTTTCGATACCAAGGATAGACCAGCTTGTAGATGTGACTTCTGGTCATGAGAGATTATCCTTCATGGATGGTTACTCAAGCTATAATTTGATACAACTCAGCCTAGAAGATCAGGAGAAGACAACATTCATAATAGAGTAAGGACTCTATTGCTACAAGGTGATGCCTTTTGGGTTGAAGAATGCGGGGGCCACTTATCAGAGGTTAGTAATAGAGCTGTTCAGAGATCTGCTAGGCCACATAGTAGAAGTGCACATAAACGAACTACTAGTTAAAAGTAGGAAGAAGGAAGACCACGTTAGAGATTTAGCATAAGTCTTCTCCAGGATAAAAAATGTGGGAATGAAGCTTAACTTAGAGAAATGTACCTTCGCGTAACATCAAGAAAGTTCCTAGGTTACCTAGTCACAAAGAGAGGAATCGAAGCCAACTCAGATCAGATCAGAGCATTGTTAGAGATGCCCTCCCCAAAAACTTAGAAGCAAGTCCATAGCTTGTAGGAAGAGTTGCTGCCCTGAATTGCTTTATAGCCAGGTCTTTAGATAAGTATAGGCCCTTGTACCAGCTACTGTAAAAGAATTTCAAGTTCAAGTAGTGGAAGAATGTGAGCGAGCATTCTCAAAGCTAAAGGGATATCTTGTCAAGTCGTCCATACTCTACAAGCTAGAGATGGAAGAAGAGCTAGGGGTGTATTTGGCCACTTTCGAGCACGCACTCATTGCAGTCCTAGTCAGAACTAGGACAGCAAGTAAATAGCCTGTTTACTTTCTAAGTAAGACTTTTATAGATGCATAAATGCGTTATACTAGACTCAAGAAAGTAGGGTTAGCGTTGGTCTACACGGTAATGCGCTTGCAACCATATTTTCAGGTAGATCAGGTGCAAGTCATCACAAAATTTCCCCTAAAATTTGTGCTTGGGAAAATAGAAAGTACGGGGAGGATGGCCAGGTGTGCAGTACAGTTAGTAGAGTTTGGCCTCGAATACAAACCCAGAGTTTCAATGAAAGGCCAAGCAGTAGCTGACTTCTGAACTGACTTCGCGATAGAGAAATAAGTAGATTTGTTGATAGAAGAATTATAGTAAGCAGAGGATGGGCATGAGTTACCAAAAAAATTGGGGTAGAAGGTTTACGTAGATGGATCATCCAATTTTGAGGGGTCAAAAATCAGAGTAGTGCTAATTACCCTAGATAGAGAAAGGATAAAGAATGCGGTGACCCTAGGATTCAAGGCCTCCAATAACGAGGCAGAGTATGAGGCAATGCTGCTCGACCTCGTGTCTTTAGCAGGTCTAGGGGTATCGGATGCTACGATCTATAGCGACTTGTAGTTAGTAGTCTACCACATCAGTAGGACCTTCGAGGCCCGAGATCCTTGAATACAACTCTATCTTGAGAAAATCAGGGCTACTATGCATCGAGCAGGAGACATCAAAGTTAAGCATATACCACGGACAGACAACAGGCATGTAGACATTGTCCTACATCGCTTCCATGTTGGCTGGGCAGAACAAGAAGGAATTACCTTTGAGCTATCAAGAGCACCCATCAATAGATGAGCTTGGGTTGCCTAGCTTAGTAGCAATTGAAGGAAGTCAAGAATGGATAAGTTTGATCCTAGTTTACTTACAACGCGGAAAATTGCCCGGCAGCCCGAAAGAAGCCAGGCAAGTCAAGAATAGAGCAGAGAGATACACGGTCTTGGATGACACTCTGTACAAAAAGTCCATAGGGGGACCATTCCTGGTGTAGACACCCCATTTTTGCATCCGCCTGATTAATCAACTCGTCAACCTGATTGTAACTGTACCAAATGATGGATGATTATTCCAATGCTTTATTTGTTACTAGATATGTTTCAGAAAACTGGATGAGGTATTTTGAACTGAAAAAACTATAGAAACCACGTTACGCTAAGACAATATGACCCCAGAAACATAGAAATCATCATTTTGCAGATAAAAAGAAGCTTTACGATAAATATCACTAAAAAATAATCAAATTACCAAAATACCCCTAACCTTAAAACATCCCTAGAGCCTACGTTACGCATAGAAAAACCCATTCAAACACATAAAATAACAAATCAAAACCAAATAAACCATTTCGCCAATTTTCACATAATTCGATAAAATTATGAAAATGCCCCTCATAAAGTTCACGATCATTTCGCACAAAAAATTTAATAAATGACACAAACCAATATTTTCATTGAATTCCTTACAAAAAATTGATTCTAAAACATCTTGGAACATAAAAAATTGACTTGAAACGTAAAAGTTCTTTTCAGGGATAAAATGGTAATTTTGCAATTTTAATAATTAAAAATTTTGAAATTAATAAATTAAACATTAAATAATGTAAAGTGAAACATTAATAAAATTAATTTAAAAATTTTGAACCAAAAAATCAATCAATCAGACTCTCAATCAAAATTGTTGATGGTTGCCAAGATATTTATTCAAGGACCCCTCCATCTGGGGGCCCAAAGAATTAAAGATATAATAAAGGGGGTTGTCTAAAAAAATTAAAGTCAATCAAGTAAGACTAAAGTCAAGATCTTAAAGTCACTCAAGTAAGACTAAAGTCAAGATATTAAAAGTCAACCAAGTAAGACTAAAGTCAAAATCTTCAAGTCAATCAAATGAAATTAAAAGTCAAAACCCTAATAGAGTTCTAATTAAATAATAATTCTAAGTAATCCTAATTAAATAATAACTCTATTTAATAGAATTCTAACTAAATAATAACTCTATTTAATAGAATTCTAATTAAATAATAATTCTTTCTAAGAGAATTCTAATTAAACAATAATTCTCTCTAAAAGAATTATAATTAAACCTTAACTCTATCTAAAAGGCACTTAAAAAAGTTTATAAAAAGGGATCCTTACAACCTATTTTCGTATCCAAGAATAAACCCTAAGAGAAGTATGTCAAAAAGCTTCCCTAGCCTCTCAAAAACCCTAATTTTGAATCCCTAACTCCTTACCTAACACTCATACTTCAATTTTAGCTTGAAAAACACCTAGAAGCTCTTCAAAAATACCTAGAAATCCATAAAAAAATTCTGAAGAATCCAGATCTAGAAAAGAGATACCTTACCTCGGATATCAGAAATCAGATCCGGAGACAGAACGAAGCGAGGAGTATTGTACAAGTAGTTACTCTATTAGATCTGAGGGAATAAGACCGTTGTCTTTAGAAAGGTATCTATTTCTTATTAGTTTTTTTCATTACTTAGGTCTTTTAGCAATGTAATTTATTTGAGAATTAGTAGAGACCGGCGTTTGTCGGGCGGGGTTGGTGCCTAACACCTTCCAACCCCGTAACGTGTCCCTGGACCCATTTTTTTTCTTTCGTAGATTAGTAGTATTTACTTTTTTAGAGTCAGTATTCGGTTCCTAGACTGTAATAACTAGGTGGCGACTCCCAAACCTCAAAGGTCAAAAGCGGATCCGCGCACCCCGTAGATCGAGTGCGCTTTCAGTGGCGACTCCACTAGGGACATTTGAGGATCAGACTTGAAAAGCCCCAAGTATGGGAACATTGCCAATGACCTAATTTTTTATTTTTTAGTTAGTTTCTTTTTGTTGTTTGTTTATCGATTTTTTATTTATTGTTCTTGTTGGTCCAATCCTTAATCATTCGGTTCTACTTGGAGTACCTTGCTCCAACATATTATTTTTTATAGTTTAATCAAGGAACATTTGGAATGACCCTAAGAAATTCGAGTTTCCAAGAGAATGATTCTATGGAATAATGGTTGTTGACCCATGAGGATTATTCTTTTTAATTAAAAAAATAATAACTTTTTTATTTCTTTTTATTTTTTAGGCATACGTCAATCTATCCTTTGTGGGTATTAACTTTTCTTTATTAGGCGTGTGTTTGGACAATATTTCAAATAATAATAATAAAGAAAAAAAAACTTTGTTATTTATTTTTTATTTATTTTTTAAGATTTTATTTTAATTATTTGTTTTTTTTAGGTGTGAGTCAATCCGTCTGTTTCTTTTTTTTAAATAAAAAATAATAATTTTGCATGAAAAACGTGCTGTTAACAACAGCATCAATTTTTTTAGAGGGATTGGTGTGCCGTTAATAAGAAGAGGAATTCTCTCTTCTTATCTCCTTCTCCATGGAAGAAAACAGAAAAAAAAATGCCATCTCTTCAACTCTCTCTCTCTCTCTCTCAATTTTGATTTTTAGTGATTTTCCATCGTTTAAGCTTCTTTTCAACGCCATCTCTTTATTTCTCTCATCATCCATGCTCGTTTTTCGATTATTTCTTGATAGCTTTGAAGGTCCTTTAATGGTGTCGTTTTCAATCTCTACTTCTGTCTCTATTTTTTCAGTTTGATCTACGAAACCATTTTTAATCCCTCTCACAAACGAAACTGATTCTCAAAGCCTCCTCTATCAATCTCCTTCCAGACCCACAAAACCACTAATTCAAACTAGCAGCCCCTCCAACCTTTCATGTCAGATCTAAACTAACCTTCCTCTTCCCTTCGTTTCAGCGCCAAAAACCAGTCCAAGTATCTTTTATCTTAATTCCAGGTGGTGAGTTTGAAGGTTGGGTTCGTTGTGATGATAGATTTGGCATCTGGTTCTGTTGTGGATAATAGGTGTGTGGTGGTTTAAAAAAAAATAAAAATAAAATCAATTTGCTTAAAATACAAAAACACAAAAATGGAAGTGTGAGTGACGTGAGAGGTGTTGACAGCAACATAAAATTAAAACAAAAATTTATAATAAAAAAAAAGGGATGTGTGAGTTGAGGTGCTGGCAGCAACATATAAATGAAAAAAAAAAGTTGACTTGTTAGTGTTGGTAGCATGTTCTGGCAGCAACATAATAATGGAAAAAATGAGTTAGTGTTTTGTGTGCTACAAGTTGCATAAAAAAACTGATTGTCTTTGGGATGTCAGCAACATAAAACCTTTAAAAAAAAAGGGTGGTTGTTGGTGTTGCTGGTAGCAACATAAAGAGAAAAATAATGGGTTGTGAAGTGTTGTGTATCAGTGTCATGAGTTGCTGGCAGCAACATATATGGAGGAAAGAACGGCTGTGTTGTTGTTAGCAACAACAACAGTGAAAAACTTGAGTTGCTGCTAACAACAATAGTGAAAAACTTGAGTTGCTGGCAGCAAGATATACGAAGGAAAAAATGGCTGATTGTTGTGTTGAGTTGGGATTCACTTTATGAGTCATGCTATCATGACTCACATAGTAAGATTTGAATCCTACTAGGTGTCATTGGGTTCACTTAGAACAAGAAATTAAAAACATGACATTGCAGCCTTCTAGTTTTTGTGGAAAAAATCAGATTTTAAAAACAAAATTGACTTTAATCTTCGATGTTGAAAGTGGATGGCTATGGTTTCCTAATATGAAAATTGAAATCCAGCGGTGAAAAGTGATCATTTTTTCAAAATTCATAGAATTTTTCCTTTATGTTTGTTTATTTCATCATACAATTTTGATTCTAAAATTAAGATTTTGATGGAATTTCATAGCCACCTATTTTTTTAAAACCTTGGATCTAAGTTTATTGGTTCTAAAATTGATTTTCTTTTTTTTTTTGAATTCGAGTTTTTTCCCATAAAATCAAGTTAGCCTATATCTCCAAAGGATTTACTTTGCATATTTCTCAACAAAAAAAAAAAAAAAACGGGGTGTTGGACTTCAAAAATCAACCATAGGGGTGAATTTCAGGTGAGTTAATTCAGTTAACTTGTCTTGAACCACATAAGGAATTAATTACGTGCTAATTGTTTTAATTTTTCCATAATGTGTTGTCATGATATCCCGATTTTGATTGTCGTAAGTCGAGTTGACTCGTTTGGATTAAAGACCTCATGCAATTCCCTTTGCATTCACTTTAAGCTTTATGCCAATGTTTCCATGTATTTTTCCATGTTTTACGACGTTGAATGCTAGGAGATGAGTTAACTCAATGAGTCCATGATCGAGTGAATTAGGTGCTAGATTAGGGTGCATGGTTTCCTTTTTACCCGGTTGATATGATCATACCCCTTAGATACTTTGATTGATTGAATCTTAAGTCTCACATGTTAATTGCTCGATCTTAGTTAATTGATTGGTCTTGATCGATTGATTTTGAATTTCTTTTGATTTGCATGCTATGAATTTGATCTTAATATACTTGTATTCATTATGATTGTGACCCATTGATGATATGATCAGGCCCATGTTGTTTGGAAAAGGCCCCGGGCACACCCCACCCTGTTTTGCACACACCACATGCACGTTTATATTATTACATTGCACGTTGCATGTCCCTTATAGCCAACGTGGCACTAGTGCGTGGCCCGGTCTCCTCAGAGATGCGACGTCATTCATGAAAATCACAACTCCAGTCACGTACCTTAGGGTATATCAAACTGGGGCATCAGTACCGTATAATCAGGTGACTCTGAAAGGTATATCGATGCACCCAAGCTGGAGCGACCTGAGCCTTTAACCTATTGTGAGCCACATAGTCACATGTCCCGATTGCTAACGTACTACTAGTACGTGGTCGGTCCCCTCGTGGGATGCCAAACCATTTATGAAAGCTACAACTCTTAACTTGTACCCATAGGTATATCAAAGATGATCAAAGTACATCAGTTGTACTTCTTGGTCAAAACCAGTGCCTAAACGAGATCCTGCTCCGATATACTACAGTACTAGGAGGACAGACTACGTCTATGCTAGAAAAGAGGTGATCTAAGAGTGCCTTTGCTCAAGCATCACGCGCCACTTCTGATCTGGGGATTAAACTAGCTGCTTCATGCTTCAGAGAAGTGGGTTGAAGTTTTAGATTATCACCTATACGGTATATCAAACCAAGTCACCACGTACCGTCTGATTGAATATGCTCGAGAGGTATATATGTGTACTTGGGCAAGGGTAGCCAGATAAAAATGTATTGCATATAGTAAGCTTAGGGTCTAGAAACCTCCCCTATAGGTCACGACTCGAACTTATCGTGGGTGTTCCCAGGTTGTTTATTGAATGGGACCTTGTGAATGATGAATATATGTGAAAGATGAGATCAGAATGCATGTGAATAATGAGGTGAATGTATGTGAATGATGAGATCAGAATGTACGATTTTGTCTACAAGGATCAATCTTTTCTGTTTAACCTGATCACTAGGTGCACCAACCCAATAAAAAATCCATTTTAAACTTGACCCAGTCCATCTCGATCCAACGATCATTATGGGCTGAGCCATTTGAATCAAAATGAAATTCAAACTTTTTTCTAATTCGGATTTTTAACCTATTTTAAAAGAAGAAAAATGTTTTCTAAAAGAAAAATATTTTCCAGAAGAGAAATGCTTTCCAAAAGTAAAATTTTTTTCAGAAGAATAAGATTTTCCAAAAGGAAATACTTTCCCAAAAAAGTTTTCTAAAATAAAATGTTTTCCAAAAAAAAAAGAAAATGAAGTAAAATATTTTTCAAAAAAAAAAATTGATTTACAAAAAATCTATTTTTCTAAAAAAGGATAAAATGATTTGCCAAAAAAATCAAATTTGTTGAAAGTTGTTATTCAATGAAAATATTATTTGTCAATGATTTTCAATAATTCAATAAAATCATTTTTGTTTTTTAAATGATCATTGCATGAATGAATTGTTTAATGGATTGGTACACAAAATTTAATAGAATCTCAGGGTTCATTTAAAATGTTATTAAAGGGGGGTAACACTGGAATTCACTTTTGATAGGATTATAATTGTGCCCGAACTCAAGCGTCCATCATCTAACTAGGGTTGTAAATCCGGTCTGTTAGAACAAACGTCAATATCAAGTCAACAGTCAGAAATGGTCTCGAAATTTTTTAAAATTACACAGTTGTTCCCTGAAGATCATAGTACCTCAGTCCTACCGGTTGTAAGCAATATCTCGAGTCCATAGTCTGTAATCAAGCCAATGTGGGTACTTGTCTTGAGTTTTCATGAGTCATTTAGGTTAGCTCGAGTCCTTTTTTTTTTATCAATCCAGCAAGGTCATGTTTTCTTTAGATTGAGTCAACTCTTTTTACTGTTGAGTCAGGTTAATTTGTCAAGTTTATAGAGGTGTCCATCGTCCCATCTGAATAAATGAAATTTTTGAATACCTTGAGCTTATTAACGAATTAACTAATAATCTAATTTCAAGGATAGATTTCTCTCCTGAACGAGAAGATAAGGGTTGGGTTCAACTTTTAATAAAAAAAAACAAAGGTCATTGACCTTGGAACAGAAAATAATTCCTAAAGAGATTCAAGTAGAAACCATCCTATATCTAGAGGAACACAAGGGGATAATGAGTTTTCTCAAAAATTTCAAAAGACTTCTTCGCGTGGGCCTATGAGGATATGTTAGGTGCAAGCTCGGGTGTTATCTAACACGGATTAGATACTAGCTTAATAAAATGAGATCAAGGAAGATGTTCTCAAAATGGTAGAGCTCCCAGAATAGATTACCATTCTCAGACTAATGAAATAGTTGAAGCGGTATTGATATCTGATAATGGGTTGTACATCAAAGCTTAGGTTATTACTCTATGTTCAAAGTTCAGGATCCGACATCACAAATCATCCCCTTACGTTCTCAGCCTAATAGAATAGTTGAAGCAGCCAGTAAAAATCTCAAGACAATCATCGTGAAAATGTATCAATTACACATCATTGGCCAGAGAAGTTACCATTTGTGCTATGGACATATTACACTTCAATACAGTTTTCCACTAAAGTCACTCTAGTGTATGATATGGAAGTAATCTTACCGGTTAAAATGGAAATCCCGTATCTTAAGGTCTTCAAAGAAAGTCAATTGTTAGAAACAGATTGAGTTCGCTAATGGTATGAAGAATTAAACTTGATTGAAGAAAAACAACTTAGAGTTTTGTACCACGTGCAGACTTATCAGAGAAGAGTCACCCGCACGAAGGTCAAAGTTCACCACTTACAAGCCAAGGATTTAACCATCAGACTTCGAAGAAAATTGACCACCCCTCCTCGACTATAGGAAGAAGTCTAAACTTAATTGGAGAGATTCATCCATTAGCAAGGAAACACTACTTTGGAAAACCATCAGATTTTAAAGAGAATCGAATACTTATCTTTGACCCTAGAGGGAAGTTCAAACCAAATTGGGGAGGTTCGTTCATCATCAAGGAAATATTACCAGGAATAGCTGTCAGACTTTAAGATCATGATGGAATCAAATTACCAGAACCAACCAACCTTGACCAAATCAAACGGTACTACATTTAAGGAGGCCATCTTTGGCCAAATCAATTCTCCTATTACCCAGTTCAATATATCATTTCTCAAACTCTTTGCAGTCTTTTAAAAAAAAATTATACCTTTTTTTTTTCCAGCCTGGTCACCTAACCTAGGGAAGGGAGGATTCGAACTACGTTTTGGTCTGATCCCAAAATTCTGGGGTACGTAGGCAACTTGAGAAGTTACTTCAGGCCCAACCAGATCAAAATAAAAAAAAATCTATTTCCCCACACAAAAAAATTCAAAAAAAAAATTTAAAAGAAAAAAAGAAATATCTTCAAAATGGGGAAGAAAATTCAAAGTAAAATAAAAGAAATGCCACACAAGGGGCATTCGGGTTTTTGAGCCTTAAAATCCCTTTTCTTTTTATGTCCAGTCCTAAGCCTACCTAGAAAATTCCTCCTAGGTATTGTGCGAAAAAGTCAAGGAAGATAACAAAGCTTGATCAGACAGTAACTCCAGAATTTCACAATGGAAAAAATGGCCTGCTAGGTTGAAAACCCCAAAAGGACGACTTAGGCAAAAATTAAGGCAAGCTCGCAAGGTTGAAAAATTGAAAGGACGACCTTGGCAACAATCAGAGCAAAGAAAAGAGAAAAAATTATAAGTTCGCTAAATCGAAAACCTGAAAAGGCGATCTAGGCAAAAGCTAGAGCATGCTCGCTAGATTGAAAACTTGAAAAGACAATCTAGAGAAAAATTAAGACAACAAAAAAAATAAAAGAAAATCTCCGTTGAGTTGAGAAGTTGAAAAGGCGGTCCGAGCTGAAACATCAGAAGTCTGAATGATTAAGTTTCAATACACAGTTTGAACCAAATATAGACTCAGTGGATACAAGTATCTCGTTTATGATTGATCTGAAGAGTTTCAAGTCCCTAAGCGAACCGATTTTGTTTTCTTGAGCCTGACTCAAAATCTTCTATAAAATTAATTAAAATTAAAAGTTGGATCTTTATTGCGTTTGTCGTAATCAAATATTTCAAACCTTCATACAAAGGGGCATTTTCTTTTTCCTCTAAATATGTAGTTTTCCCCTTATACTAGGGGCATTTTTTTGCATGATGTATTCAATTATCTCCAATGCCATATTTATTGTCAAACTAGGGGCATTTTGTTTTTGAGCAATGTTAATCCTAAAAGATAATGGGAACTCCAAACTTAAGGTTACCCTCTTGATAACAGTTTTTCGAAAAACCCTTAAGGTTCAAAAGAAATAAAAACTCAGGTTTTAAATTGCTAGAACTTTTGGATAAAACCCTTGAGGGTCAAACAAAAACGTTCTTGATATCATATTTTGGTTTTTGCCCAGAGAATAACTTATTTACTTAGAGTAGGAGATATGACATTCTTTCGTTCCCAGATTCTTTTCCAGATCCATTCATTCTTGGATTCGATCATTTTCTTCCAGATTCATTATCTTCTAGACTTATTCATTCATTTCTCGATTCAATCGTTATTCTCCAGATTCATTTTAATCATTCTTCTCCAGATTAATTCTTTCTTTCTCAAAATTCATTCATTTCTCAGCCAGTTTTGCACAGTTGCCGCCAAGGGTTATCTTGGATTTTGCTCAGATGTCGCTAAGGGTTATCTTGGATTTTGCTCAGTTACCGTCAAGGGTTATCTTGGATTTTGCTCAGATGCCGCCAAGGGTTATCTTGGATTTTGTTCAGTTTTCTCCAAGGGTTATCTTGGATTTTGCTTAGATCTGCCAAGGGTAATCTTGGATTTTACTTAGTTTCCGCCAAGGGTTATCTTGGATTTTACTCAGATGCCACCAAGGGTTATCTTGGATTTTGCTCAGTTGTTGCCAATGGTTATCTTGGATTTTGCTCAGATGTCGCTAAAGGTTAACTTGGATTTTGCTCAGTTGCCACCAAGGTTATCTTGAATTTTGCTTAGTTGCCGCCAAGGGTTAACTTGGATTTTGCTCAGATGCCGTCGAGGACTTTCTCAGAATTATGCTCAGATACCGCCAAGGTTTTTCTCGGAATTATGCTCAATTTTTACTCAATTTCACACAGTACACACACTCACACTTACATTTTTTTTAGTCAAGGAGAATTCTTTAAAATTTAAGGATCTGACACTGTCAGTGAGAGCTCTCGCTCAAGGACCTGACAACCTTTTAGTTCGGGGAGAGTTTTACCTTCAAGGATTCGAACACCCTGACTAATTGATAAATCAGGCTGCAAAATGAACTATCACTAGCTTTGGCATTCGGATATCGCACTATCTACCAAAATAGATTTTCTATCTAGTTTGCTTCAACCCTCTGCCAAAGAGGGGTATCTGTAGACACCCCATTCTTGCATCCGCCTGATTAATCAACTCGTCAACCCGATTGCAACGGTTTCCAATGATGGATGATTATTCCAATGCTTTATTTGTTACTAGATATATTTCAAAAATCCGGATGAGGTATCTTGAACTGACAAAACTATAGAAACCACGCTACGCTAGGAAAATATGACCCCAGAAACGTAGAAATCATCATTTTGCAAACAAAAAGAAGCTTCACGATAAAAATCACTAAAAAATAATCAAATTACCAAAATACCCCTAACTTTAAAACATCCTTAGAGCCTACGTTATGCATAGGTTCAAATACATAAAATAACAAATCGAAATCAAATAAACCATTTCGCCAATTTTAACAGAATTCGACAAAATTACGAAAATGTCCCTCATGAAGTTCACGACCATTTCGCACAAACAATTTCATAAATAACACAAACCAATATTCCCATTGAATTCCTTACAAAAAAATTGATTCTAAAACATCCTAGAACATCAAAAATTGACTTGAAACGTAAAAGTTCTCTTCAAGGACAAAACGATAATTTTCTAATTTTAATAATTAAAATTTTTGAAATTAATAAATAAAACATTAAATAATATAAAGTCAAACATTAATAAAATTAATTTAAAAATTTTGAATCAAAAAATCGATCAATCAAACTCTTAGGCAAAATTGTTGTGGTTGCCAAGATATTTATTCAAGGACCCCTCCATCTAGGGGCCCATAGAATTAAAAATATAAAAAAAGGGGTTCTCCAAAAAAAATTAAAATCAATCAAATAAGACTAAATTCAATCTTAAAGTCAATCAAGTAAGACTAAAGTCAAGATCTTAAAGTCACTCAAGTAAGACTAAAGTCAAGATATTAAAAGTCAACCAAGTAAGACCAAAGTCAAAATCTTAAAGTCAATCAAATGAGATTAAAAGTCAAAACTCTAATAGAGTTTTAATTAAATAATAATTCTAAGCAATCCTAATTAAATAATAACTCTATTTAATCGAATTCGAACTAAATAATAACTCTATTTAATAGAATTCTAATTAAATAATAACTCTTTCTAAGAGAATTCTAATTAAAAAATAATTCTCTCTAAAAGAATTATAATTAAACCTTAACTCTATCTAAAAGGTACTTAAAAAAATTAATAAATATGGGTCCTTACAACTTGTTTTCGTATCCAAGAATAAACCCTAAGAGAAGTAAGTCAAAAAGCTTCCCTAGCCTCCTAAAAATCCTAATTTTGAAGCCCTAACTCCTTACCTAACACCCATACTTTAATTTTAACTTGAAAAATACCTAGAAGCTCTTCAAAAACACCCAGAAATCCATGAACAAAGTCGAAGAATCCAGATCTAGGAAAGAGATACCTTGTCTAGGAGATCAGAAATCAGATCTAGAGACAGAACGAAGTGAGGAGTATTGTACAAGGAGTTACTCTATCAGATCTGAGGGAACAAGACCGTTGTCTTTAGAAAGGAATCTATTTCTTATTACTTTTTTTTAATTACTTAGGTTTTTCAGCAATGTAATTTATTTATAAATTAGTAGAGATCGGTGTTTGTCGGGCGGGGTTGGTGCCTAACACCTTCCAACCCCGTAACGTAATCCACGGACCCATTTTTTTTTCTTTCGTAGATTAGTAGTATTTGCCTTTTTAGAGTCAGTATTCGGTTCCTAGACAGTAAAACTAGGTGGCGACTTCCAAACCTCAAAGGTCAAAAGCGGATCCACGCATCCCGCGAATCGAAGGCACTTTCACCTGGCTCCAGGGGAAGCGAAGGAAGTATTGAGAGAGATCCACGAGGACAACTATTGAAACCCTTTAGGAGGGAGAACGTTAGCACATAAGGTGCTCTCTCAAGGGTACTTCTGGCCCTACTTGCAGAAAGATGTAGCCTTGTACGTCAAGCATTGTGATAGTTTCTAAAGGCATGCGAAGATAATTCGACAACCAGTAGTACAACTTCACTCCCTCATTAGCTCGTGGCCCTACGCCCAGTGGAGGATCGACTTAGTGGGTTTGTTGTCAATAGCTCCAGGCAATCTTACTTTCTTGCTGGTGGCAACAGATTACTTCATTAAGTGGGTAGAAGCACTCCCTTTGGCCAGAATTCGACAACAAGAAGTCCAAAAATTCTTTTGGGAGAATATAATCTACAGATTCGTATTACCTCACACTATAGTTTTCGATAACGGAAGGCAGTTTACAGGGTAGCAAATAAGGGAGCTTTGCAGTGAGTATGGTATAAAGCAGGTGCTTTCTATTCCCCAATACCCCCAGGGTAATGGGCAAGCCAAAGCTACGAGTAAGGTGTTACTAGACATTTTGATGAAGAGGTTAGGGGCAGCCAAGGGCAGGTGGTCGTTAGTATTGCATGGGATCATATGGGCTTACAAGACAACTGTTAGAACATCCACGGGAGTATCCCCATTTGCCATGGCTTATGGAATAGAAGAAGTAATCCTTACAGAGAATAACTTTCCTACTATGCGAACCAAAATATTGTAGTTTAAGAGAAATAGCCAACAGTTGCTTGTAAAGCTAGACCTGTTAGAAGGAAAGTGAGACGTAGCATTGGCCAGACTAGAGAATTACCACAAGAAGCTACAATGCTATTTCAGTAAAAAGGTTCATCCTCAACAGTTTCAGGAAGGCGACTTAGCGCTGTGGTGAGTGTTCTAGAACACAGAAGAACCTAACAGTATCAAGCTAGGAGCAAATTGGTAAGGGCCCTACAGAATGGCCAAAGTGGGCTAGAAAGGAGTATATTACCTACTCACCATGTCTGGTCAGGAGTTACCTAGACCATGGAATGCATGTAATTTGAAAATATATTATCAATAGACATTCTATCGTGTTTGTTTTTCGAGTGTGTTTGTAGGACTAAGCAAGAAAAGGGGATTTAGCCGGGATCCGAGCCTATGTGGGTCTCCTCTGCCTTGATTGGTAGAGTGAGATGGCTGGTTGGGGCCCAACTCTGACGCGAGTAACAATAGCCATGTAGATCCAGCTGGGGTCCGGACCTACGTGGGTTTTCTCTACCCTCAGTGGCAAAGTTAGAATTTGATCGGGGTCCAACTCTGTCATAAGTTTCAAGTATGATTCAGTGAAATCCAGTCAGGATTCGAGCTTACATAGGTCTTCTCTGCCTTCATTGGTACAGAGAGATGATTGGTTAGGACTCAGCTTGGGTATGATTAACAATAGCCGTGTGGATCCATCCGGGGTCCGGACCTACGTGGGTCTGTTCCGTCCTCGCGGGCAGAGTAGAAGCTGGTCGGGGTCCTACTCTACCATGAGTTCACTAGTCAAAAAGTTAGCTGGGTAATCATAGTTGAAAATGTAAGCAGAGTCAAAACCTTCTTCAAGGATAGTGACTCAGATAGTCGAATTCAAGAATAGTTCAGTTCTGAAAGTTTCGTAACTCAGAGTAAAAGTAGAATCAAAGCTTTCTTCAAAGACAATGACTCAAATAGTCGAATTCAGGATTACTTCGGTGCCAAACGTTTCGCATCTCAAAGTAAAAGTAGAGTCAGAGCCTTCTTCAAGGACAGTGACTCAGATAGTTGAATTCAGGATTAGTTTAGTACCAAACGTTTCATAACTCAGAGTAAAAGTAGAGTCAGAGCCTTTTTCAAGGATAGTGACTCAGATAGCCTAATTCAGGATTAGTTCAGTGCAGAATGTTTTATAGCTCAAAATAACAACAAAGTCAGAGCCTTCTTCAAAGACAGTGGCTCGAGAACCATTTGTAACGTTAGCTCGAAAAGGTTCCACCAAAAGTAAAACTTATTTTGGGTAGAACCTGGGGGGAAGTAAAAAGAAAAAAGTATGCTTGAGTAGTTTACAATGTGTGTAAAACAATTAGCAGTGTGTAAGTGCTTGAGCAGTTTACAGCATCGATTTACAGCATGTGCAGAAAAATTAGAAGAATGTAAATGCTTGAGTAGTTTACAGTGTGTCCAGAACAATTAGCAGTGTGTAAGTACTTGAGCAGTTTATAGCATCAGTTTACAGTATTTGTAGAACAATTAGTAGCGTGTAAGTGCTTGAGCATTTTATAGTGTGTGCAAAATAGTTAGCAGTGTATAAGTGTTTTAGTAGTTTACAGCATTAATTTATAGTTAGCAGAATAGTTAGCACCGTGTAAGTGCTTGAATTATTTACAATGTGTGCAGAACAGTTAGCAGTGTGTAAGTGCTTGAGCAGTTTACAGCATAGTTGGTAGTATGTAAGTATGATGGAGCAGTGGGCAGTCAGAGAGAGCAGTGTATGCTTGAGCGGTTTTGCAACTCAATGGGCTAATTGCTAAGGCAAAACGATAAGGAGTCTCTTAACGGCTCAGTATATGTAGGGGTTATTTCAACCAGCATGCGTATAAGCAGTGTGATCAGTAGAAAGAGATTGCAAAAGTGATAGTAAGTAATTTTCCATTAATAGTTCAAAAAGGAGTACCAAGGAGAGATCCTGGAGGAAGGGATAAGTATAGAGAACATAAGTACAACAGTAGAGAACAAGTTATTATTCAAAAGATGGCTGAGTAGTGGAAGCATGAGGATTGATCCAAGAAGCAGCAGCAGTAGAAGGATCTACTTCAGCAGTAGTATGATCAACGACTCCATCTTGATCCATATCGATAACAGGGGTGGGTCAATAGGTTGAGCCAAGGAACCCGCTGCTTGAGCAAGGTTCAATTCTAGGGTAGCACCATCCTCCATGAGATCACCGGGGGCTCAAGTGAGGATGGCGATGGGATTTCCTTTTTAGTCCAGTTGGAAGGGGGGAACATGCCCATAGTATCCAGTCCAAGGAGCATCTTGGGTTGGTGATACTACGGGAGCAACAACCAGGTCCTCCTCATCATCCCTGTCTACCTCTTCATCCTCATATTGGAGTCGAACAACCTTGAAGCCTTCATAGTAAGCCTTCGCATAAGACTCCTCCACTAGTTGGGAATATTGGGCCTACAGTTGCCCCAATAGTTTCTTAGTCTCGGCCTCTTTGGTCTGAACGGCCTTGGTTGAATCAGCACTTGTTCTTAAGAAGTTCAATTTGAGTTCTTACTGCTGGACCTTTTCCTAGAGCTGTGCTAGCTCTGCATCTTTCCGCTGTACTATCTCCTTGTAATTGGCCAGCTCTAGTTATAGAAGACCCTGGAGATCTATCAACTTCTTATTGGATGTCGCAAAATCTAAGTTGGCTTTGGGAAATTGGGCTAGGTTAGCATCCATCTCCTCTCTAGCTTCCTGGGAAAATTGGCTAGAAAAGGCCACCTTAGCCTGGAGCACAGTTATTTTCTCATCTTGTTCTTTGACTAGGGAGGCTGCCCGATTTTTAGCCTCATGCCACTTCAGGAAGGCCACAGTTCCGTACACGTGAGCCTACGAAAAAAGAAGCAGAATGTTAGTGCATAGATATAAGAAAACAGTACAGCAGGATAGTAAGAACAGTAGTTACCTGATAAAAGCCGTGGACGAAGCGACCGAAGCCCAGGTTAATGTTAATCCGGTCAGCAACATCCCAGTCCATAGGAGAAATGGACTGGGAGAGCAGTGAAGTAGCAGTTACAGGGTTCTCAATCCCGCAACCTTTATTGTGGACGTGACAAAGGGGACGAAAGAGGTTGCCTTTGTTCCCGTCCCGAATATAGGCTCCATGGCCCATCCAAGCAAAGACAGCCTCTTTCAGAAGGGTCTTGCGCAGTAGGGGGCCCCACCCTCAGACCCCTCAGAAGGGGAAGGGCTCCTCAGACTCTTCTTGACCAGCCGACGCCTTTTTCATGGTCGAAGAGGAAAAACAGGGCTGTCCTTCCTGATGGTGGCAAAACTCTGCCCAGCCTCTACCTGAGTTTCCTCAGAAAAACCTACAAAAATAGCAACAACACCAGTAGTAGCCCCGGCAATAGCCGCAGTATAGGTAGAAGCAAAGACTAGAGCAAGAGTAATAGACTCCCCAAGTGACACAGCCTTCCCAAAAAGGCTAGTACCATAGGAGAAGTGGCTTCTCTTCTTCCTTCGCACCTCAGTTGGGACAGGTGGTGGAGTAGCCATAGTAGCAGTAGAAAGAGGGATCTCTAAGAAGTCGATGTTCATGACGCCAAAGGGCCTAAGCAGAACCTTAGAAGTAGAACCGTGCCACTCAGAATGAGTCAAGCGACCCGAACCCTGTACGCTGGAGGGAGGAGCCCAATTACTGGGATCCTTTCGTCATGGAGCTGATGAAAGTGGATCAAGACCCTTCACGATACGACTAAAAGGAGCTCGTCGTGCAAGTGGCCGAGCGACGTCACCTAGAAGATCTTCCACCACCACCCTCTCCACAGCCCTGGTTTGAAGGTCCACTACCTCTAGCCTACGACTTTTGGATGCTTTGCGCTGTATCTTCCTAGCCTCCGTAGACACCAAAGAAGAAGAATCTGTAGAAATAACAAGAGAGCTGTTAAGAAAAGTAAAAAGTAGATGGGTAAAGTTTAGAGCGGAATGTCCCAAGATAGTATTACTCTGGAAGACATGGGGGACTCTAAATCCATCGTGAGGAGTGTCAAGAGAAAATTTCCAGTCTCCAAAAATATAGACGGGGTTTTTATGCCACCTTTTATCAAAACTTGGGAGAGAGGGGGTCAGAACTATTACTATACTCTTGGAGGATAGCGAGTAGAATCTCAACCAATTGGGAATCACCTTCAGGTTGTATCGGGAGAGGAAGTCGTTGAGGGTGACACAAATTTTCTCCATAGCCTCCACCAGGCGGTAGAAGTTCAGGGACATTTGTCCAGGGGACCGGTTTGTCTTACTCAATACCTCTCTAAGAAAAGTAGAGAGAGGGAAGCTAAGGCCGACCTTGATTTGGTTGGGATAGACAAAGATTTCTCCTTGACAATAGTCGTTAGGAGTATCAAAGTCACTGCTAACTCGAAGGTGCACCTGAAAGCGCCCTCGATCCGCGGGGTGCACGGATCCGCTTTTGACCCTTGAGGTTTGGGAGTCGCCACCTAGTTATTGTGGTCTAGGAACCAAACTGACTCTAACATGGATAACAAGAACTAATCTACCATAAAAAATCTGAATTCGGGGATCTTGTTACGGGGTTGGAAGGTGTTAGGCACCAACCCCGCCCGGCCAAAGCCGGTCTCTACAAACTTCCCAAATATATCACATTGCTAAAAAACCTAGATAAAAATAAAAATAAAAAATTTCATACCTTTCCGATAGCAAGGATTTTGCTCCCTCAGATCTGGCAAAAAGAGCTCCTTGTACTGTACTCCCTTGCTTCATTCTGTCTCCGGATTTGACTTCGGATCTCCTAGATTAAGGTATCTCCTTGTTTCTGAATCTGAACTCTTCAAGTTTGTTGCGGATTAGGGGTGTTTTTGGAGGGATTTTAGGTGTTTTCTAGACTAAAATTGAAGGGGGGATATTAGGTAAGGAGTTGGGGCTCCAAAACTAGGGTTTATGGGGGGTTAGGGGAGCTTCTAGACCTACTTCTCTTAGGGTTTTTTCTTTGATACGAAAATAGGGTGTGAGCACCTCTATTTATAGATGTTTTTAGGGGTTGATTTGGATAGAGTTAGTGTTTAATTAGAGATCTTTTAATTAGAGTTGTGTTTTAGTTAGACTTATTTTAGGTAGAATTGTGTTTTAATTAGAATTGTTTTAGGTAGAATTGTTTTTAAGTTAGAACTGTTTTAGGTAGAATTGTTTTTAAGTTAGAACTCTATTAGATGGAGTTATTATTTAATTAGAATTCTATTATGACTTTTGGTCATATTTGATTGACTTTTAATGTTTTGACTTTAGTCTTAATTGATTGACTTTTAATATTTTGACTTCAGTCTCGCTTAATTGACTTTAATTTTATCTTTAGTCTCACTTGATTGACTTTAATACTTTGACTACAGTCTTGCTTGATTGACTTTAAATTTTTGGAGAACCCCCCTCTAAAATATCTTTAATTCTTTGGACCCCCAAATGGAGGAATACTTAAAGAAATATCTCACGAACCCTCAACAATTTTGCCTAAGAGTCCGATTAATCGATTTTTTAGGTTCAAAATTTTAAATTAATTTCATTAATGTTTCACTTTAATTATTTAATATTTTATTTATTAATTTCAAATTTTTTAATTATGAAAATTGTGAAATTACCGTTTTGCCCCTAGAGAGGACTTTTCACGTTTTAAGTCAGTTTTTAATGTTCTAGGATGTTTTAGAATCGATTTTTCATAAGGAATTCAATGGAAATATTATTTTGTGTTATTTATGAAATTTTTTGTGTGAAATGGTCATGAACTTTATGAGGGGCATTTTCGTAATTTTGTCAAATTCTGTAAAAATTGGCGAAATGATTTATTTGGTTTCGGATTGTTGTTTTATGTGTTTGAATGAGTTTTCCTAAGCGTAACATAGGCTCTAGGGTTGTTTTGAGGTTAGGGGTATTTTGGTAATTTGACAGTTTTTAGTGATTTTTATCATGAAGCTTCTTTTTGATTTGCAAGATGATGATTTCTATGTTTCTGTGGTCGTATTTACCTAGCGTAGCGTGGTTTCTAAGTTTTGTCAGTTCGTGATACCTCATCCGGATTTCTGAAACATATCTGGTAACAAAATAAAGCAATGGAATACACATCCATCATTGGGAATCATTGCAACCGGGTTGACGAGTTGATTAATCAGGCGGATGCAAAAATTGGGTGTCTACAGATGCCCCTCTTTGGCAGAGGGTTGAAGCAAACTAGATAGCAAATCTATTTTGGTAGATAGTGCGATATCTGAATGCCAAAGCTAATGACAGTTCATTTTGCAGCCTGATTTAGCAATTCGTCGGTGTTCGGATCCTTGAGGGTAAAGCTCTGCCCGAATTAAAAGGTTGTCAGATCCTTGAGTGTGAGCTCTCACTGACAGTGTCAGATCCTCGAATTTTAGAAAATTCTCCCTGATTAATGTAAAAGTGCACGTGTGTGCAATGGTGTGATGCTTACTGAGTAAAAATGTGTCAGGTCCTAGAGATCTTCTCTCACTGATAATAATGATTCAAAATTTAGATGCACTTATGCAATGAAAACAATCATGGCAAGGTTTAACAATGTGGTAATTGGAGTCATAACATTGTAAGAACTTCATTAAATCCTATTTGAAATTCTTTTTTAGAGTTCGAAAAAATGAGTTTCATTTATCGAATTCGAACCTATTGTAACCACGCTTCTCGGGCTAAATGACTTAAATAATCTTATTAATTCAATATGATTCAAACAAAGCTAGAGTCTCGTTTCTCAGACTCCGACTAAGGTTTAGAGGAATTTAAACAATCCTATTAAAATTGGAGTTTCGCTTCTCGCACTCGAACCTAGTTTTGTGGGCACTTCAAAAAACCTACTGTAGACACCCCATTTTTGCATCCGCCTGATTAATCAACTCGTCAACCCGATCGCAAGGATTCCCAATGATGGATGTGTATTCCATTGCTTTACTTTGTTACCAGATGTGTTTCAGAAATCCGAATGAGGTATCTCGAATTGACAAAACCTTAGAAACCACGCTACGCTAGGAAAATACGACCCCCAGAAACATAGAAATCATCATCTTGTAGACCAAAAAGAAGCTTCACGATAAAAATCACTAAAAATGATTAAATTACCAAAATACCCCTAACCTCAAAAAGACCCTAGAGCCTACGTTACGCTTAGGAAACTCTCTCAAACGCATAAAATGACAAATCGGAACCAAATAAATCATTTCACCAATTTTAACAGAATTTGACAAAATTACGAAAATGCCCCTCATAAAGTTCACAACCATTTCACACAAAAAATTTCATAAATAACAAAAACTAATATTTCCATTGAATTCCTTACGAAAACCCGATTCTAAAACATCCTAGAACATTAAAAACCGACTTGAAACGTGAAAAGTCCTCTCCGAGGGCAAAACGGTAATTTCACAATTTTCATAATTAAAAAATTCGAAATTAATAAATAAAACATTAAATAATTAAAGTAAAACATTAATGAAATTAATTTAAAATTTTGAACCTAAAAAATCGATTAATCGGACTCTCAGGCAAAATTGTTGAGGGTTCGTGGGATATTTCTTTAAGGACCCCTCCATTTGGGGGTCCAAAGAATTAAAGATATTTTAGAGGGGGGTTCTCCAAAAATTAAAAGTAAATCAAGCAAGACTAAGGTCAAGGTATTAAAGTCAATCAAGTGAGACTGAAGTCAAAATTAAAGTCAATTAAGCAAGACTAAAGTCAAGATATTAAAAGTCAATCAATTAAGACTAAAGTCAAAACATTAAAAGTCAATCAAATAAGACCAAAAGTCATAATAGAATTATAATTGATTAATAACTCTATCTAATAGAGTTCTAACTTAAAAATAATTCCACCTAAAACAATTCTAATTAAAACACAATTCTACCTAAAACAAGTCAAATTAAAACACAACTCTAATTAAAAGATTTCTAATTAAACACTAACTCTATCCAAATCAACCCCTAAAAACATCTATAAATAGAGGTGCTCACACCCTATTTTCGTATCAAATAATAAACCCTAAGAGAAGTAGGTCTAGAAGCTCCCCTAGCCCCCTATAAATCCTTGTTTTGGAGCCCCAACTCCTTACCTAACATCCCCTTTTCAATTTTAGTCTAGAAAACGCCTAAAAGCCCTCCAAAAACACCCCCAAATCCGCAATAAACTTGAAGAGTTCAGATCCAAAAGCAAGGAGATACCTCGGTCTAGGAGATCCGAAGTCAAATCCGGAGACAGAACGAAGCAAGGGAGCACGGTACAAGGAGCTCTTTTTGTCAGATCTGAGGGAACAAAGTCCTTGCTATCGGAAAGGTAAATTTTTATTTTTATTTATTTTTATCTAGGTTTTAGCAATGTAATTTACTTGGGAATTTAGTAGAGACCGACTTTGGCCGGGCAGGGTTGGTGCCTAACACCTTCCAATCCCGTAACATGATCCCCGAATTCAGTTTTTTTGGTTTTATATTAGTTTTTATCCGTTTAGAGTCATTGATCGGTTCCTAGACCATAATAACTAGGTGGCGACTCCCAAACCTCAAGGGTCAAAAGCGGATCCGCGCACCCCGCGGATCGAGGGCGCTTTCACCTACTCATTCTATGATTCAAAAAGTTGGAGTCTCGTTTCTCGGACTCGCACTTAGGTTTGTAAGCACTTCCAAAAGCCTACTCATTCTATGATTCAAAAAGTTGGAGTCTCGTTTCTTGGGCTCGAACTTAGGTTTATAGGCACTTCGAAAAGCCTATTCATTCTATGATTCAAATAGTTGGAGTCTCGTTTCTCAGACTCGAACTTAGGTTTGTAGGCACTTCAAAAAGCCTATTCATTCTATGATTCAAAAAGTTGGAGTCTCATTTCTCGGACTTGAACTTAGGTTTGTAGGCACTTCAAAAAGCCTATTCATTCTATGATTCAAAAAGTTGGAGTTTCGTTTCTCGAACTCGAACTTGGGTTTATAGGCACTTCAAAAAGCCTATTCATTCTATGATTCAAAAAGTTAGAGTTTCGTTTCTCGGACCCAAACTTAGGTTTATAGGCACTTCAAAAAGCCTATTCATTCTATGATTCAAAAAGTTGGGGTCTCGTTTCTCGGACTCAAACTTAGGTTTATAGGCACTTCAAAAAGCCTATTCATCTAGGATTCAAAAAGTTGGAGTCTCATTTCTCGGACTTGAACTTATGTTTATAGGCACTTCAACAAGCCTACTCATTCTATGATTCAAAAATTTGGAGTCTCGTTTCTCGGACTCGAACTTAGGTTTATAGGCACTTCAACAAGCCCATTCATTCTATGATTCAAAAAGGTTGAGTCTCGTTTCTCGGACTCGAACTTACTAAGCCACGTTTCTCGGGCTTAGATTTATAGGAACTTAAACAATCCTATTAATTCATTTTATGATTCAAAATCGAGTTCAAAGTTTGAAAGATCAAGCCTTTATTGGCTTATCATGCATCTAGATTCATAATTATCATTGGGCTTCACCGGACTTTTAAGCTTTTGTAAGATTTTCTTTTTATCATGTGATTAAGAACAAAAACTTTGGAATTAAATGACCTTCAAAAATGCCCCTAGTTTCAAGGTTGGCTTTAACTGAGACTTGATTACGAGACTGATGGAATGGATTACGCTTGGACTCTAATGTATGACAGATAGAAGCACTGACATTCTCTTAAATTTAAGACTCTTAAGATTATCATATGTGCAATAAGGAATTCGAACATTTTCTTTTTAAGTATCTTTTGAAAAATGCTTGAACTGGACTTAAAAAATCTTGATAAATATTAGAATAAAAGATCTTCCTCTTCAAAGTGGTTGATGATTCTACATCTTCCATTAGCGAACACTTGAACAAGTAAACATACTTTTGAAGATCCTACAATGTTCAAGATGACTTCTGATTTTTTTCGACTTCAATATTATCTTTGTCGGATGTGAGCTCTTGGCTAAAAGACAAATATCGTGGCTTGAATGGTTCTGCAGTTTTTGCACAAGCTTCCTTCTGAATTTTTCTTCTTGACGGGACCTTTCCTCCCATTTGATGATGCTCTAATTTTCTCCTAGATCGCCTCTTCAGGTTTTCAATCTAGCGGACTTTATTTTTCTTTTTCTGATGATGCCTTGATTTTTGCCTAGGTCATTTTTTCAGGTTTTCAACCTAGCAGGCTTTCTTTTTTATGGTTATGCCCTAAATTTTGCCTAAGTTGCCCTTTCAGGTTTTCAACTTAGCGGGCTTCTTTTTTTTTCTTGATGATCTTATATAACCAACTAGACAACTTCTCAGTTCTTTGCACCTTAACCTAGTCAATTAGCATTCAGGAGGACTTAATAGGTGGGCTTAGGATATGGTTTAGAAAGAAAAGATATAAGGCTCAACTTCCCAAAATGCCCCTAGTTTGATATTCTCTTTTTTTCTGTCAATTATTTTGATTTTTTTTCTAAATGCCCCTAGTTTGGCATTCTTTTCTTTTTATCAACTCTTTTGATTCTTTTTTTATAATGCCCCTAGTTTGACATTCTTTTCTTTTAAACCTTTCAATAGGGGATTTTCCTTTTGGATAATACTTTCCTTAAGAGAATATATTTTTTTTCATGACCGGGCCTGAAGTAACTTCTCAGGTTGCCTACGTACCCCAAATATTTCTTTTTTCTTTTGGGATCAGGTCAAAACGTAGTTCATAATAAGATTCCCTCCCAAGGTTGGTTAGCATAGTTTAGAAAGAAGAGGCTATTGATTTTTTTTTTAGGCTGCGAGGGGCTAAAGACGGTTATCTTTTCTTGGTAAGACAGGAAAATAGTTCGACCAATGAAGGCCTCCTTTTGTGAAATACTACTTGATTTGGCCAAGGTTTTAGGAACTTGATATCTTCATTGCTCTATCGAGTAAGGTCTTCTTTTGAGAATGAGTCTTCAATCTTCTTCTGAGAATGAATAATTTTCAGTCTTTTTTTTATAAAGAGAAATCTTTAGTCTTCTTTTACAAAGTTGAGTGTGATTGCCTTCTTTGTATTTGAAGTTGACCTGTTCAACATTTTCCAAACTTAAAAAAAAAACTTATATTCTTTTGCGAATGAGAACTCTTCTTTCTTTTGAGTGAGAAACATGGTAGATCCACTTGTAAGTCTTAGCATTTTTGTTGATGCTTTCAGCTATATCATCTTTGACCGATAATCTTTGACTTTGAAATCACTCTTGACTTGATCTATGTTTTTGTGTAATTCATCCATATATCCTTATGAGATCATGCAAGAAATATTGTTGAATTTCTCAAGTAAGTTTACTATTCTGTCATGTTTTCTTGAGGATAATGTATCACCAATTTGCACTTCTTGAGTGTACTCTTTAATTCCAATATTTATTAAGTTCAGTTAGTGAGCTTTAAGTCATTTCTTATGTTAGATATTATGCTCAAATCATTATTACACGCATGATAATCAAAAGCTTCTATATTTTATTGGAATTGAAAAACATAGATTGATAAACTCGACTACTAGATTTAAAGACTGACAAAAACTGGATTGAAACTCAAAGAAAACTCAGGGACAATTATCTATAAAGAGAGAAGGTCCTTCTAGGTGGATGGACTACTTGGACTTAACATTGATACTTTGACTAGATGACTCTTTTGACGGATCCAAAATAACACAGATAAGGGTTTAGAACATTTAGGGGCACCTAAGATTAATCATTGATTCTGAAGGTTTCACTCTTAACCACATGATTAAAGTTTTGACATAAAATAGTCCAAGTCTGACGGAAAATCGAATCCAAATGCACCATAAGTCTATAGTGACCAAGAAAGTGAGAAAGGTTAGATGCGGGTCTACCCCTGATTGGGATTGAACCTTTGATCAGATAAATTAATTTGATCTTAAAATTGAATCTTTCTAGATAAAGTGGTCTGGATCTTTAAAAGTGAAACCAATTAGTCCAACTGATTAGGTATTGATCAGTTTGATCCATTTGTCCATTGGGTCAACTGGTTTAAGTGGTTCAAATTAATCGGTACATTTCACCGATTGGGTCGGACCGATATTGCGGGTTTTGTTTGATTATTCTGGATCGATCTGCCTACCTACCTGTTGGCTGGATTGAATAAAGCAACCCGGGAACACCCATAGTCAATTCGGGTCGTACCTATAGGAAGGCTTCTAGACTCTAGGTTTACTACGTGCAATGCATTTTTATCTAGCCACCCTTGCCCAAGCACACCTATATACCTCTCGATACGTGGTGACTTGGTTTGATATACCGTATAGGTGATAATCTAAAACCTCAACTCACTTCTCTGAAGCCAAAAATAGCCAGTTTGATCTCCAGTTGAGAGGTGGCGCACAATGCTGAGCAAGGGCCCACTTAAATACCTCTCGTCTAGAATAGACGTAGTCTATCCCCCTCTTACAGTAGGGTACATCAGGGCAAGATCTTGCTTAGGCACCGGTTTTGACCAAGAAGTGCAATTGATATACTTGGATTATCTTTTATATACCTATGGGTACGAGTCAAGAGTTGTAGCTTTCATAAATGGTTTGGCATCCCACGAGGGGACCGACCACGTACTAGTACTACGTTGGCAATCGGGACATGTGACTGTGTGGCTTACAATAGGTTAAAGGCTCAGGTCACTCCAGCCTGGGTGCATCAACATACTTCTCAGAATCACCTAATCAGATGGTATTGATGCCCCCAGTTTGATATACCCTAAGGTACGTGACTGGAGTTGTGGGTTTCATGAATGACGTCGCATCTCCGAAGAGACCGGGCCACGCACTAGTGCCACGTTGGCTAAATGGGACCTGTAAGTGAGTAAAACAGCAAACGTGCATGTGGTGTGTGCAAAACAGGGTGGGGTGTGCCCGGGACCTTTTTCAAACAAATGGGCCCATGGATCCAATCAAACCAATCATACATTTAATCAAAACCAAAATCATTCAAATCATATGAATATTCAATTAAGATCACATTATTCCCATCACATAAGCACATTAACATTACGATCAACATCAATCATGTATTTCAAGCAAGATCATGGTAAATTAATCAATAAATATGGCATATGATAATGATCAAACAAACATTGCAATAGGCATAATTTTTATAATTTTTAAGGTCCAATCAATGATCACTTTTGGGTGATCCAAAATAAATCGAGATTCCAATAGGTGTTACATTGATGATAGAATGACAATGGTTGAGATGAGCTCACTCTCAAGAACATTAATTGTGCCAACATTAGATAAATTCAGATTTTCTGTGATTTAGGAAAATACAATCTGAACTTGCATCGCTGATATCTAAGGCTCCCAATAACGAAATCGAGTGAACTTAAGTTCTAAATTAATCTACTCGATGAGATCTACATTTTATTAATAGGTGTCCAAACTTAGTTCTCACCAGAATGTTCTGTAAAAACGTTTTAACGTTGCTGTCCCAACTTTCATTCAGAAATAATTCCAGATTTACAGATTGAAGTTGCATCGATGATATCTAAGGCTTCCGATAGCGAAATTGAGTGAACGTAAGTTCTAAATTAATCTATTCGATGAGATCTATATTTTATTAATAGGTTCCCAGACTTAATTCTCACTAGAATATTCTGTAAAAAAGTTTTAACATTGCTGTCCCAACTTTCATTCAGAAATAATTCCAGATTTACAGATTAAACTTGCATCGATGATATCTAAGGCTTTCGATAACGAAATTGAGTGAACTCAGATTCTAAATTAATCTACTCAATGAGATCTATGTTTTATTAATAGGCTCTCAGACTTAATTCTCACTAGAATATTCTCTAAAAAAGTTTTAACATTACTGTCTCAACTTTCATTCAGAAATAATTTCAGATTTACAGATTGAACTTGCATCGATGATATCTAAGGCTTCCGATAACGAAATTGAGTGAACTCAAATTCTAAATTAATCTACTCGACGAGATCTATGTTTTATTAAGAGGCTCCCAGACTTAATTATTACTAGAATATTCTCTAAAAAAGTTTTAACATTGCTGTCCCAACTTTCATTCAGAAATAATTCTAGATTTACAGATTGAACTTGCATCGATGATATCTAAGGCTTCCGATAACGAAATTGAGTGAACTCAGATTCTAAATTAATCTACTCAATGAGATCTATGTTTTATTAAAAGGCTCTCAGACTTAATTCTCACTAAAATATTCTTTAAAAACGTTTTAATATTTCTGTCCAACCTTAATCATTCCATCATTATCATAGGTCAATTTGAATCTTTCATTATTTAGGGGTCATCAAAAAGTGATCCTTAATTGGAAAAAAAATGCAATACCCAAAATCATATACAATCAAGAAAAAAAAATAAATAAACAGAAAAAATAAATAAAATAAATCCAACTAAATAATAAAAAAAAACTAGGTCATCTTGGCAATGCTCCCATACTTGGGATTTTTCAAGTTTGATCCTCAATAGTCCCAAGTGGAGTCGCCACTGAAAGCGCCCTCGATCCGCGGGGTGCACGGATCCACTTTTGACCCTTGAGGTTTGGGAGTCGCCACCTAGTTATTGTAGTCTAGGAACCAAACTGACTCTAACATGGATAACAAGAACTAATCTACCATAAAAAATCTGAATTCGGGGATCATGTTACGGGGTTGGAAGGTGTTAGGCACCAATCCCGCCCGGCCAAAGCCGGTCTCTACTAACTTCCCAAATATATTACATTGCTAAAAAACCTAGATAAAAATAAAAATAAAAAATTTCATACCTTTCCGATAGCAAGGATTTTGCTCCCTCAGATCTGGCAAAAAGAGCTCCTTGTACTGTACTCCCTTGCTTCTTTCTGTCTCCGGATTTGACTTCGGATCTCCTAGATTAAGGTATCTCCTTGTTTCTGAATCTGAACTCTTCAAGTTTGTTGCGGATTAGGGGTGTTTTTGGAGGGATTTTAGGTGTTTTCTAGACTAAAATTGAAGGGGGATATTAGGTAAGGAGTTGGGGCTCCAAAACTAGGGTTTATGGGGGGCTAGGGGAGCTTCTAGACCTACTTCTCTTAGGGTTTTTTCTTTGATACGAAAATAGGGTGTGAGCACCTCTATTTATAGATGTTTTTAGGGGTTGATTTGGATAGAGTTAGTGTTTAATTAGAGATCTTTTAATTAGAGTTGTGTTTTAATTAGACTTATTTTAGGTAGAATTGTGTTTTAATTAGAATTGTTTTAGGTAGAATTGTTTTTAAGTTAGAACTGTTTTAGGTAGAATTGTTTTTAAGTTAGAACTCTATTAGATAGAGTTATTATTTAATTAGAATTCTATTATGACTTTTGGTCTTATTTGATTGACTTTTAATGTTTTGACTTTAGTCTTAATTGATTGACTTTTAATATTTTGACTTCAGTCTCGCTTAATTGACTTTAATTTTGACTTTAGTCTCACTTGATTGACTTTAATACTTTGACTATAGTCTTGCTTGATTGACTTTAAATTTTTGGAGAACCCCCCTCTAAAATATCTTTAATTCTTTGGACCCCCAAATGGAGGGATCCTTAAATAAATATCTCACGAACCCTCAACAATTTTGCCTAAGAGTCCGATTAATCGATTTTTTAGGTTCAAAATTTTAAATTAATTTCATTAATGTTTCACTTTAATTATTTAATATTTTATTTATTAATTTCGAATTTTTTAATTATGAAAATTGTGAACTTACCGTTTTGCCCCCGGAGAGGACTTTTCACGTTTTAAGTCAGTTTTTAATGTTCTAGGATGTTTTAGAATCGATTTTTCATAAGGAATTCAATGGAAATATTATTTTGTGTTATTTATGAAATTTTTTTTGTGAAATGATCGTGAATTTTATGAGGGGCATTTTCGTAATTTTGTCGAATTCTGTGAAAATTGGCGAAATGATTTATTTGGTTTCAAATTGTTGTTTTATGTGTTTGAATGAGTTTTCCTAAGCGTAACATAGGCTCTAGGGTTGTTTTGAGGTTAGGGGTATTTTGATAATTTGATAGTTTTTAGTGATTTTTATCGTGAAACTTCTTTTTGGTTTGCAAGATGATGATTTCTATGTTTCTGTGGTCGTATTTACCTAGCGTAGCGTGGTTTCTAAGTTTTGTCAGTTCGAGATACCTCATCCGGATTTCTGAAATATATCTGGTAACAAAATAAAGCAATGGAATACACATCCATCATTGGGAATCATTGCAACCGGGTTGACGAGTTGATTAATCAGGCGGATGCAAAAATGGGGTGTCTACAGCACCGAAGTAGGAATGTACAAGCTTCGTTGGAGTTGGGATGCAGTGACGGCCATGGGAATGCCAAGTGTAGAAACAGAAGCACATAAATAAGAGATTTCCTCAAAACAAGGAGATAACTGCCGCGGCAAAGTAAAATGAAAAAGGGAAAGAGTCTTCGCAGAAAAGCACATAAATAAATTTGTAGAATTTCAGCGTGATAGTAGACAAAAAATGTACTAAGTCCTATATTTATAAGAAGGGGCAAATGAGTACATTCACTCGAAATGATGGCTCGAATCCAGTCGAAACGTCATAGATTGGGGGTGGTGCAAGGAGGCGAAGGGACATATGGGCTGATACAGATGAAGAGGAATCAATCTGAGCCGTCAACAGAGATTTTAAGGGACGTTGCATTGAATACATCGATTCAAAAATACCAGTCGTAATCATGAAAGGTCAAATTAGCCAGTAGAAAAGCAGTATTGTGTCTCAAGGAGACGAAGAGAACTTGCACCTCCTCGAAAGGGGGTAGTCATAAAGGAAAATAATTGTACATTAATTTTAGCCATACACGTGCCCATGCCAGCCAGGGGGTACCTAGCACAGACCAGTTAATGAGGCGTTGTCCAGCAGGCAGGGCAGGTCAAAGCAGAGACCTCCCTAGTCTGGCCAGCAGGGCAGCTCAACACTAAGTGAGGCCAGCCCAATCAAACAGGGCAAACCAGGTTTCGAAAAAATCGTGATACTGTTGCGTGCATGTCAATCCCGAAAATCTCAGAGGGGATCATTGCAGATAAGTTCGATCGTTTCAAAGTATCCCAATTAGGTAAACAACCCCATAGAACCTGTAGAAACCCCATGATTACAACCTATATTGTTGCCTATAGAAGGGGAAACCCTAGGGGGAGGTAGGGGTTAAAATAACACAGTAAACACTATTAGAGGAGGATGACTGTCTCTAGAGTCTTCTAACTTGGGCGTCGAAATGTCTGTGGTAGGTACCAGGCCCCATGAGGAGGGAAGCGCAAATAGCGACTTCGGAACGGTGTGGGTTGGGACCCTCAGAGCCATTTATCAGAATTTCGACCCACACAAAGTCTATAAATATATCATTTTCCCAATTAGAAAAGAGTCCTTGGGCTCTTATCCATTCTCTTCTTCTCCCCTGATGCCTTTGGCATTTTCTGTGTAATTTTTCTTTTCTAGTTAGATTTCAATTCAGTAACCTTTGTAATTTCTCAAGGAGATAGTGTATCTTGGTAATAATGATTACAAGTGTTATTTCTTTTAATTTTCTTGTATCCTTGCCATGACCATAGGCTAGACTCCCTCCATTAGTAAGAGGAGGAAACCTAAGAGCAAACTTTAATTCTATATTATTTCTTTATCTTTTCAAGTTATTTATAATATTTATAGAATTCACTTCAACGTTTTATCCAACTCTAATAAATAAAAGTTTTATTTGAATAACTTAGATGTTCTATACTTAGATAAGATCAAGATAGACCATGCTTAAATTAAATAATTGGTGGTAAGGACTTCACACATTATTGAGTGAAGGAGTCCTAACTATAGTGTTTTCTCAAAAACTTCATACCATATCTTCCAACTCAAGGAACTCACTCTAAACCCTTGTGGTTGAGTGCAAAGAAGGATAAACTCAAATACAGTTTTATGTGTTAATCCTAGAGAACTCTAATCACTAATGGATGTTTTATCTTCTGTTTCCTTAGTATAATTTCTTTTTCTATTTTTTTAATTTCCAACAACATTTTACTTTCCATTTTGATTCACAAAAATACAAAACAGGTTTGAATTACAATTTATGCTAACTTCAGTTCATGCTAACTTGCTAACATCCCCCTCTTTCTCTTGGATTCGATCTCTCACTTGCCACAAACTAAGGAGAGTATAAAATATAATTTTTATGAGATGACAATGACAACATTACCTGTAATCAATTGATCCATTTAGTTTTGCAAGTGTGTCAAAATATTTTCTCCAAATGGTCCAACTGATTAGTTTAAACCGTTGAATTAAACTCGTCGATATAAAATGATTGGGATTACATGCCCATTCAAATTGAGTTTGGGCCGATTCGACCTAATGGATCCGAATAATTCACTCGGATCATTCCAACTTCTATACCTTAAACCGATTGGTCCAACCAGTTTATATGTCGATCCATGAGATCCATATACCAATTAGGCCAACTAGTTTAAGTTGTATTGTTTGGTATGTTTTATCAATTAAATTTCTTGGGCTGATATTGCAGGTTCAATTTGAGCGGTGTGGATTGGTCCACTACTTTCCTTTTGGCGAAATTGAAAGAAATGCAACCCGAGAGTACCCATAGTCAATTCGAGTTGGGGCTTAATAGGACTTCACCTAGGTTTAGATCTTTAACCCCACCAAAAGTGATTTAGAATGTGGATCGTCATGTTTTTTTTTATGGATTTAGAAGTTTCAGATAGGGCTGATTTTTTCTGAAGATGATCTTCTCATCATAGATATCATCCTCACATAAAACCAGCTCAATCTGAAACTTCTAACCCATATTTTGAAAAATGATTGTTTTTACATATGATTTTACTTATGTCCCTGGAATGCCCCCTATATATATATCTTTTATTTGTGGAATTCTAGGGTTTAGAAATCGTCCTTTGCACCACAAACTTAGAAAAAAGTCATGTTTTTAAAGTAATCCCTATAATTGATTCCTATTCCCTTATTTTTTGTTGAACGGTGAAGAATCTCATTATTTCATTTTTAAGTAATGAGGTCCAATGCTTCTAAGTGGTGAGCTAGTAGTCACTTTTTTTTTCTTTTTAAAATCAAGGTTAGTATAGATTTGTTTTCTACAATGTGAAACCCTTTCCTTAATAACATAGTAAGATTTTGAGGCCTAGGGATCTTTTTCCTCAAATGGATTACCACATCAAAAATCCAACACCACAACCCTTTAGGTTTCACTAAGAAACTTAGATAAAAACAAAATTCAATAAACATTTTCTTTTGAACTAGATCCAAGGTTTTGAAAATGGACATCTAACAAACTCTTACATAAAGTGAAAAATAATTTTCTTTTTTCAAAATTCATTGAATCCTGTCCTCTACAACCCTGAAACACCATATCATATTTTTGGATGCCAAGAGGTGAGCCCAAGGACCCCTACTATGGGTGAAATCCTTACTAATTTAGTAAGGCTAAGTAGACTCTTTTCCAATGATTGTGTTTAATTGTTGAGCAAGGTTAGGCTTACCTAGCTAAGATTTAAAATCTTGCTAAGTGTCGTTGAGCTCATCTTGTGACATTCAAAAACATAATCCAATGCCACGGGGATGTAGAGAACAAAATTCTATTGCTTTAAAAAAAATATTTTCACCATTAAATTTTAGTTTTAATTTTAAATATTGAAGTTTAGTAGATTTCTATTTTCAAAATTTTGGATCAAGCCCAAATACAATTTTTTTATCTAAAATTTTCCATGTAATTTAGAGGACTGTGGTGTTGGATTGGCTAATTTGATAATCCATTTGGGGAGAACGATGCTTTCTAGGATTTAAAAACTTACCAATCAAAGGAAACTGATTTCTTAATTACTTCATCAGAATAAAATTACCACGTGTGAAGAATTCAACTACAACGAATTTCACTTTGGCAGCTTTTGGCGCTCATAAGAACTTTATTTCATTTGCTAGCAGCAAATCGTCATAAATTTAACGATTCATTGTTTGATGTGCAGATCGGCAATTTATTGTTGTATTATTAAAGCAGTCCACGTGAGATGGGTGAGGTGCAGTAGTTTGGTGAGATGGTTGAGCTAAGGAAGTTCCACGTCACAACCTAGAAAATCTAACCCATACATGTCAACATCATCATTTCTTATCCAAAGCTTTCATTTTCATAGACTAAATGGTGTTTAATGTACATACCTAACTTGTCAGAGTCGTGGACCCGTCGTTGGACTTGGTGGCTCTCAGTCAATTTCATAGAAAAGTAAGCTAGACATATCTTTTCAAATGAAACAGTATAGTATAGTTTTCGAAAGAGAGTTATTTTCTAACTAGAAAGTCTTCACTTGGTGAAATCGCCTCGACCCCGCCATCCACTAAATAACGAATAAGGGTCTGATTACGCCAATCGGGAATTTTTAAAGAATAGGAAGTCACCATCTACTTTAGGTCTAGAAACCATAGATAACTCCAAAATGGATTGGGTTGGTCCACAAGTAAGAGAAATGGGTAAGGGGTCAGATTGTGGGTTGCGGAAGGTGTTAGGCACCGAACCGGGCCGATCAATATGATCGGTCTCTACTACGATCCAAAAATATCCCATGGTCAACATTCAAAGACTAATGGTCAAATCAAGGTCCAATCATCATCAAATTGCATCAGATTTACTAAACAAATCTTACGGCTAAAATAATTATATGATTTCTCGAATTTCGCATGATGGAATCCCACGATTTAATAAAACTTATGTGACACCAAAAAATTAATGGATCAATTCAATCATATTTTGAAAAGTATGAATTCGATATTTAATGCCATGTGTGCAAAAATCAATGAGTCGATTCATCAATTTTAATCAAAGAAATTTGATTTTTAATCACCATGTCCCCCAAAATCAGTGAGTCAACTCAACAACTTTAATCAAAGAAATTTGATTTTTTAAATCACCACATGCGTCAAAATCAGTGAATTAACCCACATATTTTAATCAAAGAAATTTGATTTTTTAATCACTATGTGCCTCAAAATCAGTGAATTAGCCCCCATATTTTAATAAAAGAAATTTGATTTTTTAAGCACAATATGCCTCAAAATCAGTAAGTCGACTCAACAATTTTAGTCAAAGAAATTTGATTTTTTAAATCATCACGTGCGCCAAAATCAGTGAATTAGCCCACATATTTTAATCAAAAAAATTTGATTTTTTAAATTACCACATGCATCAAAATCAGTGAGTTAACCTACAAATTATTAATAAAAAATTTTGATTTTTTGAATCACCACATGTACTAAAATCAGTGAGTCGACTTAACAATTTTAATCAAAGAAATTTGATTTTTTAAATCACCACGTGCGCCAAAATCAGTGAATTAGCCCACATATTTTAATCAAAGAAATTTTATTTTTTGAATCACCACATGCATCAAAATCAATGAGTTAACCCACAAATTATTAATTAAGAAATTTGATTTTTTGAATCGCCACGTGTACTAAAATCAGTGAGTTAACCCACAAATTATTAATCAAAGAATTGATTTTTTTGAATTGCCACGTAGATCAAAATCAGTGAGTTGACTCATTTTATAGAAAATTTCAATTTTAAACTTTCAATGTAAACAAAATCAGTGAGTTGACTCATGTGCCTATTTCATAAAAAATTTCAATGTTAAACTTTCAATGTACACAAAATCAGTGAGTTGACTCACGTGCCCATTTCATAAAAAATTTCTATTTTAAACTTTCAATGTATACAAAATCAGTGAGTTGACACATGTGCCCATTTCATAGAAAACTTCGATTTTAAATTTTCAATGTATACAAAATTAGTGAGTTGACTAACGTGTCTATTTCATAGAAAACTTTGATTTTAAATTTTTCAAATAAACAAAATTAGTAAGTTGACTCACGTGGTCATTTCATAGAAAATTTCTACTTTAAACCTCCAATGTATACAAAATTAGTAAGTTGACTCACATGCCAATTTCATAGAAAACTTCGATTTTAAATTTTCAATGTATACAAAATCAGTGAGACGACTCAACAATTTTAATCAATGAAACTTAATTTTTTAAATCTTCACGTGCATTAAAATTAGTGAATTAACTCTCGTATTTTTTTAATCAACGAAATTTGATTAATATCAACAATTAATGAGTTGATCACAACGTGAGTGAGTCAATCCGATAATGTAAATGATCAATGGGTTGATCCATTAATATCATAAAATTAGTGAGTCGATCTGATTAAAATCAATGAGTCGGCTCTCTAATTTTGTATAAAAATTAAGTCGATCAATCTACCAACATTAAAATCAATGAATCGATCCACTAATACTTCGAAAAATCAAAGATTGCTATTAGCGCACGTATACCCCAAAAATCGATGAATTAATTTGGGTGCATAAAAAATTATGAAATCAAAAATAAATAAATAAAAAAAAAATACATTTATCGAATGATTTTGGACACTTGGATTTCTTCAACAAGAACTTAAAATAGTTTATGAGTAGTATCGTTATCTTGCGAATTTGTTGTGTGAATCTTCCTCCAAAATCATATTTTTTTTTCTTTGAGGGTAACGAAGAAGACGTTAATGAAAGTGAGGCTATAGCTGGTTTTTTTTATGGTGAAGAGAGAGAGAGAGAAAACGTTAATGGAAAGCTTGGAAGAAGAAGATGGAGTTGCTATTTTTTTTAATGAAGCTTGGGCTATACAGATTTTTTTATGTGTAGAAGGTAGCCAAATAAAAAAATCTCTTCTTTAATGGTTGCTTCCCCTTTATTTTTATAGTGGTTCTACCATTAAACGTAAGAGAGGAAGTGATGGGAGAGTGTGTGGTTATGAAAATTTTTTGAGAAGAAGATGGAGAAGTTGGAGATGTTGAAGAGAAGAAGAATGCCCAGATTTTTTATTTTATTTAATTTCTTTCCTCTTTTTTTATTTCCCATGCTACTCGTAGTACGACGATCTTTACTCAACTTTCATTTGATTGGCTTATTTTGTTTAATTAAATTTTATTATTTGAGTTTAAATTTTAATTGCATTTTGTCAACATTTTAATTTGATGTTTAAATTTGCATTTCGATTTGACTTCGAATTTCGATTATTCAATTAAAATTTAGTTTTTATTTGGTTTGGTCGATTTAGTTTAACTTAATTTTGATTTTATTATTGATTGATCGGTTTAATTTCAATTTGATTCGTCATAATTTCGAATTTCGATTGTTCGATTAAAATTTAATTTTAATTTGGTTTGGTCGATTCAATTTTGATTTTATTATTGATTGGTCGGTTTAATTTCAATTTGATTCGTTGATTGGATTTAATTTGTTGGTTGCATTTTAATTTCGAATTTCGATTATTCGATTAAAATTTAATTTTAATTTGGTTTGTTTGTTTCAATTTAGTTTAATTTTGATTTTATCATTGATTGGTCGGTTAAATTTCAATTCAATTCGTCGATTGGATTTAATTTGTTTGTTGCATTTTAATTGGTTTAGTGATTTTAAATTTTAAATTTTAATTGGATCTTAATTTTTAATTTGACATTGATATTATCATGTTTTCCTAGGAATTAGGTTTCTAAGTCAAAGTTGGACATTAAAGGGTATTTTGATCATTTTGGTGATTTTTCTTAAATTTCTCTGTTTTCGTCGATTTGGGCCCTGTTAGACTCGAAATCACATTCTGAGTGCAATGGACGTACTTTCGAGATTTTACAGAAGTCCAAAATTTATGAAGGGTATTTTTGTCATTTTTTGTGATTTTTATAGATTTTTACAAATTTATCTATTTTCATCGATTTGGGTCTCGTTAGAGTTGAAATAACATTATGATGAGGGGTATTTTCGTCATTTTTTGTGATTTTTATAGATTTTTACAAATTTATCTATTTTCATCGATTTGGGTCTCGTTAGAGTTGAAATAACATTATATGTATAATGTAGGCACTTTTGAGATTTTTCAGAGGTCCAAAATTTATTAGGGGTATTTTCATCATTTTAGGTGATTTTTATAGATTTTTACAAATTTTAGCGTGAGGTTTTTTTTAGTCCCTGTGTGATTATTTTTAAGTTTCGAAATCACATTTTCTTAGCGTAGCGTGATTTCTAAGTTATCGAACTGTGTAGCGAACCTATGCGTATGTGCTTACTAAGTCGGACGTAAGATGTATCGATCCTAAGTGTACGTAAATTCCTATGTCGAATTGTGGCGAGTAGGGGGGATGAAAAGACTAGAAACGGAAGGAATCAAGAACAATACTCACAAGCCTTCGAGTTCTTTTATACTCATCATTATGAATTCACAACAACCAGGAGACGAATTGTTGAATTAGACAGATGCAAAAATGGGGTGTTTACAGATGTCCCTCTTTGGCAGAGGGTGGAAACAAACTAGATTCCCTATCTATTATGGTAGATAGTGCGACATTCGAATACCAAAGCTTGTGACAGCTCATTTTACAACCTGATTCGACAATTTGTCGATGCATCCAGATCTTTGAGGGTAACCACTCCTTGGAAAAACTGTCAAATCCTTGAATTTTGAAAAATTCTTTTTAACTAATACGAATGCAATGCGAGTGCATGTGTGTGCCATAGTGTAGTGATAATTTTCAAAATGCGCACTTCCATTCTGCACATTCATGTTAGGAGGATAGCAATCTCAACAATGAAAATCTGTGTAAGGTCAACATAAAATCTAAGCAACATTTGAAAAAAAATCGAATAAAATCGAGTAAAATTTGAGCATAAACTGAGTATAATATGAGCAAAATTTGGCATAAGGTCTGAGCATAAAATGAGAAAAACTGGGCATAAAGTCTAAGTATAATATGAAAAAAAAACTAAGTATAGGTCTGAGCATAGTGAAATTGCCTCGACATCCCTTTATCCGCTAAATAGCGAATAGGGGTCCGATTACTTAAATTGAGGATTATTAAAGAATAGGGAGTTTTCACCTAGTTTAGGTCTAGGAATCATAGAAAACTCCAAAATGGATCAGGTTGGTCCACGAATAATGGGTAAGGGGTCAGATTACGGATTTCGGAAGATGTTAAGCACTGAACCCACCTGATCAAGATGATCAGTCTCTACTGCGATCTAAAAATATCCTACGATCAACATTCAAAGACTAAAGGTCAAATTAGGGTCTAATCATCATCAAATCGCATCAGATTTACTAAACAAATCCTACAGGTAAAATAGTTACATAGTTTCTTGAATATCGGTTAATGGAATCCCATGATTTACTAGGGTTTACGTGGCACCAAAATTTAGTAAATCGATTCAGTCACATTTGAAACAATGTGAAATCAATTTTTAATGCCATGTACATAAAATTAATGAATTTGATTTTTAAATTGTCACGTGCACTAAATTAGTGAGTTGACCTACACATTTGTTATAAAAAAAATTCAATTTTTGAATCGTCACGTGCATTGAAATCAGTGAGTCGACTCACACATTTTTAACCAAAGAAATTTTGATTTTTGAATTGCCACATGTATTAAAATCAGTGAATCGACTCAACAATTTTAATCAATGAAATCTTGAATTTTTGAATGGCCGCATGTATAAAAATCAGTGAGTTAACCCACAAATTATTAATCAAAGAAATCTTGATTTTCTGAATTGTCACGTGTATTAAAATCAGTGAGTCAACTCACACATTTTTAACCAAAGAAATTCGATTTTTGAATTGCCACGAGTACTAAAATCAGTGAGTTAACTCATAAATTATTAATAAAAGAAATCTTGATTCTATGAATTACCACATATATTAAAATCAGTGAGTCGACTCACATGCCTATTTCATAGAAAATTTCTATTTTAAACTTCCAATGTACACAAAATCAGTGAGTTGACTCACGTGTCCATTTCATGGAAAATTTATATTTTAAATTTCTAATGTACACAAAATCAGTGAGTTGACTCACATGCCTATTTCATAAAAAATTTCTATTTTATACCTCCAATGTATATAAAATCAGTGAGTTGACTCACGTGCCCATTTCATGGAAAATTTCTATTTTAAATTTTTAATGTACACAAAATCAATGAGTTGACTCACGTGCCCATTTCATAGAATACTTTAATTTTAAATTTTCAATATACACAAAATCAGTGAGCTGACTCACATGCCCATTTCATAGAAAATTTCTATTTTAAACCTTTAATGTACACAAAATCAGTGAGTTGACTCACGTGCCCATTTCATAAAAAATTTCGAATGGAAACTTTCAATGTACACAAAATCAGTAAGTTGATTTACGTGGTCATTTCATAGAAATTTCTATTTTAAACCTCCAATGTACACAAAATCAGTGAGTTGACTCACGTGACCATTTCATAAAAAATTTTAATTTGAAACTTCCAATGTACACAAAATTAATGAGTTGACTCATGTGCCCATGTCATAGAAAATTTCAATTTAAAACTTCTAATGTACACAAAATCAGTGAGTCAACTCAACAATTAGTGAATTGATTCGGTTATATCTTGAAAAGTATGTAATCGATTTTTAATGCCACGTGCACAAAAAATCAATGAGTCGACTCGACAATTTTGATAAAAGGAATTTGATTTTTGAAATAGTCACGTGCACCAAAATCAGTGAGTAAATCCAATAATATTATCAATTAATAAGATGGTCCATTAACATCACAAAATCTGTGAGTCGATCTGATTAAATTATCAATCAATGGGTTGAATCATCACAAAATCAATGACTCGATCCGATTAAAAAAAATCAATGAGTCGGCTCTCTAATTTTGTATAAAAAAATTAACTTGATCGATTATCAACATTAAAAATCAATGAATCGATCTACTAATAATTCGAGAACTCAAATATTGCTATTAGTGCCACGTATACCAAAAATTGGTAAATCCATTTAGGTACATAAAAAATTATGAAATTAAGAATAAATAAAAAAAATAAAAAAGTAAATAAAAAAATAAAAAAATAAAAATTATCTTTACCGAATGATTTTGGACCTTTGGATTCCTTCAACAAAAACTCGAAATAGCTTATGAGTAGTGCCGTAATCTTGCAAGTTTGCTGTGTGAATCTTCCTCCAAAATTAAATTTTTTATTTTTATTTGAGGGCAACAAAGAAGACGTTAATGGAGGTGAGGCTATGACTATTTTTTTTTCGATGACGAAGAGAAAGGGAGAGAAGAGTTGAGGACGTTAATGGAGAAGAAGGTGTGATTATTTTTTTATCAAGAAGGAAGAAGAAGGTTGTAGGTTTAATGGTGGAAAAAATATTACTATTTTTTTTAAGGACAATCCCAAAAACTTTTTTCTCCCCATTCAATGGTTCTCTTGATTATCTTTTATAGTGGTTCTACCATCAAACATTAGAGATGGAGAGATGGTGGAGGACATGGGTAGTTTTGAGAAGTTGGAGAGAGGTAGATGGAGGACATAGAGAAGAGAGAGTTGAAGAAGAAAATGTGTGCCCACGTTTTTTTTTCTCATTTTTTTTTAAATTTTTGGAGAATATGGGGTGGTGATCCCACGCTACTCGCCTTGATGATCTCTTATAGACCATTTTTAAATTGATTGATCGGTTGGAACTTGATTTTAATTCAATCAGATTTGGATTTCATTTTGATCGAGTGGATTTTACTTTCAGTTGATTGATTTAATTTTGAATTCGATTGGTCGATTTTAGTTTTAAATTTGGTTGATCGATTTTAATTGGTCGATTGGATTTTAATTTCAATGTTAATTGATGGATAGGATTTTGATTTAAAAGTTTAAGGGATTTTAATTTGACTTTTGTTTGATCATGATTTGATTTTGAAATTTTTTTTAATTTTATTTTAAATTTTAATTTAATTTAAAATTTTGATTTGGTTGATTCAATTTTAATTTAATTTTGATTTTATTTTAAATTTGATTCGGTCGAATAAGTTCAATTTTGAATTTAGTTGGGTTTCGTTTTGAATTTATTGGTTTGTTGGTTTTTATTTTTATTTTTAATTTAATCCGTTAAATAATTTTAATTTTGATTTTCGATTTGATTTTGCATTTTAATTTGATTTTTGGTTAGATTTTAATTTGATTTTCGATTTGAATTTGATTAAATTTGAGTTTTATTTTGATTTTCAGCCTGAATTTGATTTGAATTTTAAATTGGTTTCTAAGTTAAATTTTAGTTTAATTTTTGACTTGAATTTTATTTTGATTTTCAGTTTGAATTTGATTTTCCTAGGGATCAGGGTCTCTATGTTAGAGTTGGATTTTGAGGGGTATTTTGATCATTTTTATGATTTTTCCTAAAGTTTTCTATTTTCATCGATTTGTGTCCCGTTAGACTCGAAATCACATTCTGAGTGCAATGGATGTACTTTTAAGATTTTACGTAGGTCCTAAATTTATGAAGGGTATTTTAATTATTTTTGTGATTTTTATAGATTTTTACGGATTTGAGGTTTCTTTCATTCCCTGTGTGGTTATTTCTAAGTCTCAAATCCATATTTTCCTAGCATAGCGAGGTCTCTAAGTTATCGAACTGTATAGTGAACCTATACGTACGTACTTGCTAAGTCGGACATAAGATGTAATGATCCTAAGCGTGCGTAAACTTTTATGTCGAGTCGTGACAAGTAGAGTGATGAAAAGAAATTAGAAATAGAAGGAATCAAGCAATATTCACAAGTCTTCGAGTTCTTTATGTTCATCATTAGGAATCCATAATAATCAGGTGACAAATTGTCTAATTAGGCAGATGAAAAAAATGGGGTGTCTACACATAGTCTGAGAAAAATCTCAACGGTTCTGAGCAACATCTGAGAATGATCTCGGCAGGTTTGAGCAAAATCTGAGCAAGTTTGAGAATAATCCGAGACCAATCTCGACGGGTCTGAGCAAAATCTGAAAAAGAATCTCGATAAGTCTGAGTAAAATCTGAGAAAGAGTCTCGGTGGGTCTGAGTAAAATCCGAGGCGAATCTCGGTAAGTTTGAGCAAAATCTGAGGTGGGTTTGGGTAAAATCCGAGAAATAATCTCGGCAGGTATGAACAAAATCTGAGCAGGTCTAAGAATAATACGAGACAAATCTCGGTGGGTCTGAGCAAAATCCGAGAAAAAATATCGGTGGGTATGAGCAAAATCTGAGCAAGTCTGAGAATAATCCGGGACGAATCTTGAGGAGTTTGAGCAAAATCCGAAATGGAATCTCGACAGGTCTGAGCAAAATACGAAAAAGAATCTCAACGGGTCTGAGTAAAATCCGAGGTGAATCTCGGTAGGTTTGAGCGAAATCCAAGAAAAAATCTTGGCAGGTTTGAAAAAAATTCGAGAAAGAATCTCGATGGGTCTGAGTAAAATCCGAGAAAGAATCTCGGCATGTCTGAGCAAAATTTGAGGCTGTCTGAGAATAATCCAAGACAAATCTTGACGGGTCTGAGCAAAATCAGAGAAAGAATCTCAATAGGTTTGAGCGAAATTGAGCAGGTCTAAGAATAATCCAAGATGAATCTTGGCGGGTTTGAGCAAAATCCGAGAATGAATCTTGGCGGGTATGAGCAAAATCCGAGAAAGAATCTCGGCAGGTCTAAGCGAAATCTGAATAGGGCTGAGAATAATCCAAGATAAATTTCGACGGGTCTGAGCAAAATCTGAGAAAGAATCTTGGCAAGTCTGAGCAAAATCCGAGAAAGAATCTTGGTTGGTCTAAGCAAAATTCAAGAAAGAATCTCGGAAGGTGTAGACACCCCATTTTTGCACTCGCCTGATTAATCAACTCGTCAACCCGATCGCAACGGTTCCCAATGATGGATGAATATTCCAATGCTTTATTTTGTTATCAGATATGTTTCAGAAATCCGGATGAGGTATCTCGAACTGACAAAACCTTAGAAACCACGCTACACTAGGAAAACACAACCCCAGAAACATAGAAATCATCATCTTGCAGACCAAAAAGAAGCTTCACGATAAAAATCACTAAAAATGACCAAATTACCAAAATACCCCTAACATCAAAACAACCCTAGAGCCTACATTACGCTTAGGAAAACCCATTCAAACACATAAAATAACAAATCGAAACCAAATAAATCATTTCACCAATTTTCATAGAATTCGACAAAATTACGAAAATACCCCTCATAAATTTCACGACCATTTCATACAAAAAACTTCATAAATGACAAAATCCAACATTCCCATTGAATTCCTTTTGAAAAATTGATTCCAAAACATCCTGGAACATTGAAAAACGACTTAAAACGTAAAAAATCCTTTTTGAGGGCAAAACGGTAATTTTACAATTTTAATAATTAAAATTTTCGAAATTAATAAATAAACCATTAAATAATGTACAGTGAAACATTAATAAAAGTAATTTAAAAATTTTAACTAAAAAATCGATCAATCAGGCTTTCAGGCAAAATTGTTGATGGTTGCCAGGATATTTATTCAAGGACCCCTCCATCTAGGGCCCCAAAGAATTAAAGATATAATAAAAGGAGGTTCTCCAAAAATTAAAGTCAATCAAGTAAGACTAAAGTCAATCTTAAAGTTAATCAAGTAAGACTAAAGTCAATCTTAAAGTTAATCAAGTAAGACTAAAGTCAAGATATTAAAAGCCAACCAAGAAAGACTAAAGTCAAAGTATTAAAGTCAATCTCATAAGACTAAAGTCAAAACCCTAAATCAAAACCCTAATCTAAACTAATCAAGTCAATCTCATAAGACTAAAGTCAAAACCCTAAATTAAAACCCTAAAGACTAAGTCAACCTCATAAGACCAAAGTCAAAAACCTAATTAAAACTCTAAAAGAAACCCTAATCAAACCCTAATTTTTCTAAAAAACTTTATAAATAGGAGCCTCCACACCCTATTTTCGTATCAAAGAAAAAATACTAAAAAAAGTAGGTGAAGAAGCCTCTAGAACCTCCCCAAAACCTTTATTTTGAAGCCCTAACTCCTTACCTAACACCCATACTTTGATTTTAGCCTGAAAAATACCTAGAAACCTTTCAAAAACATCCCAAAATCCATAACAAATTCAAAGAATCCAGATCCAAGAAAGGGATACCTTGCCTCGGAGATAAGAAATCAGATCCGGAAATGGGACGAAGTAAGGAGTATGGGGATAAGTTAGTTCTAATATGAATTTCTTAGGAATTATTTTTTTGCTTCGAGGTCAATGACCTGACCTTTGTCTTCTTGTTCAAATAATTTGATTGATTCGAGAGTGGATTCCTTGTTAGAGGATCATCTCCTAAAGTAAGATTATTAGTTAATTTGTTAATGCACTCGAGGTATTCAAAAATTTCTTTTATTCAATTAAATGGAGATGGGGCGACAGACACCATTGCAGACTTGACAAATTAACTCGACTCAGTAGGAATAAAAAAAAACTAGACACTACGAAATTAATAAAAAAAAAACTAGACTCAAACTGAATCACATGACTCGTGAAAAATTAAAGACAAGTACCCACAATGGGTTTGATTACAGACTGAGGACTCAGGACATTGCTTTCAACCAGTAGGACTGAAGCATGGTAATTTTCAAGGAACAATTGGGCAATGTTAAGAGACTCTATGGTAGTTTGGTAGTCTTGAACTTCTTCTTCAGATTCTTTGCCATTTTTTATCATTTTCTTATGCAGACTCGATTCCTCTTCCTTGGTTGAGGTTGTATGATTGTCAACATCAAGCCTAGATATTTTGAGAATTCTTTTTCCCCAGTCGCATGTTCACGTTCATTGTAATAAAGGGAGAAAGGTTCATATTCTTGGTCCAACAGATAAAGACTTTCATCTTCTAAGGGTTTGGATTCTTTCAGGTCCATTTGTGTTGAAACATGGGTGATGAAAACAGGGCTATCAGGATGAGGTGGAGACAAACAATAGATTTCATCGAAAGTTAGGTTGAATCGTTCACAGCCTGTAGTAAGGACTTCATTAGGGATTATTATTCTAGTAATAGGATGGCTAGGTGGTTTGGGATTGATTGCACGGATGAGGAGGACTAGGTCAAATGGGGATTGGTTGTTGAATACCATATTCAAAGTCTAAGGAGGTTGGTAAGTGGGCAAATGATTGGTGGTAACATTTGGTTGCATAGGGGCAGAGATGGTGATTTTTTTTAGCGTCGATGAGGTTTTGAATAACATAGCGGAGGGTGATACATCGATCAGTATGATGACCTGGGTTTTGGTGAAATTCGCAAAAAATGTTGGGGTTATGTGAAGCTGGTAGGGATTTTGGTAAAAGTCTAGGTTGGAGAGGGGTGAGAAGCCCTTTTTTCAATAGTTTATAGAAGGCTACGGTGAGGGTCATCCCTAGATTTGTAAACTATCAAGGAGGGGCTCTACCCGAATTTGCCTGATTATTCTTTCGAGCCGAGGGTTGAACTGGGGTAGTGGATGTGATGGCTATATAGGTGTGATTGATGTTAAGTTTAGGATTAGTGAATGGTTTTTTGGATTTGTTATCAGAAGAGTTGGAAAGGATCCCAAAGGCAAAAACATCCTTAGGCTGGTTTCTGACTTGTAATAGGGATTCGAATGTGGGGAGATACTGGGTGACTAAATGCTAAGTATACCCTTACGAGAGGCTTTTCAATATGATGGTCACTTGTTCCTTTTCTGATGGTCTATCCCACATCTGTGCAGCCTTAGCCTTCCAACGACTAGTAAAATCAGTAAATGTTTTCCTATTCTTCTGCTTAGTGGATTCCAAATCCCTTTGAGAAGTTTCGATCTCAGAGCTGTACTTGTACTGGTGCCAAAACACCCTTGACATATTTTCCCATGTCCCTATTACAGTTGGATCTTGTGACACTAACCATCGTAGCGTTGATCCTGATAGAGCACGCTGGAATAACAATGTCATCTATTCGTCATTGAGGCCCATTGTGCGCATGTTGGTGACATATACCTTGAGATGCGTTTTTGCGCAGCCTACTCCACTGAATTTTTTCATTTCAGGCATTACAAACTTCTCGGGTAGACGAATCTTAGGGATTTGATTCAAAACCTCTATTCCTACTACGATTTCATCAATCCCTTTTATGTTTTTCACGACTGTTTTTAACCGAGTCATTCTGTTGGCTAACATCGGATTTTCATTAAGGGGTTCCTTATTTTTGTCAAAGTCATAGACCTCATCCAAATTCTTGACCATGCTACCTTTCGGTCCCTTATCCTTATGATCATCAGGGGGGTTTCTTGTTGATTCAGAGATCTGTTCTAGCACTTATACCTTACTTTTTATGCTGTTCATATCCATTGCAAAGACCACCAAGTTCTTACGAATTTTTGCGAGTTAATCAAAAGTCATTTCTGATGATTTGCTTGGTGCTGATGTTCTCCCCAAATGACCTGACTCTCGACTCCAACTAGGTGGCGGACGCTTAAGTTTGGGCGGAATAGTATCCTGAAATCCCATCAATGGTGGATTATTTGTTGTAGACTCAAGGATATATTTTTATCAATTAAAACTAAAGGTTCCTCTTGATAGTATTTTTTAAGATTAACCCCGTAGATTCAAAGTCTTTAATTGATGACACATTTCGAGCAAGAAGTTGCATGAAGATGATTTGTCGATTGATCAGGAATCTTAGAAAATTTAACCATGATTAAGGGATGTACGACCTTTCAAGAGTAAGATCTAAATTATACTAATCGGTATGTCCCTTAATATGATCTTTTTGCTGATCCCGATTTTGTTAAATATGAAATATTCAATTCATTGAATTGAACTAGCCAATAGAAGGTGATTGGGGCTACATACCCATTTGAATTTAAGTCGATTTGTCCCAATAGATCCGAATATTCTACTTGAATCACTTCATCTACTGTTTTTAAGCCAATTAGTCCAATCGATCTATGTTTTGATCCATAAGATCCATTTACCAATTGGGCTAACTGGTTTAACTAGATATTGATCGGTTGTCTCATCAGTTATGTTATTAGCTTGGATCGATATTACGGGTTCCATTTGAGTGGTGTGGACCGGTCTACCTATTTACCTTTTGGTTAGATTAAATAAAAGCAACGTGGGAGCACTTATGGTAGATTCGAGTCGTGGCCTACTGAGACCGCACCTAAGTTCTAGGTTTACTATATGATTGAAGTTAGGTTATGACAAAGCTTAGGTTACTTCAGCCTGAAACACCGATATACTATCTCAATTTTATCGACTCAAGCAGTACGTGGTGCTCCAGTTTGATATACCCAAAGGTACTGTACTAAAGTTGTAGCATTCACGGGCGTCCCTTGTGTTCCGAAAGACCAGATTAGCTTAGATCCAACTACTGAATTTATAAGGACATGACATGATGCAAATATGAGTATGCATGATCGTGAGTGTATATAAAGGGATAAAGTATGCCCGGGACGTTTTTGCGAATATCCATACAAATTAAATACAACCAATCATCAAATAAATCAACAGAGATAAATAATTGAATATATCTAATCACATGCCAATGAAAGAAAGGACAAAATCCAACCAAATCTAAGAGTCTCATTGAGTCAATTGGATTGACTCGAGGAAAAAGTCAACTTAAAGATAATCTTGGATAGGATCAAGTTTGACTTTAAAGATCTCCAGTGGAGTCGCCACTGAAATCGGCTCGACCCCACCGTCCGCTAAATAGTAAATAGGGGTTTGATTACACCAATCGGGAATTTTTAAAGAATAGGGAGTCGCCACCTAGTTTAGGTCTATAAATCATAGATAACTCCAAAATGGATCGGGATAGTCTACAAGTAAGAGAAATTGGTAAGGGGTTAGATTATGGATTGCGAAAGGTGTTAGGCATCGAATCCGCCCGATCGATATGATCGATCTCTACTACAATCCAAAAATATTCTATGGTCAACATTCAAAAATTAAAGGTCAAACCAGCGTCCAATCATAATCAAATTGCATTGGATTTACTAAACAAATCTTACGGTTAAAATAATTACATGGTTTCTCGAATTTCACATGATGTAATCCTACAATTTAATAAAGCTTACGTGGCACCAAAAAATTAATGGATCAATTCAGTCACATTTTGAAAAGTATGAATGCGATCTTTAATGCCATTTGTGCAAAAATCAATGAGTCGACTCATCAGTTTTAATCAAATAAATTTGATTTTTTTAAATCACCACATGTGCCAAAATTAGTGAATTAGCCTACATATTTTAATCACCATGTGCCCCAAAATCAATGAGTTAACTCAATAATTTTAATCAAAAAAATTTGATTTTTTAAATCACCACGTGCACTAAAATCAGTGAATTAGCCCACATATTTTAGTCAAAGAAATTTGATCTTTTAATCACCATGTGCCTCAAAATCAGTGAGTCGACTCAACAATTTTAATCAAAGAAATTTGATTTTTTAAGTCACCACATGTGCCAAAATCAGTGAATTAGCCCATATATTTTAGTCAAAGAAATTTGATTTTTTAATCACCATGTGCTTCAAAATCAGTGAGTCGACTCAATAATTTTAATCAAAGAAATTTGATTTTTTAAATCACCACGTGCGTCAAAATCAGTGAATTAGTCCACATATTTTAATAAAATAAATTTAATTTTTTGAATTATCACATGCATCAAAATCAGTGAGTTAACCCACGAATTATTAATCAAGAAATTTGATTTTTCGAATCGTCACGTGTACTAAAATCAGTGAGTCGACACAAAAATTTAATCAAAGGATTTTGATTTTTTAAATCACCACGTGCGCCAAAATCAGTGATTAGCCCACATATTTTAATCAAAGAAATTTGATTTTTTGAATTATCACATGCGTCAAAATCAATGAGTCGACTCAACAATTTTAAGCAATGAAACTTGATTTTTTAAATCTTCAAGTGCATCAAAATTAGTGAATTAACCTACGCATTTTTTTAATCAACGGAATTTGAATAATATCGACAATCAATGAGTTGATCACAATGTGAGTGAGTCAATCCGATAATGTAAATGATCAATGGGTTGATCCACTAATATCACAAAATCAGTGAGTCGATCCAATTAAAATCAATGAGTCGGCTCTCTAATTTTGTATAAAAATTAACTCGATCGATCTACCAATATTAAAATCAATGAATCGATCCACTAATACTTTGAAATATCAAAGATTGTTATTAATGCCACGTATACCCCAAAAATCGATAAATCAATTCGGGTGCATAAAAAATTATGAAATCAAGAATAAATAAATAAAATAAAAAAGTAATAAAAAAAATTACTTTTTCGAATGATTTCGGATGCTTGGATTCTTTCAACAAGAACTCAAAATAGCTTATGAGTAGTGTCGTGATCTTGCGAGTTTGCTGTGTGAATCTTCCTCCAAAATCATATTTTTTTTCTTTTGAGGATAACGAAGAAAACGTTAATGAAGGTGAGGCTATGGCTGATTTTTTTTTCGATAGTGAAGAGAGAGGGCGAAAGAACGTTAATGGAGAGCTTGATTGTAGTTATTTTTTCATTGGTGAAGGAAGAGAGAGAGAAAGAGAACGTTAATAGAGAGCTTGGAAGAAGAAGATAGAGTTGTTGTGCAGATTTTTTTATGTGTGGAAGGTAGTCAAATAAAAAAATCTCTCCTTTAATGGTTGCTTCCCCTTTGTTTTTATAGTAGTTCTACTATCAAATATGAAAGAGGGAGAGATGAGAGAGTGGGTGGTTATGGAGAAGAGGTTGGAGAAATTTTGAGAAGAAGATGGAGAAATTGGAGATGTTGTGGAGAAGAGGAATGCCCACGTTTTTTTTTTCTTTCTCTCATTTTTTTAAAGAGAATAGGGGGTAGAGATCCTACGTTATTCGTAATACAACAATCCTTCCTCAACTTTCATTTGATTGGTTTATTTTGCTTAATTAAATTTTATTATTTGAGTTTGAATTTTAATTACGTTTTGTCGACATTTTAATTTGATATTTAAATTTGTATTTCGATTTGATTTCGAATTTCGATTGTTCGATTAAAATTAAGTTTTAATTTGGTTTGGTCGATTCAATTTAACTTAATTTTGATTTTATTATTGATTGATTAGTTTAATTTCAATTTTATTCGTCGATTGGATTTAATTTGTTGGTTGTATTTTAATTTCAAATTTCGATTGTTCGATTTAAATTTAATTTTAATTTGATTTGGTCGATTTAATTTCAATTTGATTCGTCGATTGGATTTAATTTGTTGGTTGCATTTTAATTTCGAATGTTCGATTAAAATTTAATTTTAATTTAGTTTGGTTTATTCAATTTAATTTAATTTTGATTTTATTATTGATTGGTCGGTTTAATTTCAATTTGATTTGTCGATTGAATTTAATTTGTTGGTTGCATTTTAATTTTGAATTTTGATTGTTTGATTAAAATTTAATTTTAATTTATTTTGGTTGATTTAATTTAATTTAATTTTGATTTTATTATTGATTGGTCGGCTTAATTTCAATTTGATTCGTCGATTGGATTTAATTTGTTGGTTGCAATTTAATTTTTATTTTTGCATTTTAATTGGTTGAGTGATTTTTAATTTGATTTTAAATTTTAAATTTTAATTGGATCTTAATTTTTAATTTTACCTTGATTTTATCATGTTTTCCTAGGAATGGAGTTTCTAAGTCAAAGTTAGACATTGAGGGGTATTTCGGTCATTTTGGTGATTTTTCTTGAAATTCTCTGCTTTCGTTGATTTGGGCCCTGTTAGACTCGAAATCACATTCTGAGTGCAATGGAGGTACTTTCGAGATTTTTCGGAGGTCTAAAATTTATGAGGGGTACTTTCGTTATTTTGGGTGATTTTTATAGATTTTTACAAATTTATTTGTTTTCATCGATTTGGGTCTTGTTAGACTCGAAATCATATTCTGAGTGCAATGGAAGTACTTTCGAGATTTTTTGGAGCTCCTAAATTTATGAGGGGTATTTTTATCACTTTGGGTGATTTTTATAGATTTTTACAAATTTTAGTGTGAGGTTTCTTTTAGTCCCTGTGTGATTATTTATTAGTTTTTAGGTCACATTTTCCTAGAGTAGCGTGATCTCTAAGTTATCGAACTGTGTAGCGAACCTATGCGTATGTGCTTGCTAGGTCGAGTGTAAGATGTTGCGATCCTAAGCATGCGTAAATTTCTATGTCGAATCGTGACGAGTAAGGGGGATGAAAAGACTAGAAATGGAAGGAATCAAGAACAATACTCTTGTACCTTCGAGTTATTTTATGCTCATCATTAGGAATCCACAACAATCGGATAACGAATTGTTGAATTAGGCAGATGCAAAAATGGGGTGTCTACACTTGGTCATTAGTTGGCTAACGTGACATGAACTCGGAATCGTAGATCTTTTTCATCAAGATATGCAACTGCGCATCCCTATACGATTCTTGCACTTGATATGTAAGTGAGTTTTTGAGGTACCCTACCCGGGTTGAATACCAAAATCAAAACTCTTTTCAAAATTATGAGTTCGACTAGCCTTACCAAGTTAAGTAAGGGTTTAACTCTCATTGAGGGTCTTTACCCTCAGCTTGTGGCATCCAAAGACATGATCCAATGAGTCACGATTGTAAAACACAATATTCTATAAACTTTGAAAAAACATTCCAAAAAAAATTATTTTTCAATTTCAATTTTAAGTTTGGGAGTTATTTTGAAGTTCGATAGTTGTCCCTTGGTCAACATTTCAAGAATTTGTTTAAAAAAAAAACATTTGGATCTGACTTTTCCGAAGAAACTTAGAGGACGGTGGTGCTGGATTGCTGATGCACGTGGTAATCCAATTTTGCAAAACTACCCTTAGTTAGACTTAAAATCTTACTAAGCTTGTAAGAAAATGTTTCTCAAATACCCACCAAGGGTTCGTCGCGATTATAAAGAAGCAGGTTGACTTGTACCCAGGTCGTGACTTTTAGTCTCTTCATACCCCTCGAATAAAAATGTTGTGTATACTGTGTGGATATTCTCCACTTTGATGATGATGAAGGATATGATAGATCAAAATGATTAGTCGATAGTGTGGATTTGGCTTGGTATTATGGATAATTGGATGAACGAGATCTAGTGATTAGTTTGGTGGTAAAGAGTTTGGCCATTGGACACAAATTTGAGGGGCAGTAGACAAGTTATTGGCTGATCTTATCCCCACTACAAGGAAAAATGACTTGGGGTCCAATATTGCAAGTAGTAAGGTGATTGACTCCATTCTAGATTTTTTTGTTTTCTTGAATTCCATTATTCAAATCAAAATAGGAGTTGCATCTCGATCAAATCCGAAGCAAAACTTCGAATTCAACGAAAAAGTTTTCTAATAAACAAAATTAGATTTTGCGATTAAAAGTCAAAAATTAATGATAGAAAAATTAGATTTGTTGGTTAAAAAATCCATTTTGACAGTAGAAATCAATTTTATTAATAAATCAATCAAAGTTCACGGTGAAAAATCAGATTTAATGGTAAAAACTAAGAATTAATGGTGAAGAATCAAAACAATCTAAGTTCCCACATAAATTCGATCTCACATTTCCTGAATTTGACAGATTCTTGTGAATTTGGAAAAATTTCTTTCTGTCATTTTTTTTCTAAGCAAAATATCTCGAAAATAGTTAAAGGAGAATTTTCTTTCAATGTAAGAAAAATATTAGAATTTCTCTTTTCTCTCACTAGATTTCTCTCTCCATCTTTTTAGATTTCTCTCTAAAAATATATCTGCGAAACCAAGTATAAATTTGTTTTTCCAAACAAGTATCCATCCCCTCTATTTATAGAGTCAACGGGGGGAGGGGGGGGAACTTGTGGAGCAAGTAATCTAAAACTAGTACAAAACTTGCAGAACAAGTTACTGAAAAAAAATTGAATTACAATGAGTAGATGCTGAAAAATGATCCTTTGGTTACTATATCGCTATATACCATATAGAGGTTAGAAGTCATTATATAATTTGTGTAGATGCGTGATTTTCAATTTCGAAGATCACTTCTATGAAGGTCTGGAGTTGCCACCATTCATTTTTGTAAAAGGGTGTGAATGGTCACCCGGTATACATTTTTTAGAAAATATGTCATTTTTGGCGTTTAGTGACTCTCGTAGGGATAAGATACCAATCAACCTAAGATTGAGGTAAGTGGCTCAATTAGAGAGAGGGAAAGGTGTTAGGCACCTCTTTCTATCCATCAAATGATGATAACCTCAAAATAACTCGGTCATTTTAGAAAAAAATGAAAATAAAATAAAAGTGTTTGACGACTTGTACCCTAAGAAGGGATTTGTTATCAGTTCGAACTTATAGAGATCATTTCATTGAAGGAGATGATCCTTATAAACATTAGCTTTTGGAGAAACATGTAATTATTTTGAAAAAGTATTAGTTAATGGTCACGTGTCCATTCTCATGTGTTGAGAAATACTCGAATATCGGTTGCCTCAAAACAAATTGAAGGATTAAAACAGTTTTATTTTGAAGGTGGTTACAACCCCTATACAGTCAACATAATCGAAGTTCGATCTACTAAAGATAGGTAAGGGGGAACATCATATCTTAAGTCTTTCTAAAAGAAAAATTAAAGAGGTGAGGTGGGCAGTAGAAGAGGGATATTGAGAGGAAAGATAGAGATAGAGGTATTTATTCCTTCAACCCACCTTGAAGCCTTAAGGATTTTTTCCTTCCTTCCTTCTTGTTCATTTTTTCTTCTTCTTTGAGTCCTTTGTGAGTTATGAGTGTGTATTGTTAAAATAAAAATTAATTAAAGAAGATAAGAGTTGAGTAAAAGAGAGAGAAATATTTTTTAGACTTAAACTAGGTACCATTTTTAGGAGGTGAGAGGGGTATTTATATGTGTTGGGGATTGTTTTTAATGATAGGATAGGGTGAAAATATAAAAAAGTACAGAATGACATGAGGTTTGAGGGTGAAGGGTGTGAAATTTTAGGTAGAGATGAGGGTATTTGTGGAAGGGAGGTAAATGAATGATTTTTTATCCAAATGATTTGGATCTTCCCCAACCTATTTGGATTGAGTGTTTGGTGAGGTGTAATGATGGGGTGTTTGGTTGAAAGAATGGGATTGAGTGTTAGGTAAGATAAAAATGTGTGTTGTTTGATTAAAAAAATAGGTTGTGTAAGGAGTTAGATTTTTAGGTTTTGGGAGGGTGAGGAAGATGGTGACAAATGTCCATTTGGTGTGTAGATGGAGTGTTTAGATGAATGTATTAGGTATAAGAGGTGTGGCGATGACTTGTAAGAATGAGTTTGAGGGAAATGATGTGAAAATATGTAGGTTGTGATGTGGGTAGGTGATTTTGTTTGAGAGAGGTGATGGGTTAGGTTTATAACATGGAGTGTGGGAAGTGGTATAAGTGATGGTTTTGTTAGAGAAAGGTGATGGGATAGGTTGGGTAGAATGACTTTTTGAAGATGGGTTGTAGTGAGGACAAGTGTCCTATTTGATGATCAAAGGTTGATTGGTTGATGTGGATAATGGTTTGTAAATTATAGATGTAGGTTTGAATTATTGTGGGCTTTAAGATGTTAGGTTTACGGTTTTGTGAAGGTGTTAGATTATTTGGAGTTGGTTAGGATTTGCTTTGGGATGGGAGTTTGAGGGTAGATTAGTTTTAGGATTTGGGGTGATATGAAATTAGGTTTAGGTTAAGTTAAGTGAAGTAATGAGTGATTTTTTGGGAATTGAGGGTTTGTGGGCTTTAAGCGAGCCTAGGATAATTTCGGATTTGAGAGGAGAGTAGTGAAAAGTGGGGAAGGTGTAGGGTAAGCCAAGTCTTATTTTATGTTCATTAATCCTTTTAGGTATCTTAAGAATCATTAGATTGATCAAAATGCTACATTTCAATGAATTGGACTTTTTAGGTAGATATTTTTGGGTCATTTCAAGTGGGGGTTCATTCAAATTGGGGTGTCTACAACTGCCATTCTTTGCATGAATTGCGTGCAAAGAACTGCAAAGAATAGATTGAACCCCTATTTATATAGGCCAAATTTTTTTGTTAAAACATAACTTGAAAATACCTAGTGGATCGATAACTTTTGTAGAAAATGACTACTCAAGCACAGGGTCTGACAGGATTTTACCCAATTGATTCTTTGATCTCGATGGCACGAAGCTCGTTTGAGATCTCAGATTTGATGAAAAATTGATGAGTTTTGAAATTCGAGTATTTCTTCGATTGTGTTTTGACAAATCAAAATTGAATGCATCCCGAAAGGGTTTTTGAAATTCTTTTGATTTTTAATTTCTTTGATTTATGTTTTTCTTGATTTAGATTTTTTTGATTTTTGAATTTTTGGATTTTTACATTTTTGGATTTTATTTTTTATTTTTTATTAATTGGTTCATGCATAAAGCACGGATAACTTTGGATCAGGTTTATTTGCACTTGAAGAATGAATACCACTTTAGTTGTTTTGTTCGTGCATGGAGCATGGATGAAACAAAATGTTCCTTATCCGTACTGGTAACACGGACCAATACTAATTTTGAACCTTAAAACCTACGTGCCTCTCCATTTCTCCATTTCTCTATTCTTTCCTTTGATTTTCTCTTTGGTTTCTTGTGATTTCTTTTCTTCTTCTTCACCTCTCCTTGATTTCATGTTTGTGGAGGGATATATTCACCATCGAGATAGCCAGGAGCACGTCTAGGGTGTTGGGGTAATCTTCTTGCCATGATTTTCTTTTATTTTCCTTCTATGACTTTTATTTTCTTTTCTTTTTTAATTTCAAAGGTTATTATCTTAATTTTGTCTCAAACTTGTCATCACCACTTTGATTGGATTTTTAAGCGTTTTATCGTGCATTTGGAGATTTTCGATACCTTGGTCAATCGAGGTAAGTATATTAACTTTTTTTCATTTTGATTTTCTTTTATGATTCTACCACGATTTTTTTAAATTGCTCTCTTTGTTCGTTTTCTTGTTATTTTTGTTCTTCTATTCTTCCCTCTTATAATGTTGCCATAAAAATAATTAGGAATCTATCGAATTCTCCTATTTATTATTTTTTTTGTTTGTTTTGCACGTTAGTATATGTGATTTATGGATTGTTGGTTGATGGGATTTGAAGTGGCTGAAATGTGTAATGGGGTTGATTTACGGGTTGTTGGGGGTTTGGACTATGGAATGGCTAATGGTGTTAAGTGTGGCTTATATGATGTTGATATTTGGGGAATTTGAAACTTATGGGTTATTATGATTTGAGTCGGTTGAGGGTGGATTGAGAGTATTGGGCTATGATGTAGGTGGTGATGGTGGTTGGCGAGGTAAGGGTTGGGATCGTGTGTATGGGCGATGGTGTAGGTGGTGATGGTGGTTGGAAGATAGGGTTAGTGGAATTGTCATTTGGGTTTGGCTATTTCACGGGTGTTTGGACCAGGTTGAGATGCATGAAGGTTGGATGAGACTATTTGGAGATTGAGTTGATGGGTGAGACAATTTTGAGATTTGACGAAGGTTTGGGGCTGTTTTTGGTGGAGATTTGGTGAAGGGATGGATGGGGTAATTTTGATATTTGAGGCAGGTTTGAAGCTTTCTCTGGTGGGGATTTGGTGAAGGGACAGGATTGTTTGGGTGAGATTTAGGATAGGGATTAGAAGTGGTTCGGATGGTTAGAGATAGGATTTTGTGGGTGAGTTGAACATGGGATAACTCAGATAGTGGTGAAGGTGGAGGGTGAACATGGCATGGGTAGTGATGTTTGGGAGCTCGAGATGGGATGCAATGGATTAGTAAGGTTGGGTGATGGTGTAATGGTGGTTTTTGGGTAGATTACTCGTTTATCTTTTGTTTTTGTGCTTTTCCTGCCTTTTAGAACACACTTTTAATTTTCAGTACCTTTGATTATGCTATTTTTATTTGAAACCTTTTCATGTTTTCCTTTTTATGTTGTTTATTTCTGTATTTGTATTGTGACCCCTCCTTGGGTTTGATAGAATTATCAGGGAATTTGGATTTGACTTACTATGGTTCGGGTAGGGGGATCATTGTAGGCTGGTCGAAGGAGTGCACGAGACAAAATGAGTTTGAGGTAGATTGGACTAGATTTTGGTTTTGGGTTGGATTGATATAGGTAGGGAATGACGGGTCTCAAGTAGGTGGAACATGGAGTTGGGATTGGCGACTTGTAAGCTTAGGTAGATGGATCGTGTGGCTTCGACTAAAGTCGTTAACCATCTGTTTTGTGTCAATGTTGAGGAATTGTATGCCTTTGTTTGCAATCTTGATGATAACGTAATGAGATGGGTTGATGCATTCCAGCCCTAAGGATCTCCCATAATTATATTTGATGGGGCCCATTTCCTTGTCTTGATTGGTCTCCATGGGACGACTCACTATGTACCACTTCAGGTTTTTCCAGAGTTTGGTTATGATCAGGGTCTGCTTATTCCAAAGAATTTTAACAAGTTGGTTAGTCCTTTATCCACCGCATTTCTGACTCTACTATGAAGGAATGGGGTCGTGTTGAGGTTTTGAGTCGGCCCGTCTTTGCAACTCATCTTAAGAAGGCAAGTAGTGTCGATAGTGCCTCAAGTACATCCCAATGCTTCATTTTTCTTTGATTATCGAGATCAGGTGGAGGAAACGCAAGTTGATCATCATCGAATTCTAGCTATTTAGCTCAAATCTGAAAAAAAAAAGTTGCAGAAGGAGTTTCTTGACTAAAATCTAAGCTTGTACTTTCAGGGTTCGATGATAACGATGAAGTGGCTAGGCTTCAAGTTGAAGTTGCTAAGTTGAGGGATAAGCTTACCCAGAGCCCTTATATCGACAATTTTGTAGTATATTTGGTGAGTCGTGATGCTTCAGATGCTAAAAGAGTGATGATTAACCAAGTTGTTCGGATTCGTGTTTTGAAGAAATGCCTTGACTCCCTTTTTCATTTCTTGCCATGATATTTGATGGGTGTGTGTTATATTCTCGTTTTGTCATTATTTAAATGTATGCAAAACATTGAAATATTTAATGCAATGAAAATAGTTTTTGTACTTACTTGGCCTTAGGTATATCTATTGTTCTTGAAAACATGAAGTTTTGTTGAATAAGACTTAGATTTGTCATTGTAGCTACGTGGCTTTCGTCGTCATGACGACCACAACTACAAAATATTGGAGTTGCCACCATTCAAATTGAAAAGGGGTGTGAATGGTCACCCGGTGCGTACCTATCGAAAAATTGCCATTTCTTTGGCGTTAGTGACTCGCAACGGATAGGGTTGATCAAACCTAGAGGTTCGGGCAAGCGGCTCGATTGGAGAAAAGGGAAGGTGTTAGGCACCCCTTTCTCCCCGCCACGTGGCGGTAACCTCAAATAACTCGGTCATTTTGATTTTTAAAAGAAAGTGGAAAGTGTGCCACATGGGTACATTTGTTCCCTAAGTAGGGATTTAATTTTGGCTTGATCATAGGATCATCTCATCAATGGAAATGATCCTTGTAGATCCAAGCCTTGAGGTCCATTCATGCTCAACTCATTTAAAATAAAATGAAAAGAGGGGGATGATATAAGAGGGAAGAAGAGAGGGTAGAGAAAGGAAAAGGGGGGGGGGTTGTGTAGACACCCCATTTTTGCATCCGCCTGATTAATCAAGTCGTCAACCCGATCGCAAAGGTTCCCAATGATGGATGTCTATTCCAATGCTTTATTTTGTTACCAGATATGTTTCAGAAATCCGGATGAGGTATCTCGAACTGACAAAACATAGAAACCACGCTACGCTAGGAAAATACGACCCCACAAACATAGAAATCATCATCTTGCAAACCAAAAAGAAGCTTCACGATAAAAATCACTAAAAATGACCAAATTACCAAAATACCCCTAACATCAAAACAACCTTAGAGCTTACATTACGCTTAGGAAAATCCGTTCAAACACATAAAACAACAAATCGAAACCAAGTAAACCACTTCGCCAATTTTCACAAAATTTGACAAAATTACGAAAATACCCCTCATAAAGTTCACGACCATTTCATACAAAAAACTTCATGAAAACAAAAACCAACATTCCTATTGAGTTCCTTACGAAAAACTGATTCCAAAAATCCTGAAACATTGAAAAACGACTTAAAACGTAAAAAATCCTCTCCGAGGGCAAAAGGGTAATTTCACAATTTTCATAATTAAAAAATTCGAAATTAATAAATAAAACATTAATAATTAAAGTGAAACATTAATGAAATTAATTTAAAAAGTTGAACCTAAAAAATCGATTAATTGGACTCTCAGGCAAATTGTTGAGGGTTCGTGGGATATTTCTTTAAGGACCCCTCCATTGGGGGGGCCAAAGAATTAAAGATTAATAGAAAGGGGTTCTCCAAAAATTTAAAATCAATCAAGCAAGACTAAAGTCAAGATATTAAAGTCAATCAAATAAGACCAAAGTCAAAATAAAAGTAAATCAAGCAAGACTGAAGTCAAGGTCAATCAAGTGAGACTGAAGTCAAAATTAAAGTCAATCAAGCAGGACTGAAGTCAAAATTAAAGTCAATCTCATAAGACTAAAGTCAAAACCCTAAATTAAAACCCTAATCTAAACTAATCAAGTCAATCTCATAAGACTAAGGTCAAAACCCTAATCCAAAACCCTAATCTAAAACTAATCAAGTCAATTTCATAAGACTAAAGTCAAAACCCTAAAACCCTAAAGACAAGTCAAAACCCTAATTGAAACCCTAAAAAAAACCCTAATCAAACCCTAATGCTTCTAAAAACTTTATAAATAGGAGCCTCCACACCCTATTTTCGTATCAAAGAAAAAACCCTAGGAAAAGTAGGTGAAGAAGCCTCCACAACCCCTCAAAACCCTAATTTTGGAGCCCCAACTCATTCCCTAACACCCCTACTCCAATTTTAGCCTAAAAAACACCCAAAAACCTCAAAAAATCCCAAAAATCCACCACAAATTCAAAGCATTCAGATCCAAGAAGGAGACACCTTGCCTCGGAGATCAGAAATCAGATCTGGAGACAAAACGAAGCAAGGAATACGGTGCAAGGAACTGTTTTTCAGATCTGAGGGAATAGTGCTTTTGCAGATCGAAGGTAAGGTTTTTTATTATTTTTTTAATCTAGGTTTTTATCATTAGCAATGTAGATCTATTTGGGATAAGTAGAGACCGGCATTGGCCGGGCGGGGTTGGTGCCTAACACCTTCCAACCCCGTAACATGATCCCCGGATTCAGATTTCTATAGTAGATTAGTTCTTTTTATCCATTGTAGGGTCAATTTGGTTCCTAGACCACAATAACTAGGTGGCGACTCCCAAACCTCAAGGGTCAAAAGCGGATCCGCGCACCCCGCGGATCGAGGGCGCTTTCAGTGGCGACTCCACTGGGGACATTGAGGATCAAACTTGAAAAACCCCAAGTATGGGAGCATTGCTAAAGCGATCTAGTTTTTTTTAGCTGTTAGTTTATCTATTTATTTGTTCACTCATTTTTTAGTTTTTTTTATCATCCTATGTTCAATGTTTGATCATGTGTTTGGATCCTGAATATTGTCATTGCATGTTCGTTTTATTTTATTATTATGGCTCAATCGAGGGTTATTTAGAATGACCAAGAAGGTTAATTGAGGACGGAGTGATGATTAAGGAATCACGTAGGTTTGTTTTGTTTTTTTCTTCTTTGTGTTTCATTTTTTTTAAATAAAGTTTTTTTTTGTAAGCAATGTATTCGTTGACATTTTATTTTTATTTTTAATTTTTTAATTTTTTTATGTTATATTAGCAATAAATGGGCTGGGAGAGTTGAAATAAAAGCGAAATCCTTTGAATATCTCCCATTTTCTGTTTGTGGTTTAAAAAAAAAAAAAATTAATAGTTCTGTCTACAGCAACATTGGGCTAATATGTAATAAAAAAAATCGAGTTTAAAAAAAAAAATAGTCTTTTTAAGTTTCTGTCAATAGCAGCTTTGGGCTGGTGTGTAAGTAAAAAAATCGATTTTGATTTTTTTTTTTTTAAAAAAACCCCACAGCATCTTCTTAAAACGTTGTTTCAGTGTTACTAGCAGAGGCCGATCGAAATCAGCCAGTCAGCCGATCGATTTCCACCCCTAAATCCAATTGTTTTTTTTTTATTTTGAGTGAAAGATATCAATCGAAAAAAAAACCCTTTTGATTCGCGCCGATTTCTTTGCGAAAATCTGATTTGTGGGTTTCGGATTTGCACCAAGAATTCCATTGTGTTTCGATCAAACATGGGTCATTTTGTAATCGGCAATAGAGGTGAATGAAAATGGAATAAGTTCCATGAGTGCTCCTGTGTCATCTTTGTCATCTAGCAAAGCTTTAATGGTGGGAACCAGTTTGTATTAATGTCTTGGTGTGTTGGAGACGTAGAATTGAACGGATTTGCAGCTCTCCGATCTGTTTAGCCAACTTGATTAGGTTGTGTTGGTTCGTGTTTCCAAGAACATGAAGCACACAGAGAGATGGGCTGTGTTCAGTTGTGGATTCTAATGTTCATGGGTAGTTCCTCATAACTTTTAGTTTCATGATGCGTGATGAATAATATTGAGAGTTCATAATGGTGGGATGAAGGCGTGACGGCCTTGATCTTGACGAACGACTGACCTTTCGTCATCCCCAACCCTTCAAGGTAATAGAGAATGATGTTGCGTGTTCCCACACGACAAGTTGCTGTTAGCAGCACATATAAACAAGAGAAAAAGGTGACTGGAGTTGAATCAATGTTGCTGTTAGCCACACATATAAAAAAAGAAAGGATTATTTTTTGTTGTATATATGGTTATGAGTAGTGTGTGTGCTGGCAACAACACATATCAAAAAAAAAAAAAATTTGTTGTGAGTATGGTGCACAGGTGTTGTGTGTGTTGGCAACCATATAATAAAAAAAATATAAAAGGAGAGCAACGTGATTGGTGTGTGCCGCCGGAAAATAAAATTTGGGAATTATTTTCCTCACAAATTTAGTAAGATCTCAAATCTTGCTAAAGGTCTTAGACTTCACCACGGGGCATCTAAGTGCATGATCTAATGCCACATACTTGCGGCAAACAAAATATTAAAAAAAAAAGAAGTTTTTCGATAAGTTTTTATTTTATTTTTATTTTTAAGGTTGATGGTTAATTTGGGATTCCTTCGCCATGCATTTTCAAAGCCTTGGATCTAAACTATAAAAATAAAAATAAAAATTTCTCAAATTCAAATTTTTTTTCTCCATCAAATCAAAAGGATATGGTATTGGATTATCAAAGAAGATGACCACGTTAATTTAATGACCTTTAGTAAAATTTGAAACCTTATGAGTTATTCAGTTAGCCAATGTTTTCCAAAGATTTGTCATGCATGTCCTTAAAAAAAAAAAAGAATTTCTTGTGCCTATCTCAATGATTGATTATTTGTGTGATCACTTCCGTTCTATGTTGCACTACTCTGATTGATTGGTTATCTAATATGCCATGATTTGATTGATGTATCTCCATGATGTGCATGCCTTAATCATGATCTTGATGCTTTGGATATTTATGTTGTATGATTATATATTTATAATATCCATGTTTCGGTGATCTGATTTGGCCCATAGGCCCATTTATTTGAAAAAGGCCCCGGGCACACCCCCCCTGTTTTGCACACACCACAAGCACGTTTACTGTTTTACCCACTTACACGTCCCATATAGCCAACGTGGCACTAGTGCGTGGCCCGGTCTCCTTCGAGATGCGACGTCATTCATGAAACCCACAACTCCAGTCACGTACCTTAAGGTATATCAAACTGGGGGCATCAATACCATCTGATCAGGTGATTCTGAGAAGTATTTGATGCACCCAGGCTGGAGTGACCTGAGCCTTTGACCTATTGTAAGCCACACAGTCACATGTCCCGATTGCCAACGTAGTACTAGTACGTGGTCGGTCCCCTCGTGGGATGCCAAACCATTTATGAAAGCTACAACTCTTGACTCGTACCCGTAGGTATAAAAGATAGTCTAAGTATATCATTGCACTTCTTGGTCAAAATCGGTGCCTAAGCAAGATCTTGCCCCGCTGTACCCTACTGTATGAGGGGGATAGACTACGTCTATTCTAGACGAGAGGTATTTAAGTGGGCCCTTGCTCAGCATTGTGCGCCACCTCTCAACTGGAGATCAAACTGACTGTTTTTGGCTTCAGAGAAGTGAATTGAGATTTTAGATTATCACCTATACGGTATATCAAACCAAGTCACCACGTATCGAAAGGTATATAGGTGTGCTTGGGCAAGGGTGGCAGATAAAAATGCATTGCACGTAGTAAGCTTAGAGTCTAGAAACCTTCCCAGTAGGTCACGACTCGAACTTATCGTGGGTGTTCCCGGGTTGTTTATTGATTGGAACCTGTTGATTGATGAATGTATGTGAATGATGTGAATGGTGTAGATCAGAGTGTATGATTGTCCTCAAGGATAAAATGTTATTTTTGAAAATCAAATGGTGCACCGACCAATAAAGAATCCATTCTTTTACATTAATGACCCAGTCCATCCCGATCCAACAATCATGATGGGCCGGGCCATTTAAATCAAAATAGAAATCAAATTTTCAAGAAAAAAATGGTTTATGAAGGGAAAGTATTTTCCAGAAAAAGTGTTTTCCAAATGAAGTGTTCTTTAAAAAAAAAATAATTTCTAGAAAAGTGTTGTTTTCTAGAAAAATGTTTTCTAAGAAAAAAAAAATATATTTTCCAGAAAATGTTTTCCATAAGAACAAGATTTTTCAAGAGAAAATGCTTTCCAAATAAAAATTATTTTTCAGAGAAAAAAATATTTTTCGAAAGAAAAGAAAATGAAGGAAAAATGATTTACAAAAGATCTATTTTTGCATGGAAAATTTTAAATATATTTTTTACCAAAAATCTATTTTTTGCATGGACCTTGTAAAATTATCAAATATGTTTTTCTAAAAGAAAATGATTGCAAAAAATAATCAGAATTGTGAAAAAAAAATTTCCTTATGAATAATCATTGAATGGATGAATTATTTAATGAATTGGTGCACAAAATTCAATAAAATCTCAGGGTTTATTTAAAATGTTATCAAGGGGGTGACATTGAAATTGGTTAAATTCACCTTCAAAGAGGTTTTAAGGGTTATCATTGTATGTAAGCTCAATCGTCCATTATCTCTAGCTAGGTTTGTAACCGGTCAGTTAGAATAAACGTCAATATCAAATCAACAGTCAGAAATGACCTCAAAATTTCTCAACATCATCCAGTTGTTCTTTGAAGATCATAGTGCTTCAATCCTATTTGTTATAAGCAATATCTCAGTCCTCAGTCCTAATCAAACTCGTGTGGGTACTTGTCTTGAGTTTTCATGAGTCATTTGGGTTAGCTCGAGTCCTTTTTTCCAGCAAGGTCATGTCTTCCTTATATTGAGTCTACTCTTTCCTATTGAGTCAAGTTAGTTCATCGAGTCTATAGAGGTGTCTGTTGCCCCATCTGAAATTGATCGGATAAAGGAAATTTTTGAATACCTCGAGCGCATTAACGAATTAACTACTAATCTGCCTTCAAGGATAGATTTTTCTCCTGAGCAAGAAGATAAGAGTCGGGCTCAAGAAAGCAAAGGTCATTGACCTCGGAACAGAAATAAATTCCTAAAGAGATTCAAATAGAAACCATCTTATCTCCAGAAGAACACAAGGGGATAATGAATTTTCTTAGAAATTTCGAAGACTTGTTCACGTGGGCCTATGAGGATATGTTAGGTGCAAGTTTGGGTATTGTCTAACACGGATTATATATTGACTCGTCTATATCGATGGAATTAAAGAAGATGTTATAAAATATATCAGCACTATCCTTACTACATCTTGAGTTGCAAATCACATATTATCAATCGATATGGGGATACCTTTTGAACTGATCTCCGATAATGGGTCGTACTTCAAGCTTAAATTATTACTCCGTGTTCAAAGTTGAAGATCCGGAATCACAAATCATCCTCCTACCATCCTCAGATCAATGGAACGGTTGAAGCAGTTAGTAAGAGTATCAAGACTATCATCAGGAAAATGTGTCAATCACATCGAGATTGGTCAGAAAAATTATCATTCACGATATGGACATATCGAACTTCAATTCGATCCTCTAGTGGAGCTACTCCCTACTCCTTAGTGTATGGCATGGAAGCAGTCTTGCCAGTTGGAATGGAAATTCCGTCTCTCAGGGTCTTGTTGGAAAATCATTTGTTAGAAACAGATTGGGTTCGTCAGCAGTATGAAGAATTAAACTTGATTGAAGAAAACAAGTTAAAGTCCTGTACCACGTGCAAGCTTATCTAAGAAGAGTCACCTGTGCATTTGACAAGAAGGTCAAAGCTCATCATTTACAAGTCAAAGATTTAACTATCAGACTTCAAAGAAAATTGAACACTCCTCATCGACTATAGGAGAAAGTCTAAATTGGAGAAATTCATTCATTAAGGAAATACTATCTGGAAAAGTCGTCAGACTTCAAGATCATGATGGAAGTGAACTACCAAAGTCAACCAACCTTGACCAGATCAAATGGTACTACATTTAAGGAGGCCATCTTTGGCCGAATCAATTTTCCTGCTACCCAGTTCATTATGTCCTTTCTCAACCCTTTGCAACTTTTCAAAAAATAAATAAATAATAATAATGCCTTTTTCTTTCTCAGCCCGATCACCTAACCTAAGGGAGGGAATATCTGAACTACGTTTTGGTCTGATCCCAAAAATTTGGGGTACGTAGGCAACCTGAGAAGTTACTTCAGGCCCGACCACATCAAAATAAAAAATAGATTCCCTGATGAAGAAAAAATCTAAAAAAAAAATGCAAAAAAAATATCATCCAAAATGGGGAAAAATTCAAGAAAAAGTTTAAATGAAATGCCACACAAGGGGCATTTGGATTTTTGAGCCTCAAAATCCCTTTCATTTTATGCCTAGTCCCAAGCCTACCTATAAAAGTCCTCCTAAGTACCGTGTGAAAAAGTCAAGGAGGGTAGTAGAACATGATCAGACAGTGATTCTAGAAGGTCAGAGGAAAAGAAAAAAAGATAAAAAAAAAAATGATGAAGCCTGCTAAGTTGAAAACCCGAAAAGGGCGACTTAGGCAAAAATTAAGGCAAGTTCGCAAAGTTGAAAATCTGAAAGGACAACTTTGGCAACAATCAGAGCCAAGAAAAAAAAGGAAAAGCTCGCTAGATTGAAAACCTGAAAAGGCGATCTAGGCAAAAGTTAGAGCAAGCTCGATAGATTGAAAACCTGGAAAGGCGATCTAGGCAAAAATTAGAGCAATAAAAAAAAAAACAGAAGAAAATCCCAAGCTGAGAGCAGTTCGAGCCGAAACGTCAGAATCCGAATAATCAAGTTCAATACTCAGCTTAAACCAGGCATAGATTCAGAAGCCACAAGTATCTTGTCTACGATCGATCTGAAAATTCTTACTTCCCCAAGTAACCAATGGAGAGAATGGTGAATTCTATGATGAGTCTCAAAAGGAAATATTTTGTTCTCTTGAGCCTGACTCAAAATCTTTAATAAAATTAATCAAAATTAAAAGTTGAATCTTTATTGCGCTTGTGGTAATCAAATATTTCAAATCTTCATACCAGGGGCATTTTTCTTTTTCATCTAGATATGTAATTTCCTCCTTATACTAGGGGCATCTTCTTTATGATGTGTTCAATTATTTTCAATGTCATGTTTATTGTCAAACTAGGGACATTTTGTTTTTGAGCAATGTTAATCCTAAAATGAGAATTCCAAACTTAAGGTTACCCTCTTGATAACAGTTCTTCAAAAAATTCTTGAGGTTCAAAAGAAATAAAAACTCAGGTTTTAAATTCATAAAACTTTTGGATAAATCCTTGAGGTTCAAACAAAAGCACTTCGGATCTCACATTTGACTGTGTCCAGAGATCAACTAATATGGTATTCCCAGATCCAATCATTCCTGGATTCGATCATTACTCTTCCAGATTCAGTATCTTCCAGATTTATTCAATTCACTCTGATCAGTCTTCTCCAAATTCATTCATTCTTTCCCAAAAGTCCTTCATTCCTGTGCCAATTTTGCTTAGTTGCCGCCAAGGGTTAACTTGGATTTTGCTCAGTTGCCGCCAAGGGTTATCTTGGATTTTGCTCAGTCGCCGCCAAGGGTTATCTTGGATTTTGCTTAGATGCCGCCAAGGGTTATCTTGGATTTTGCTCAGTCTCCGCCAAGGGTTAACTTGGATTTTGCTCAGTCGTCGCCAAGGGTTATCTTGGATTTTGCTCAGTCTCCGCCAAGGTTTAACTTGGATTTTGCTCAGTCGCCGCCAAGGGTTATCTTGGATTTTGCTCAGTCTCCGCCAAGGGTTATCTTGGATTTTGCTCAGATACCGCCAAGGGTCATCTTGGATTTTGCTCAGTTTCCGCCAAGGGTTATCTTGGATTTTGCTCAGATGCCGCCAAGGGTTATCTTGGATTTTGCTCAATCTCCGCCAAGGGTTATCTTGGATTTTGCTCAGTCGCTGCCAAGGGTTATCTTGGATTTTGCTCAGTCTCCGCCAAGGGTTATTGGATTTTTGCTCAGTTTCTCCGCCAAGGGTTATCTTGGATTTTGCTCAGTTGCCGTCAAGGTTATCTTGGATTTTGCTCAGTCTCCGCCAAGGGTTATCTTGGATTTTGCTCAGTCTCCACCAAGGGTTATCTTGGATTTTGCTCAGTTGCCGCCAAGGGTTATCTTGGATTTTGCTCAGTCTCCGCCAAGGGTTATCTTGGATTTTGCTCAGATGTCGTCGAGGGTTTTCTCGGAACTATGCTCAGATGCCGCCGAGAGTTTTCTCGGAATTATGCTCAGATGTCGCCGAGGGCTTTCTCGGAATTATGCTCAGATGCCGCCGAGGGTTTGCTCGAACTATGCTCAGCCAGATGTCATCGAGGGTTTGCTCAGATTATGCTCAGCCAGTTGCCACCGAGGGCTTTCTCGGATTATGCTTAGTCAGATATCGCCGAGGGTTTTCTCAGATTATACTTAGATAGTTCATTACTCTTTCACCCCGGGTATGTAGAGTAGAACTCCAGGAAATTAGTCCATTACTCTTTCACCCCGAGTAGGTAGAGTAGGACTCCCAGAAAAAGTAGTTCATTACTCTTTCACCCTGAGTAGGTAGAATAGAACTCCCAGAAAATAGTTCATTACTCTTTCACTTACTCTACCCCTGAGTAGGTAGAGTAAAACTCCCAGAAAATAAGTCATTACTCTTTCACCCCATCAGAGTATGTAGAGTAGAACTCCCAAAAAAATAGTTCATTACTTTTTCACCCCCGAGTAGGTAGAGTAGAACTCCCAGAAAAAATAGTTCATTACTTTTTCACCCCCGAGTAGGTAGAGTAAAACTCCCAGAAAATAAGTCCATTACTCTTTCACCCCGAGTATGTAGAGTAGGACTCCCAGAAAAAATAGTTCATTACTCTTTCACCCTGAGTAGGTAGAGTAAAACTCCCAGAAAATAAGTCCATTACTCTTTCATCCCACCGAGTATGTAGAGTAGGACTCCCAGAAAAAATAGTTCATTACTCTTTCACCCTGAGTAGGTAGAGTAAAACTCCCAGAAAAAATAGTTCATTACTCTTTCTTTCACCCCAGTAGGTAGAGTAGAACTCCCGAAAAAGAATTCATTACTCTTTCACCCCGAGTAGGTAGAGTAAAACTTTCCAAAAAAAAAAAATTGTTTATTACTCTTTCACCCATGGTAGGTAAAGTAAGACATTCAATTTTTTTATGCTCAATTTATGCTCAGTTGTGCTTAGTTTATGCTCAGATTTTACTCAGTTTCACACAGTGCACACACTTGCACACTTGTTCTTTTAGTCAGGGAGAATTCTTTAAAATTCAAGGATCTGACGCCATCAGTGAGAGCTGTCGCTCGAGGACCTGACAACGTTTTAGTTCGGGGAGAACTTTACCCTCAAGGATCCGAACACCCCGACGAATTGCTAAATCAGGCTGCAAAATGAACTGTCACTAGCTTTGGCATTCGGATATCGCACTATCTACCAAAATAGATTTGCTATCTAGTTTGCTTCAACCCTCTCCAAAGAGGGGCATCTGTAGACACCCCATTTTTGCATCCGCCTGATTAATCAAGTCGTCAACCCGATCGCAAAGGTTCCCAATGATGGATGTCTATTCCAATGCTTTATTTTGTTACCAGATATGTTTCAGAAATCCGGATGGGTATCTCGAACTGACAAAACTTAGAAACCACGCTACGCTAGGAAAATACGACCCCAGAAACATAGAAATCATCATCTTGCAAACCAAAAAGAAGCTTCACGATAAAAATCACTAAAAATGACCAAATTATCAAAATACCCTAACATCAAAACAACCTTAGAGCCTACATTACACTTAGGAAAATCCGTTCAAACACAGAAAATAACAAATCGAAACCAAGTAAACCACTTCGCCAATTTTCACAAAATTTGACAAAATTACGAAAATACCCCTCATAAAGTTCACGATCATTTCATACAAAAAACTTCATAAATGACAAAACCAACATTCCCATTGAATTCCTTACGAAAAACTGATTCCAAAACATCCTGAAACATTGAAAAACGACTTAAACGTAAAAAATCCTCTCCGAGGGCAAAACGGTAATTTCACAATTTTCATAATTAAAAAATTCGAAATTAATAAATAAAACATTAAATAATTAAAGTGAAACATTAATGAAATTAATTTAAAAAGTTGAACCTAAAAAATCGATTAATTGGACTCTCAGGCAAAATTGTTGAGGGTTCGTGGGATATTTCTTTAAGGACCCCTCCATTTGGGGGTCCAAAGAATTAAAGATATAATAGAAGGGGTTCTCCAAAAATTAAAATCAATCAAGCAAGACTAAGTCAAGATATTAAAGTCAATCAAGTAAGACCAAAGTCAAAATAAAAGTAATCAAGCAAGACTGAAGTCAAGGTCAATCAAGTGAGACTGAAGTCAAAATTAAAGTCAATCAAGCAAGACTGAAGTCAAAATAAGTCAATCTCATAAGACTAAAGTCAAAACCCTAAATCAAAACCCTAATCTAAACTAATCAAGTCAATCTCATAAGACTAAGGTCAAAACCCTAAATCCAAACCCTAATCTAAAACTAATCAAGTCAATCTCATAAGACTAAAGTCAAAACCCTAAAACCCTAAAGACTAAGTCAAAACCCTAATTGAAACCCTAAAAGAAACCCTAATCAAACCCTAATGCTTCTAAAAACTTTATAAATAGGAGCCTCCACACCCTATTTTCGTATCAAAGAAAAAACCCTAGGAAAAGTAGGTGAAGAAGCCTCCACAACCCCTCCAAAACCCTAATTTTGGAGCCCCAACTCCTTCCCTAACACCCTACTCACTCCCTAACCTAAAAAGCCTAAAAAACACCCAAAAACCTCTCAAAAACATCCCAAAAATCCACCACAAATTCAAAGCATTCAGATCCAAGAAGGAGACACCTTGCCTCGGAGATCAGAAATCAGATCCGGAGACAAAACGAAGCAAGGAATACGGTACAAGGAACTGTTTTTCAGATCTGAGGGAATAGTGCTTTTGCAGATCGAAGGTAAGGTTTTTTATTATTTTTTTAATCTAGGTTTTATCATTAGCAATGTAGATCTATTTGGGATAAGTAGAGACCGAGCATTGGCCGGCGGGGTTGGTGCCTAACACCTTCCAACCCCGTAACATGATCCCCGGATTCAGATTTCTATAGTAGATTAGTTCTTTTTATCCATTGTAGGGTCAATTTGGTTCCTAGACCACAATAACTAGGTGGCGACTCCCAAACCTCAAGGGTCAAAAGCGGATCCGCGCACCCCGCGGATCGAGGGCGCTTTCAGTGTTGATTGCTCCCAACCTTGTACTCTTGGACTTTTCTTCTTCTTTTTTTTTTTTTTTTCTTCTTTCTTCTTCTTCTTTTGAATTCTCTTTAGTCCTTGGTGAGTTGAGAGTGAAGTTATTTCTCTTAGAGTGTGTTATGAGAGAGTAGTGGGGAGGAGTAGATAGAGTAGATTTTTTTCTTATGGAGACTTGGTGTAACCATTTTTGGGGGTGAGAGGGGAGGTATTTATAGGTGTTTGGGAGGGGGTTTGGGGGTATAATGGGGTTTAAAATGTGAGAGAAGGGGTAATGGTATAGGATTTAGGAGTGAGGGGGTGTGAAATTTAAGGTGAAATGGAGGGTAAATGTGTAATGAATGAAAATGGGTGAGGTTTAGACCCAAATGGGTTGGATCCTACCCGACCCCATTTGGGTAGAGTGTTGGATGGTTTGACATGAGTGATGTTGGTGGTGGAGTGGGGGTGTAAGAGAGTGGTTTAGAGAATGAGTATTAGGTTGGTTGATGAGGTGAGGTGTGTAGA